>NW_026020564.1:2564016-2668527 GCF_900185275.1 Solanum verrucosum
CATCGCCTGTTGGTGGGTATCATAGTGGTATTCAGACTGCTCTTTAAAATCTTGCAGTGTGGGTATTACTAGCCTACCATCCACCAAGATACTCATGATTTAGCCAAGTATTGTGACCGGTGCCAAAGAGAAGGTGGAATTTCAAAGAGGCAAGAGCTACCTATAAATCCAATATTGGTTATGAGTTGTTTGATGTTTGGGCCTTGACTTTATGGGTCCATTTCTGAGTTCACATGGGATGAAGTAATTCTTGTTGCGGTTGATTATGTGTCGAAATGGGTGGAAGTAATTGCGCTTTAAAACAATGAAGGGAAAATGTCACCGCATTCCTAAAAAAAAGTATCTTCTCCAGATTTAGTACACCTAGGGGGAATATAGTGATGGAGGTACCCACTTTTGTAATAAGTTGTTCAAGGCGTTGATAGAAATATGGTGTCTGTCACAATGTAGCCACTACTTACCATCCGCAGTCTAGTGGGCAAGTTGAAGTGTCAAACATAGAGATAAAGCAAATCCTTGCAAAGACTGTGAATGTCGATAGAACCGATTGGTCAAGGAGGCTTGATGATGCTCTATGGACCTATCGTACGGCATTTAAGACTCCCATAGGTATGTCCCCTACCAACTTGTAAATGGGAAGTCATGTCATTTGCCGATAGAGCTAGAGCATAAGGCTATATGGACGCTAAAAAAGTTGAATTTGGATTGGGGCGCCGATCGAGTCAAAGAGTGAATGACATGAATGAGCTTGATGAGTTTCACCTAAAAGTTTATGAAAGTTCAGTCTTGTACAAGGAGCAGATGAAGAAGTATCATGATCAAAAGATTGAAAAACGTGTATTTGTTGTGGGTGATCTGGTGCTTCTATTCAACTCAAGGATGCTCTTGTTTCCTGGCAAGCTCAAATTCAAGTGGACCGGACCATTCAAAGTCACTCAAGTGTTTCCACATGGAGCGGTCGGGCTCTAGAACAAGGAGGGAACAAGGTTCAAGGTGAACTGGCAAAGGATCAAAGTCTACATCGGGAAGTTGGAGAGTGTGCAAGAAGTGATTAAGGCCTATTATCTTGATGAAGTCTGAGTAATCAAGGGTCCTACGTCATGCCGTGACATTAAATCAAGCGCTGCTTGGGAGGCAAGCCAAGATGTACAATCTAGCAAACTATAGATTTTTCTTCTCGATATAAGAGTTTTATTCTTGTATTTTGATTTTTGTAGCTCTGTTGATAGGTGTTTTATTTTTGTATTAGTGTTGGCTAGATATAGCATAGGGTCTGTGTCTAAAAAGTGTCCAGAAAATGTAAAAAAAAAGTCCTAATGGTTGCTACGTTTGCAGGGATGAAAAGTTGAATCTGTAAAAAAAGGTTGTGCAGAGGTCTACGGACCATATCGACGGTCCGTGGATCCATTTACAGATCATGAATGGTGTCCGTAGACCCCAGGTAAGTTTCCTAATTATTCTAAGTTTCAATGTGACTTACAGACCTGACCTATAGTCCGTAGGTCGACCCACAGATCGTATACGGAGTCCCGTGGGTCCAAAACCTATGGTTTTTCGACCCGACCCGAAAATTTTATAAAATAAAACCTCTCTTTTTTAATTCATTCCCCACATTCAAAACTCCCTCCCAACCATTTTAAACCTTTTCTCTCCCACAATCACTTCATTTAATCCCACTATCCCACAAATCAAGTCCCCATTCATTTCCCAAATTTCCAAATCATCTTTCTCCTTTCCAAATCCCTCATCTCCCTTCCCCCAAAGATTCCACAATCCGGGTTCGGTGTCAAAGGCTTGCCGAAAGGTTCTAGAAGCTTATTGCAATCACACACTCACCATTGTTGTATACTTGTAAGGTATGTTGATTTCTCCCAAACTTTGAAATTGTTCATAGTTTCCTTTTGAAATCATAACAATGAACTTGACCTTGGGTTGTTAATTTTGCGGTAGTATATGAAATTGTATGCTAGAACACTCCTGGAATGATGGTATGTGAGTGTGTAGTTACTTAAAACTGAATAACTCAAGTTAATAGGCCGAATTGGAAGTTTTGACTTAGGATTCATGGGTCTCGGTATGATAAATTGTGAAATTTGGTAAAATTGGAACCCAAAATGATTAACTACCATATTACTTGTTGAAATGCATGTATATGCCTAAAATGTTTAAAATTGGTGATGAAAAAGGTTTGAAATAAGTGAACCATCTGAAACCTGGCACAGATTGATCCACAATATCCCGTCTACGGACCGTAGGTCGCATCCGTGGGTTCAGAAGCACACAATATTTTTGGTTAGTGTCGAACCACGGTGTGGACTACGGTTCATCATTCCATCGATAGACCGTTCTGCACATCCGTGGTTTCCACATCAGAGACCCAATTTTGGGTGCTCTGACCTATGGAGAGGACCTACGAACCGTCTATCTCTCGACGGACCGTAGGTACCTACCGTGGGTTGGCAATTCAGCTACTGCCCAAATTTTTTTTATTTTTCGTTTTGATTCGTTTCTTGTTATAAAATTCCTCCAAGTGTTGTATTTGCTTGTTTTGATACTAACTAAGCTTCTAGAGGTACCATGGCACCCAATCAAGCTCTGACCTATGCCGCTAAGGGAAAATCAAAATTTATCACTCATTTGTGATGTATGATCATTGAGGAGGACACAGAGGACACCGAGTATGTTCCTCCCAACATCAGGACCTCCCCTACTATCCTTCGCACTATGAGGAATCGAGCCCAGCTGGTGGTTCCCGACGTGGTCACTGTCCCCCATTCTGATGAGAAGGCCACATCGATCGGATCACTGGTTGGCTCTGAGTCTAGCTCTGACTCCAAATCTAATGGCATCACCGCGTCGTCTTCTGAGGCTGATAGTGCCGGTGACATTCCAGTACCCACAAGTTCCAAGCCTGCACCAGTTGTTGAGGAGCCTAATCGATGGTGTGTGGAAGGCCAATATTAGTTATACATAGATTTCCGCATGCTGAATGAGAATGATAAGATGGCTCGAATAGTCATCGATGAGCATCGGGTTCTCACATGTAGCCTTCACACTGCTCTAGTCATTGAGGGGTTATTCCGTAGACACAGGTGTGAGTGGATGGCACAGTCCCTAGGCATATACAATGAGGATATAGTCAGGGATTTTTACACCTCCTATGTCACCATTGTTAGTTGGTCCGTCTACAAGAGGGCAAAGCCCGCAGCTCGACCTCTATTTGAGTCTACACTAGTTCGGGGTTTTTTGTGGACATCTCTAAGACCACCCTTCGCATGTTCATCTATTGCCCGAACCACACTCTGCCCATCAATATAGGAGATTTCAACTATCGGATGACAGCATCCAGAGTGGAGCATTTTAGAGAGATGCCGAGCAGCGAGAGCCACTTAATAGGAGGTTGGCACGACACCTTGCCACGAATGGGGAGCATGCAGATTGGGTCCAGACTTCGAGTTTGGGTATTAAGAAGGCAACCCTGACCTTTGCCGCTAAATTTTTATGGTTACTTGTGCGTAACCATGTGTCTCATACTCAGGTAGATAATGTGCTCACATGGGATCGTGCGGTAATGGTTGCCAGTTTGGAGTTAGATTTCGGCCGCATACTGATTGTGGTGATTCATGAGAGGGCCTTCAAGGCTACCACCACTTTTCCCTTTCCTTGCCTCATCTTCCAGCTTTGCAAGGACTCTGGTGTACCAATATGACATTGTGACCGGTTGCTTCAGGCAACCAAGACTCTTGATATCGGCCTGATTCGAGATGAGGCCAATAGAGTTGCACCTCGCAGGGAGCCACAGGTTGAAGGTGACACCATTGGGAGATGATCTCATAGGAGATGTGGAGAAAATACATGTTGCTGACCCTGCCGCTCTAGCCACTACACCAGACACCCAGGCTCCACTATCTCTGGCCGCCAGCCAAGCTCCTAGCTCCTCCAGAGCCACCCACTCCTCCGATTCCTCCGCCATCCCTCTAGCTCGAGTTGTGAAGTTGGAGGCATAGATGACCATATTATTACAGCATATTAGGTCGTATATGTAGCGCTTGATTAAGCAGTACGAGGCTAGGATAGAGCAACTCATGGACCAAAAGAATCAGGCCGTTCATAAGCGCTTGGACACATTCGAGCTCCGAATCTTGGAGAGGCCATCCCCGACCATTGATCTATCCATTTTCCATGAAAAGTTGGCCAGCCTTCGCGCCGATCTGGATTCCCTCCTAGTTCCTCCTGAGTCTGCACCAGAGGCTACCCCCAGAGATGGGGTTGACACCGTTGTAATATTTGTTTTATTTGGCGATGAGGTGCCGCCATCTAATTCTTCCTATCCTGCTAGGAATCGCCCCCGCTCTGATCGTGTTTCGGATGATGCTGAGGCCCATAAAATGAGGAAGAAGGAGCGACATCATACGAAGGTGGCTCAGAGAGCATCCATATATGATAAGGAGCTTAGACAACAGAGGGTTAGGGAGGTAGGTGTTGGCCCATCTAGCGGCGTGAGCACTACTGATGGTGCCTCAAGAGTTGATGATAGCACTATTGAGGGTGCTGAGATGGTAGATGGGAGCGCTACTGATGGCATTCCAAGTGTTGATCCAGCGGGTTTTGGGAAACCGAACCCACCCGCTTCTTGAGTGGTCTTCGGCGCATATGCGCCACAAGTTTGTTGCACCCGATCCTTTGCTTTTTACTTTTTGTGGATTGGGGACAATTGCACTTTATTTTGTTGGGGGTGGGGTAAATGGATTGTGAGTGATAGGGTGAAGTCTGAGTAACCCAACTCATAATCCTCTATTGGGGTTTTCTTTCCTGTGTTCTTTTCCCCAAAGAGATTGTTTCAATTTATGTTGAACCAGCATGTTTAGGAATGTATGTGTAGGAGTAAGTAGAAAAATGAAAGCATGATGACATAGAAAACATAAAAAATGATCCATGTCCAAAAATGTTTGAAATGTGCTAAATCAATAGCCTTGATGAGTTGAATGTGTTGGATCTCAATGTGACATGATAAGGAACCGATTAGACCTCATGAATTAAGCTAAAACTTGAACTGGATAATCTGATAATCTGATAATGAAACAATGTGCCAAGAGTGTGTGAGAAAAGTTGAATATTCAGACAGTTTGTGCCAATCTAGAACTTGCCTTGTTGGTCCTGCTAAGATGATCTAGGCTAGAAGTTGGGAAGTGATCATAGACCTTTGTTCAAATTAGTCCACTTAAGCCTAAAATGATCCAACCAAATGAAATCAATGTTCCCTTTGATCCAAATGTTTGAGCCTTAAATAGACCATTTCTTTTGATTCACCTAACTCACCTTCCCTAAAATAATTGTCTTGGCCCTGGTCCCTCCTTGGACATGTGTACCTTGACTTAGGCCAAAAGCCTAAATTGAGGGTGGCTAATTCAAAAGTTACCTTGATCTTGGCCCTGGTCCGACATCGGATATTGTGCACCTCAACTAATGCAATATCCAAAAGTTGAGGGTGGCTATGAAAGAGGAAATCAAAATAAAAAAGGGTATTAAAAGAGTTTTGTGTTGAAAAGAGAAAAGGAAAAGATAGAAGAGGATGTGACTTTGTGCAAAAGAAGCAAAAAGATTATAAAAAAGTGCTGAAAGAAATAAAGAAAAATAAAGTGAAAGAAAAAAAAGAAAGTGAAAAATAAGAGCCACAAAGCAAAAGTCACATCCATGTTGAAAAGAGTCAAGGGAAACACAATAAAATGAAAGGATGTCAAAAATAGGTTAAGAAAAGAGGTAAAAGCCAATGTAATGTCAAGGAGGGCAGAAAGTCACTAAAAAGTACCTAAATGTATCACACTTGACCCTGAGCCTACGTTACAAGCTAAACAAAGTCTTATAGTGATTCTAGAAACTAGTTTGGAAAGTCTAAGCAGTGAAAATAAGGGCAAGCCTATGGTATTGAGCACTAACTGTACTTGAAGTCACTTCTGAGCGTGAGTGTTAAATGAATCCTAAAATTCAAAATTCATATCGTCTGTGTGAAAAGGATTTCGTTTGGAGTGAGGGCAATAGTTACATTGTCGGAAAGTTGGTACCTTGGTGATTGTGAAAAATGTATGTTGTGGTGTCTGTTGGTCGACCTTTGTCATATCTTGATCCGCATGAGTTAGCTTGTTGAGTCTAGTAAAAAGGATTTGCACAAAGAAGATAGAATGGGTTGAAATAGCCATGTGATTGATGAGTTTGTATATCTGCTTCTACACATGTGTCATATAGAGAGAGTGTTAGTGTGTCGCTTAAGGACAAACAACATGTTTAAGTTGAGGGTGTTGATATACTGTGAGTTTACAGTATTTTTGATACATTTCACTTAAGAGTTGTGTGTCTAGGGCCATTTTGTATTGAAAATAATGTTTTGTGGGTTATGTTTGCAGGAAATAGGCTTTGACACGGTTGAGTGGGATGACAACTGAAAATTTGCAAAAGTGGCCACCCACGGAAGTGACCTACAGACCGTAGGTCCTATGACGGTCCGTCAATGGTAGGCGTAGGTGGGAGCATCAGGGAAGTCTAACCAAGTGTGGAACCACGAAGCGATCCACGGACCATAGGTCGACCTACGGGCCGTCCTGCACATCCGTAGAAGGTGTTCAGAGAGTTGAAGTTCCAGTACCTAATGAAAATCCTAAGTGTGGAGCCACCGAAGAGAACCCACGGACCATAGGTCAACCTACGGTCCGTCCTGCACGTCCGTCAGAGATGAACTGGGAGTTGAAGGTTCCAGCTGCTATGGAAAAATTCTAAGTGTTGACCAACGAAGGGGACCTACGGACCGTAGGTCGAGTCGTCGATCAAAGCCACGTCCCTAGAAGTTTATTTCCTTATTTTGTTTCCTTTTTGTTTAGGACATGTTTTCTATAAATAGGGTATGTAAACCTCGTTTTTGGGGGTTAGACATTATTGTTTACTTTTAGTTCTTGATAATTTCTTGGAAATTAACTTGCAAACTTTGGCAATTTGATTTCTGGATTTCAGTTTATAAGATTTTCGCTTTGAAATTCAATTGGAGATATGGGTTTCTTCTACTCTAAACGTAAGTTCATGAATTCTCTTTACAACAATATGAATTGTGTTCTTTCAAGCAAGAGTAACTAAATCCACAACTAGGGTTGTGGGAACCATGAGAAATTAACAACGTATGAATAATAACTAAGTAATTCTTGAGTAGTGTTGATGCATGTATTGGTAATTCTTTCGCTCAGAAGTCTTTTTAACGGTGGCCAACGTTAAACTCGCCTTGTTTCTACTTGCCGGACCAAGGTGGTAGTTAATAAGAAAAGAATTATCAACAAAGATTTGGTGTGATACTATCTAATAGTCTAATGTCAATTGGTGGGAGGGTGAAAACTAAGCCATACATTGATGTGATGTCTAATCTGAGGTAAAGGTAACAGTTAGTAAAGATACACACATAGCCGAACCAAGGTGCGGAGTGAAAATCCCTATTTGGAGGACCAATCACTTAGGGATACATATCTTACCAACTTTGCATGTAAAACACTAGGAAAGGATTACTATTATTAGAATTACCGCGTTAAGAGCTTATGGGGAACACATATACCCTAGTTTCTCTTTATCATTGATAATAACAAAGTTTGAATCTTGCTTACTTGCTACTTGATCAACAAACCAGTTATTTGTTTCATAAGTACCCTCTTTTATTTACTTGTCTCAAAAATAAGTTGACTAAACGAATATAATAGTGAGTTAAGTTTAAGTCTGAACCATATTCCTCGTAGGATCGACCCCAACCTACAAGTTGAGTTCTTTACTTGATAACGATCACTTATAGTTCTTTAGGGAGGTGTAATTTGAGTGTATCAACCACGCCCCATAGGTTGCCCCGTAGATGGACACCATGAAAACTGCCTATGGCAGAACCACGGCAGGACCCATGCCATGTCGATGGGTCCACCACCCCGTGGTTACGGATGTTGTAGGTGGCTAGCAAAGTCTCAATCACCAAACCATGTTTGACCAGGACGGACCATAGGTCCATCCACGGCCCGTCAACGTGGTCTCATGGTTTGTGACTGGACGGTTGTTTTAAGGACACAAGGGTCCTTTCCGATTTTAATTAGAATTAAGTAATGTCATTTTATCCTAGCCTAGACCACCTATATAAGTACTGTAGACCCCTAAATTAAATCATTCTCTCAAACTCACCAAACGAATTGGGTTCCTCTCCCAAATAATTCTCTCTCTAGAAAGTTGATGAAGAATAAGAAGGGAGTTCAAGTTAGGTCAACTCAAGTTTCCAATCTTCAAGCTTTTTTGGGCTTTGTAATCAAGCACTACTACAAAATGGGGTTTTTGCGGCAATTTTTTAGAGGCAATTAATGATTGGCCGTTAATTAATTCTTTAAGCTGAAATTTTAGTGGCATATGAACAATAGCCAGTAAAAGGTATTATTTTAGTGACAATTAAAATAATTAGCCAGTAAAAGGTATTTTTGTAGTGACAATTAGAATAATTATCTAATAAAAGGTACTAATAAACACAACTTTCATCTCTTTTTAGGTTTCCCTCCAATTTTTCTACTAGAATTAGCTATTCCCTCCAAAGGTTAACAAGAAAAAATAAAAACACAACCCTATTCCTCTGCATCATCGTTCTTTTCTCTCTAACACCTCTACTCATCTACTGAAAGCAAAACAATTCAGGTAAGCCGTCAAACTCTCCATATTCACAATTAATAAAAGGTTTCAATTTCATATTCACGGTCTAACTGAAACGACCCTTCATCACAAAGAGACCGCCAAGATTTTGCTATAATGGGCTATATTTTTCGATCAAGTTTGTTAGATTATTGAACAAGAATTGATTTTTCAAATCGTTCGAAGTTTTCTTAGTTTTATTTTTTCTTATTTTACGTTTTCTGGTAGGTTTCAGCTTGTCATTCACTTTTTGTCATACAAATTCCTACTTTCAGGTACTCAAACTAGATAGGGAAATTTGTACAGTAAGTTTTTTTCCTATATTTGCTAAGCATGTTTTGTGATTTCTGCGTGCTATTAATTTGATGGGCAATTGATTGAATTGATTATTGTATGTCTAAGGTTGATGTTAATATATTCAACTATTCGTGATTGTTCGAATGTTTTCGATTGTATTGTATGAATATCAAAATATGTCTCTGTTTTTTGAAACTTTCCTTTTCTTTTATAATGTTTTGAAATTTGTCTCTGTTTTTCACTGTTCTATATCACTTTTTTTCTGTTTCTCGCTCTACAAAATACTACTCTTAAGGAAGTTTTGTGTTGTAGCTATTAGAAGTTTGACAAAGTTTGGTATTAATTTGAACTATAAAGCTTTAAAAGCAGTTAAGTTCTCTTAGTTATAACGATACGCTCTTCTGCATCATGTTTCTCGCTTCGATCAAGCGAGCCCTTATACTTTTTTTAATTTATGGTATTGATAAACACGACTCTAGAGGAAGTTCTGTTCTGTAGTTTTTAAGTTTTTGGGTTGTTCTGGTAGTAATTTGAATAAAACGATCAAGTTGAGTGAGTAAATACCATTTTTGTGATGTAGTGCTACTCTAGAACTGAGTTATTATCAATCAACTTGGTGACTTAAATTATGAGTTGAATAAAGTTATTTCATCGTCAAGCTAACATTATTCTATTTTCATCGTCAACCTAACATTATTCAGATAAATCAGAAGCTCTGTATACCTAAACTATCAAAAGCTAAAATCTGTAAATTGAAGATACAAAATCAGATGTAGTTTATGTAAGTTCTCTTCTCTCTAACGCCTCTAATCATCTGCTCAAAGCAAAACGATTCAGGTAAGCCTTCAAACTCTCCATCTTCACAATTAATATAAGGTTTCAATTTCATATTCACGGTCTAACTGAAATGTCCCTTCATCACACAAAAACCGCCAAGATTTTGTTGTAATGGGCTATATTTTTTTTATCAAGTTTGTTAGATTATTGAACAAGAATTGATTTTTCAAATCGTTCAAAGTTTTCTTAATTTTTTTTTCCTTATTTTACTTTTTCTAGTAGGTTTTACAGCATTCACCTTGTCATTCACATTTCGTCGGACGAAATCCTACTTCCATGTACTCAAATTAGATAGGGAAATTTGTACAGTAAGTTTTTTCCTATATTTGCTAAGCGTGTTTAGTAATTTCTGTGTGCTATTAATTTGATGGGCAATTGATTGAATTGATTACTGTATGTCTAAGGTTGATGTTAATATATTCAACTATTCGTGATTGTTCGAATGTTTTCGATTGTATTGGATGAATATCAAAATTTGTCTCTGTTTTTCTGAAATTTTCCTTTTCTTTTATAATGTTTTTGAAATCTGTCTCTGTTTTTCACTGTTCTATATCACTTTTTTTCTGTTTCTCGCTCTCCAAAGTACTACTCTTGAGGAAGTTTTGTGTTGTAGCTGTTAGAAGTTTGACAAAGTTTGGTATTAATTTGAACTATAAAGCTTTAAAAGCAGTTAAGTTCTCCTTGTTATAACAATACGCTCTTCCACATCATGTTTCTCGTTTCGATCAAGCTAGCCCTTATCCTTTTTTAAATTTATGGTATTGATAAACATGACTCTAGAGGAAGTTCTGTTCTGTAGTTGTTAAGTTTTTGGGTTGTTCTGGTAGTAATTTGAATAAAACGATCAAGTTGAGTGAGTAAATACCATTTTTGTGATGTAGTGCTACTCTAGAATTGAGTTATTATCAATCAACTTGGTGACTTAAATTATGAGTTGAATAAAGTTATTTCATCGTCAAGCTAACATTATTCTATTTTCATCGTCAACCTAACATTATTCGGATAAATCATAAGCTCTGTATAGCTAAACTGTAGTGCTACTGTATAACATAGTTATTATCAATCAGCTTGTTGACTTAAATTGTGAGTTGAATAAAGTTATTTCATCGTCAAGCTAACATTATTCTATTTTCATCGTCAACCTAGCATTATTCAGATAAATCAGAAGCTCTGTATACCTAAATTGTCAAAAGCTAAAATCTGTAAGTTGAAGATACAAAATCAGATTTAGTTTATGTAATTTCTCTTTCAACATGAATAACTAAAATCTGTAAATTGAAGAGACAAAATCAGATTTAGTTTATGTAATTTCTCTTTCAACATGAATTACTTAAGCAACCATTCTTAGAATATTCTAAATTGTGTAATCTTTGCCTTGAAATATTGGTTAGTTCCTTTCAAAATTAAATGGTAGATACAGTGTGCTTGTAACATTCTAATGATTTCAGCTTTACTAGAACTACTTCAATCATTCATGTAGCCCAGCTAACCTCAACGGACCATCCAGTACACATTTGGCACACTCTTAGCCATCTTAAATATCTAGACCAAACGATATCAGTAAATAGACACTTAAAGAAAAGGTGCTCAATTGTCTCAAGTTCCTCTACTTAACTTACAACCAGGGCTAGTTTGTATACCAAATTTTGGTCGTCTATGAAAGCCTTAAGTGTATATCTAAGAGAGACTACTATGAAGACAAACTCTCAATAGATGGACATACCAAAAAAGTTGATGGCATTTATTCTTTTCTAGGGAAGCCTGGATGTGGAAAGTGTGTCCTCCCATTTTTACTTTCTTTCACCAATTTACATTAGATATACAGTCCAAATGAATAGAAATTTATCAGGTTACCTGCCCATATGAAGTCATCCCACAGGTCATGGAAACTTACTGTAAAATTTTGAATGTACACAAATTTTCTCTACAAAGACATGTTGAGGAAACTGCATCCAATATCTGTCAAAGTAAGGCCATAAAAGTTGTCATTGGGATCGATAAAGAAGTACACTTTCTTTAAAGATTAATGCAAATGAGCCATATACTTGCCTGCTTTAGATTTTCAACTCGATAAAATTTTCGCAGATATGTAGAAAAGCTATTGTTGTTCGTCCCCTCCCCAGATAGAGGAGTTCCCAATATGCATCACTTCCTTATAAGTAAATCTAGTAGCAGTAGAGTAGTCTTTGGCCTCCAAAATCTTCTTAGCAGTCCATGAAGCTTTTTTTCTAACATTATCATAACTTGATTCGAATAGAACATTTGTTTTGTCATGTGTATTTTTTTTTCTTCAGATATGAAATATATTACTGCTTGAAGAACTCTCAGTTAATTTTCTAAATATTGTTCTTTGTTTAAATTAAGCTTCTTTTACTTGTACAATCTTGAAGTTGAGTGTGTCTTTGAAAGGAAATTTTTAATAAAGCATTCTAAGTTTTTCATCTATTTTGAGATAATTCAATATATGAATATCATTAGAATCAGGTCTTTGTTTGATAATTTGAATTATTGAAATGAAATCTTTGAGTTATGTAACTACATACTAATTAATTAATTTCACCATTTTTTACTAACATATCTTTAGTTTTTACAGTAATTGCTGAAAAAATAATAACTTGAACTTTATGGACGGTCCTAGTAATAAAAAGTGGATGTATTGTGATAGAATTAGTAAAGAATACTTGGATGGTGTAAATGACTTTATAAATCATGCCTTTTCTAAATAACAAGATGGAGAGAAAATCGCATGTCCTTGTACAGAATGTATGCTTTTCCATCAAGTAGATCGGGCCACAACATATGACCATCTTGTGGTTAATGGCATTTTGTTATCATATGATACTTGGTTTTGTCACGGGGAGTCTCTAAATAGATCAAAAAGTTCTCAAGTAACTGATTGCAGACAGTCAAATTTAAGGAGTGATGATATGAGAGGAATGATACATGTGTTTCTTGGAAAGGCGATGTGTATTCTCAAGTGTTGGGAAATGAAAGAACTGGGTATGTTCGAGGTTTAGGACTTGGTCCAACTCCTTCTATTTTATGGGGTAGTAGATCTTCCTTAGGAAATATTGACGAAGAGTATTCATCTAATGAAGTTGTACAAAGGTTAGAACAGGAGATAATTGAATTAAAGGAAAAACAAAATGAAGAAATGAATATGATGAAACAAAAACAAGATAACATGCAATCAGAATTACTCCAAATGAGACAATTCATGCGCAAATATGCTCTTAATGAATCCATCCTTCAAAATATCAATGACACCTCAAGTGGACAGGTAACTCGATTCCATAAGTTTTAGACATTTTTTAATGAGATTCAATACTATAATAGTATTATTAACTAACGTGGTAATATTTATCAGCTCACCGATGTCGACAGTTCTCATGGACAAATACCATAAACAACTAGATACCTAGTGTTGCTGAAAATACACCAACTTCTCATGGTACAAACTCGTCTTTATCCTTTGGTGCTATTGTTTTAGTTACTATTTGAGTATAAATTAATAATGTTTCTTTGAATACCTCATTATATGCATAAGTTTACAGAGATTTTTATGAATTAGTGTAATTATAGACTAGTGTACAAGGTTTACCTCACCAAACCTCATCTATTCTAATTGTCTTTAATAATAAAGTGTAAGGCAAGGGAAATCTCTTGTTGTGGTTCTGTATTTTTCAATTGATCTTTGAGAATCATGTGTAAGGCAGGGGTCATCTCTTGTTATAGTTCTGTATTTTTCATTTGGTCATTGATAATTAGGTGTAAGGCAGGGGCCATCACTGGTTATGTTCTTTATTTTTTATTTGTGAGAACTCTTGTTGATGCCTTGCTAGCACTTGAATTTTACTCCAGAATCATTAGCATGGTTACATTGTGATGTGTTAATTTGAATCGATACAAAGAATCAGTTGTGATCTCAATTAGTTGTGATGGGAAGTGCTGCTATATTCACATTTTCTAGAATGCTCCACCCATTCTATAAAATTTGACTATGAGGAACCCACACCAAGCCGTCCACAACAAGTTAAATTCTGGAAACACATTAGCTATCAGTTTGTAGATTGTAGTTATCAATGCCTGATGTCCAACAACACTTCCTCCCTACTTATCTTCTATTCTAATTCTCTTTGATAATCATGTGTAAGGAAGGGGAAATCTCTTGTTATGGTTCTGTATTTTTCAATTGGTCTTTGAGAATCACGTGTAAGGCAGGGGTCATCTCTTGTTACGATTCTGTATTTTGTAGTTAGTCTTTGATAGTCAGGTGGAAGGCAAGGGCCATCTCTGGTTATGGTCTTTGTTTTTCATTTGAGAGAACTCTTGCTTATGCCTTGCTAGCCCTTTCTTTTTATTCCAGAATCAATAACATGGTTGCATTCTGATATGTTAATCTGAATTGATACAAATAATTAGTCGTGATCTCAAACAGTTGTCATGGGAAGTGATGCTATATTCACATTTTCCAGAATGCTCAACCCTTCTATAAAATCTAACTATGAGGAACTACCAAGCAGTCCACAATAAGTTAAAATCTGGAAATACCATATCTATCAGTTGTAGATAGTAGTACAATAGGCAATGGGTCTGAACTCTTATACATAAATAGGATTGGGAACTTTGGGATATGATAGCAATGTGATATAGTTTATCCTAGTTAACGCAATTTTATTTTCAAAGAATTGTATCACAACTTCCATCACCTCCCTAATTGTTCCCCTAAAAGTTTTCAAAAACACTGTTGGGAAGCCATCAATACCTGAAGTCCAGCAACACTTCCTCCCTACTTATCTTCTATTCTAATTTTCTTTGATAATCAAGTGTAAGGCAGGGGAAATCTCTTGTTATGGTTCTGTATTTTTCAATTAATCTTCAAGAATCATGTGTAAGGTAGGGGTTATCTCTTGTTATGGTTTTGTATTTCGTAGTTGGTTTTTGATAATTAGGTGTAAGGCAGGGGCCATCTCTGGTTATGGTTCTTTGTTTTTCATTTGAGAGAACTCTTATTGATGCCTTGCTAGCCCTTAATTAGTAGTCCAGAACCATTAGCATGGTTGCATTGTGATGTGTTAATATGAATTAATACAAAGAATCAGTTGTGATGGGAAGGGCTGCTATATTCAAATTTTCCAAAATGATCCACCCTTTTATAAAATCTGACTGTGAGGAACCCACACCAAGAAGGGGCCATCTATTGCTATGGTCCTATATTTTTCAATTTCTCTTTGATAATCAGGTGTAAGGCAAGGCCATCTCTTGTTACGATTCTGTATTTTTAAATTGAGAGAACTCTTGTTGAATCCTTGCCAGCCCTTGAATTTTATTCCAGAATCATTAGCATGGTTGCATTTTGATGTGTTAATTTAAATTGATAGAAAGAATCAAGTAAGATGCAAAAAATCGTTAAATTGTAGTTACATTTGTTCTCAAAAACCTTTGTAGAACTTGAGGAATTCCTATTGTATCTATAGTAGATCTGTAAACATGTCTCCAAGCTCACTACTGTTGTTGGATACCATGAGAGAACATGTTGTTAGATCTCCGTAGGAGATCCAAATGTCGTTGGATCGTTCAAATTTTTTGTCATCTGCCTATCATTCTAATATGTTATAAGTCCTAAATCTTTCTGTTTTTATCCATTACATTTCATTTCTTGACACATTTATTTTACTATTTCAGGTTATACAGGCTGATTTTTGCAAACTTTTCCTTTGACATTTTCAAAATGACGAAAATTGTGGAAATTCTTTAATAACATTATTTTGTTGGATTGGTTATATCATTATATTAGCTACTTCATTTATATTATTATTTTTTAGTTGTGATACTATAGTTTAGATTAGTACTTCCTTTTTCTTGTTTAGATTCAATGAGATATATTATTATGTTTTATGAATTAACATTATGTGTGTTTTTATCATTTGACAAACTTTGTCACCTCTAATAGCATCTGTTTTAATAACCATTTTGTTGGATGTACTTGTTATAAGCAATTGGTCGTTGAAGCTTGTGACTTTTAGTGTCTAACTAAGTGAATTACTAGCCATAAAAATTGGATGCTAAAGGGGAAAATTAAGTTGTTTTACAATGATTTTTTAGCCTTTATAATTGCCACCAAATTATTGTCGTTCAAAGTATGAATTGTTAGCGGAAATTTATTGAATTTACTAACTATAAAAATGGACACTAGATGAGCATGATAAGTCGTTTCAAATTGGATTTAATAGCTATTTTAATGACCACTAAAACTAATTTGTTTTAGCGGAAATTTAGTTGGATTTCCTAGCTATATTAATGGATGCTACATGAGCATAAATAACTATTTAAGATTGTATTTAGTAGCCATCATAATTGCTGCAACTAATTGCCGCTGTAACAAACTAGTTTTAGCGGCAATTTAATTGGATTTAACAACTATAAAAATGGATGTTACATAAGCATAGTTAACTGCCTTGCATTAGACTTAGCAGCCATCTTAATTGCCGCAAAATATTGCTGCTAAAATGAATGAGTTTTAGCGGCAATAGAGCTTAGCTTTACCAGCGCTCGTTCGAAAGGCTGCAAAAGCCTTTGCCGACCCCCGATACAACGGCTAAAGCCCATTGGCTGGTAGAGGCTATAGCGGCCATTGTTATGGCCGCTAAAACCATTTTCATTGCCACTAAATCTCTCTTTTGTTGTAGTGAAGATATGATGGCTTATTCATCCATGGAATCCTTTCATACATTGAGCCCCCATGATTTCCCCAATTTAGAAGAAGAATTTCGCAAGTCTAATTAAGGTTTCTTCTAATGTTATGAGTTATGATCCAATTGAGTGGATTATGCTTGTTCATGATTGAACTGATATAATTACATGTTTTTATGATGATTGTGTATGTACCTATGCCTAACCCATGATTCTAAGATGAATTTGATATATATGGGTTTTATGCCATGAAAGGGAAAATTAAGGATTTAGATGTAATCTTATAGGATTGATGAGATACATTGTAGATTGCTTGAGAATGAAGCATATATACATGAACTTCTTAAGAGTAAAGCTTATAGACAAGAATTGATTGAGATCAAATATATGTGGTGAATTATGACTTGTAGGCTTTGAGATTAGAATGGTCTTGAGACTAAGGTATATATGATGAATGATGATTAGTAGAGCTTCTAGAGTAAAGCTTATATGTTGAATTATGATTAGTAGGGCTTTGAGAGTAAAGCTATATGATGAATGTTGATTAGTAGATAGAATTGTTATGGAAGGATTTTACCCATATAATCTACTCTATGTATGTATGAATGTATAATGTGAAAGATTTTCTCACATAGCATAATTCTAGGTTGAAAGGTTTGCTCACCTAAAATGATTCAAAGCATATATGAACTATAATAGCTTGGATTGAGAAATAGTACCCTTCTTTGAGTAGCTTGGACTTGCATGAGAGTATGTCTTCCATGATAGCTTGGTCTAGCATAATGAGGTGCTTTTCCTTGGTATCCTTGAATTGGTAAATCGTAACCATTCATGAGTAATGACTTGTCTTGGATTGGTAAGATGATATGCCTTCCATGAATAGTCAGAATTGCTAAAGAGGGACTAATCCGTAATCAAAGTAGAATAGTTATGATGAAATAAGATTACTTCAAGGAAGTATTGTAAGCATGTTTTAATATGAGATTTACTTGTTATGATGCTAGATAAGCTTGGATTGTTTCTTGAGTTGCCTTCCTTGAAATGTATGACTAGAGGTGGATGACCTATGTATTGAGTAAGAACAAGTTGGGGTTACTTGAGAAGTGTTCCTCTTATAGTATGATGATGTGTTTCCATAGTTATTCTTATGACTTATGTTGTTATCTCTTATGATTATGGTATATGTCTTATGTTGACTAATGCTTATATTATGTTTATGATGATGATTTATGCTAGCCATCATATTTAGTACATTTTTGTACTAACGCATACTTTTGTCTATATTCTTATCAAATGTAGGGTCCGGCGATATTGCCTTCCAACCCCGTGGCTAGGTTCATAGTAGAGCAAGGAGTGAAGATTTGGTGAGTCCTCGTACCATTCGAGGATTTGACCACTTTTCCTTTATGTCTTTCATTTTTATGTTGGAACTATTGTATGGGTTGTGTCCCAAACCTATTCATGTTTTATATGGTCTGACACAATTATGTTATACTTCCGCTTGTTTTATAAAGACTTTGATATTGTTGAAATTGTTTTAAATTTCCGCACCATTTTCTATTATCTTATGTTATGATATGCTAAGTGCCTTGTATGAGGCCTCTCAGGGTCTTGTACGCCATGTTACATCTAGGATGTACCCCGGGGTCGTGACAAACTTGGTAATCAAAGCACAATGTTTAGAATGGTTCTAAGATGTCTCAACCCACGTTTAGTAGAGTCTTGTTCATAAGTGTGGGGCACTCCATATTTATGAATGAGAGGTTGTTAGATGTTTAGGACATCTCATTTCTTCATTACTCTAAGTCGTGACATAGAGTTTAACTCTATAAGGTCTTTCACTTAATCCTTATCTGATGGTCTACATGATATGACTACTACAAGGGCTAATGCTAGAAGGAATGAGGAAGACAATGTGGATCAAGAGGTTCCTCCACAAGCTCTGATTGACCCTTTGGCTAAGGATGTGACTAATGCGGAGTTTAGGTCCGTTTTCAAGTGTTTGCTCAAGCCATGATAGCCCAAGCCAATAGGGAGGTTGTGGCTCCCGTGAACCCAAATGTGGGTACGACGGCTTCAAGAGTAAGGGACTTTATGAGGATGAACCCTCCAGAATTTTATGGTTCAAAGCTTGAGAAAGATCCTCAAGAGTTCATAGATGAGGTCCATAAGGTGTTGTACATTATGGGAGTTACTCCGGCAGAGAAGGCGAAATTGGCCGCTTACCAACTCAATGGGGTTGCTCAAGTTTGGTTCAATTAATGGTAAGAAGCAAGACCGGTAGGAATGGGTCTCATAGAGTTGGAAAGGTTAAAAACTGCATTTCTTGATAGGTTCTTTCCTCTTGAGATGAGAGAGGCTTTGGTGCTTGAGTTTATCAACCTTCGGCAAGGCAATATAAGTGTTAAGGAATATGCGTTGAGGTTTATTAAATTGTCAAAATATGCTCCATCTTTAGTGGCTGACTCTAGGTCGAGAATGAGTAAGTTTGTGTTGGGTGTGTCCGATTTAGTAGTGAAAGAATGTTGTACCACCATGCTCATTGGTGACATGGATATTGATCATCTTATGACTCATGCCCAACAAATCGAAAACTAAAAGGGAGATCTAGGGAGAAAAAAAGGTTTAGAAATGATGATGATAATTTCTCTCATACAAGGTCCGAGGAACATGGTAGTCCTAAGCATCGACAAAGGTTTTCCGGGCAAGGTTCCTCCAATGCAACTAAGTATAGTGAAGATAGGGTGTTTAACCCTAAACCGCAAGAAATTAGTAGTGAATCCCTATGGCCTACTTGTGCTAGATGTGGAAAAAGACATGAGGGTAGGTGTTTAGCCAGCATGAAGGGTTGCTTTAGTTGTGGTGAAAGTGGTCACAGAATAAGGGATTGTCCAAAAATGAAGGCTAAGAGGAGAGAGGGTACGAAAGTTCCTCATACTGGTTCGGGTGCGAATGTTCCAAAGCAGAATAGGTTTTATGCTCTCCAAGCTAGAGGTGAACAAGAGTGTCCTTCGGATGTGGCTACCGGTATGTGTTTTATGCTTTATTAGATTTCGGTGTTGCTTTGTCTTTTGTGACTTGATAGGACTTGATATGCTAGATTTTGATGTTGTCTTTAGTATGAATTGGTTGTATTATTGTTATGTTTTATTTATTGTAGAACTTGATATGGCCATTATGAGTTTGGGTATGTTGTTTGGTTTAGAATCATCTTGTGTGATGGATGTGAAAGCTTATTGATTTATTGATCTGACCTTAGAATTGAAAGAAGCGGTGCTTAGAAAGTCTGTTTAGGCTTTCTCCCAAGGGGGAGATGGTGTGCATAGATAGTGAGGTCGTTGAGTGTTCCTAATGTTCATGATTTGGGTTTAGTTGAATTTCTCACCTTAGAAAGGTGTAATGAGTTTGGGAAGTTTAGTCCCCGTCTTGAAGGCCCATATAAGATCTTCAGACGTGTTGGTAAGGTTGCTCTAGAGTTAAGAGTTGCCTAATGAGTTGGCATCAGTGCATCCAGTTTTCCATGTCTTTATATTAAAGAAGTGTGTTGGAGATTTGACATTCACAGATCCCTTATAAAGGTTGGGAGTTAATGAGAATCTGTCTTATGGAGAAGTACCGGTTGAGATCTTAGACCGGCAAGTTAAGAAGTTGAGGAACAAGGAAGTTGCTTTCGTGAAAGTGTTATGGAGGGATCTTTTAGTTAAGAAGTGTTAATTGAGGGTGTCACTTGGGATGCCAAGGTCGATATGAGGTCTCGATATCCTCTTTTTTGTCCTTCTACTCCTCCTCTAGCTTGAGATAATGAGTTCCTCATGGTTTGTTCTTTGTGTGAAGTCATGTGTGTTTTAGATATTTTCCTGATTTCCTTATGTTGTGCATGTTTATGAAAGAACTTGTGTTTTGAAAGAAAATGAGTTTACATGATCGATTTTCCTCATGTTGTAGTGCATTGAGTATGAATTGCCTATAGACTTCATGAGATGAGTTGTGAAACATGTCTTGGCTTGGAGATAAGAGATTTCTCCTTGGATGTCTGTTATGAGTATAGATTGCATATAGGCTCCATGAGATTGTGTTGAGCATGCTTTTAGCTTGGAGATGAGAGTTCCTCCTTGAACATGAGAAATGTTAAGATTTCATGCATTTTGGGTTGTTAGACGTAGTTCCTACCTTCCTTGTGATGCATTGATCATGTTTAGCTTGGAGTTGATGTTTCCTCATTGGTTGTGTGCATTTAGATGTGTTTCATGCATGATGGGTTGCAAGTCTTGAGTCGTTTCCTTTAAGAAGTGCCTAGAATGCCATTCGAGGATGAATGTTCCTAAGGGGGAGATATTGTAACACCCCGAATTCCAATTAGAGGGCATAGCATGTTACAACTCCTAGATGCCACCTCCCAGGGACCAATCACGGCTCATGGGTGAGACTACGCCTCGTAGGTGGCCCTGTAGATGGACACCATGGAAACTGCCTAAGGCAGAACCACACTAGGACGCACGCCCTGTCGATGGGTCCACGACCCGTGGTTAGAGGTTTCATAGGTGGCCAGCAAAGTCTTTGTCACCAAACCATGTTTGACCAAGATGGACCGTAGGTCCATCCACGGCCCGTCAACGTGGTCTCGTGGTTCGTGACTAAACGATTGTTTTAAGGAAGCAAGGGTCCTTTTTGGTTTTAATTAGAATTAAGTGGTGTCGTTTTACCCTAGCCTAGATCACCTACATAAATACTTTAGACCCCTAAATTGAGTCATTCAAGTCATTCTCTCAAACTCACCAAAGGAATTGGGTTCCTCTCCTAAAATAATTCTCTCTTTTGAAAGTTGAAGAAGAAGAAGGGAGTTCAAGCTAGGTCAAGTCAAGTCTCCAATCTTCAAGCTTTTGTGGACTTCGTAATCAAGGTATAATCTCCAATCCATGGAATCCTTTCATCCATGGAGCCCCTATGATTTTCCCAATTTAGAAGAAGAATTTCCCAAGTCTAATTAGGGTTTCTTCTAATGTTATGGGTTATGATCCAATTGAGTGGATTATGGTTGTTTATGATTGAATTGATAGAATTACATGTTTTCAAGATTATTGTATATGTACCCATGCCTAAACCATGATTCTAAGATGAATTTGATATAGATGGGCTATATGCCATAAAAGGGGAAATTGAGGATTTAGATGTAATCTTCTAGGATTGATGAGATACATTGTAGATTGCTTGAGATTGAAGCATATAGACATGAATTGCTTAAGAGTAAAGCTTATAGATATGAATTGATTGAGATCAAGTATATATGATGAATTATGACTTATAGGCTTTGAGATTATAATTGTCTTGAGACTTAGGTATGTATGCTAAATGATGATTAGTAGAGCTTCTAGAGTAAAGCTTATATGTTGAATTATGATTAGTAGGGCTTTGAGAGTAAAGCTATATGATGGATGTTGATTAGTAGATAGAATTGTTATGGAAGGATTTTACCCACATGATCTACTCTATGTATGTATGAATGTATAATGTGAAAGATTTTCTCACATAGCATGATTCTTAGTTGAAAGGCTTGCTCACCTAAAATGAATCAAAGCATGTATGAACTATTATAGCTTGGATTGAGAAATAATACCCTTCCTTGAGTAGCTTGAACTTGCATGAGAGTATGTCTTCCATGATAGCTTGGTCTAGCATAATGAGGTGCTTTTCCTGGGTAGCCCGAAATTGGTAAATCGAAACAATTCATGAGTAATGACTTGTCTTGGATTGGTAAGATGATATGCCTTCCATGAATAGTAAGAATAACTAAAGAGGGACTAATCCCTATTCAAGGTAGAATAGTTATGATGAAACAAGATTACTTCAAGGAAGTATTGTAAGCATGTTTTAATATGAGATTTATTTGTTATGATGGTAGATTAGCTTGGATTGTTGCTTGAGTTTCCTTCCTTGATATGTATGACTTGAGGTGGATGACCTATGTATTGAGTAAGAACAAGTTGGGGTTACTTGAGAAGCGTTCCTCTTATAGTATGATGATGTATGCGTATAGTTATGCTTATGACTTATGTTGTTATCTCTTATGATTATGGTATATGTCTTATGTTGACTAATGCTTATATTATGTTTATGTTGATGATTTATGCTAGCCATCATATTTAGTACATTTTTGTACTAACACATATTCTTTCCTACATTCTTATCAAATGTAGGGTCCGGCGATATTGACTTCCATCCCCGTGGCTAGGTTCATAGTAGAGTAAGGAGTGAAGATTTGGTGAGTCTTCATAGCATTCGAGGATTTGACCACCTTTCCTTTATGTCTTTTATTTTTATGTTGGAACTATTGTATGGGTTTGTCCCAAAACTATTCATGTTTTAGATGGTTTAAGACAATGATGTTAGACTTTCGCTCGCTTTATAAAGACTTTGATATTGTTGAATTGTTTTAAATTTCCATACCATTTTCTATTATCTTATGTTATGCTATGCTAAGTGACTTGTATGAGGCCTCTCGGGATCTTCTACACCATGTTACATCTAGGTTGTACCCTTGGGTCGTGGCAGTGTTATTGATTTTATTTTGGGATGTGACTTATTTTTTTAACAAAAGGATCCAAAATGGACCCAAGATTTTATTTGAGCAAAATAAAAAAAACACAATAACAAAAACTTAGGGACACATGCCCCACCACTTCAGCAAAGAAACAAAAAAATAAACAAACAAACAAAAGCAAAAAAAGAAACAAAATGAAAAGGAAAGACCAAATTAGAAAAGAAAATTACAAAGAAAAAGTAAATACTACTACATACAAAGGTCCATAATGGAGGTAAAGACCAAAACTGACGCCTGAAGACATCGTAGCTCCCTGTAATTAATCATCAGCAAATTTGGGAAGACAATAAGGTAGCGCTTGTAGTATCTTTGCAAATTTTTTATCTGATAGCCATCAATTTTTAGCTCAAACTCATCTCTAAGTTTACCAAACTCAAGGTTTAAATCGGTATGTTGGGGTGATTCCAATGTTAGCAGTCTCTAAGCTCTCATCAAACGCTGCGAAATCAACACCCAAGCTGACTAAACTTAAACTAGTTCGTTTGAATGTTTGGTGCTAGCTTTAAGGTAAATCTGGTTGTTTGCCTATAAACATACATACCATTAGATGTAACATTAATTTAACTTGCAATCCGTCCTAATAAACACCTTACAATGGACTGAGCTTCATAAGAAACTCATACCACCATTAATAAATTATTATTTTTTAGTTTAGATCACAAATTAATGTAGGTTAACTCTTAGTACAAGTTGTTGTTGGATCTTATTGTTTGATGAAACTTGTTGGTATTGCATCTTTTGAAATAAGTGAAAGAGATTTTCTAGATGTGCTTTTAGACCTACAAATCTACTCTTTAATTGTGTGATCTTGAATATTGAACCTTGTTCTCTATTTCTAAACGTGTTGAATCTTATTTGTGGTAGTTGTTGTTTATCACTGTTGAGAAGTTTTCTTGATGGTGATGATTGAAAATTCTGATATTGAATTCTTTCTGTACCTGCAAAATTAAAAACTTCATTACCTTCCCTAAGAATGTGAGCAAAATGCACTAGCCCCTTTTTCCTCCAGAAATTAATATTAGACATCTCCATCCCGATCTTCCAAAGAACTTCCCATTTTCCTTCTATTATATTGATCATGGCCAAAAAAGCAGATTCTATCAAGATCGGTACTCTCTACTGTTCAATACAGTGCTAAATGCCTCCTTGAATGGTTGTTGCCTCTGCCTTGATGCTATTTGTGATCCCAATCTTTTAGCTTCAACATATACTAAATTATCATCAGCATCCATAATACAAAAGGTTCCAGAGCTCTCACCGGGATTGTCTCTACAAGCCCCAGTTGTGTTTCATTTTGACCATCCTATTTAAGGTTTTTTTTCGAATCACCACTTGTGATTTTATTAAGGGTTTGTATTGTTTAAAGTGTTGAACTAGTTGAGGCCACTAGTAAGGAATGACCTTTATCCAAGGGTACTTTAGTTTCACTAGTTTAACTGGGTTACTATTAATCTCTTGAATCACCTTCTACTTTATCATATTTCCCCTTACTCTATAGTATTCCTTCTTTTTCACAATTGCCAACATATATAAGCATGAACAACTTGAAGAATGGTAAGTTTTGCACAATGTCTTATGTCCCACCACTTTTGTATTGCTTGATGAACCTGAATGAAATGGTCAAGTAGCCCTATAGCATCTGCATAATATTTCCAAATTGATTCTGTAAATTCTCCATTGATAAAGAGATGATCAATTATTTTTCTTTGAACTTTTTCACAACATTTACACCTAGAAACTAGGTTTATCTTTTGCGTCTTCAACACTTCATTCACAGGAATTTTGTATTTCCACAACCTCCACAAATAGAAACAAATTTTATAAGAGACCCTTATATTCCAAATGAAAACATATTCTTCCTTCTTGTGACCTTTCTGTCTGATCTCTTCCCAAGCACTGTCCACTGTAAATTTTTCAGAGCTAGTTTTCATCCACTAAAGATGATTAGAAAGCTCAAAAGGATATTTATATTGAAGTTTCTTGTGAGCTTGTTCAACAACTAATTCAGGAAGGTATTGGTGAAGCTTTTCTCTATTCCAGCGACTTGAATCCATGAAAAACTTCGACTCTTTAATATTAGGAGCTCTTATAAAATCTGGATGAGTTGATTTTACAGCTCCCAAACTAGTCCAGTTATCCTCCTAAGTGTCAGAAGTACCACTTATTAGATATCACCAGATATTCCCATCCATTTGATCTCTTGCCTCAATCATTTTCTTCCATATTTGAGATCCATTTTTCCAAAATACCTCTGTTTATAATATTTATTCCACGTGAAATTAGACCATAAAGAAGAAATAGTTTTGAATCTCTATCAGAGTTTAGCAAATAGTGCTTTAGAAATATCATGAAGAGATCTAAAGCCTAATCCATCCTTTTTTTTGGTAGGCACAACTTTTACCAAGATAGCCAATGCCTACTCCTACCATCTTTCTTTGTGCTCCAAAAAAATCTAGCAAAGATCTCGTGGATCTCATTAATAGTGTACTTAGTAGGGGAAACTGTAGATAGCAAGTATATATGAATACCTTTTGAAGCAGACTTTCAATAAGTACAACTTTACCTTCAATACTTTGTTTAATTTATGAAAATTATTTCCTTCTAGTTGTTTAGGGTATTGCATGTTAGTAGATAGTTGATTCTCCCATCAAGGGTTTAATGTGGATGTCTCTCATGATGGGTTGAATCGTGACAATATTTCTCTAACGTAAAATGATTTGAACCTCATTGGATATATTTGATTTCCATGTAAAGAGGATTTTGTGATTTGATTGTAAAGAAGAGTTCAATCACGTCTGGATCTTTTTGTAAATATTTCATAAATTTATGAAATTTTTCAGATGCCTCTTCAAGGGAATATATTACCCTTTATATAGGCATGAACTAGGATTTTGGGTAGAGTAGCCTCCAAGAACCCAAATTAAAATAGAACTCATCTTGTAGAGTCCCACAAAATTACAATGTCTACAAATATCCCTACTTTAAGATTTATCGTAGTGTAGACTTGATGAAACTCAAAAATGAGATTTGAAGTACTCATAAAATAAAGCTTCTATTTTTGTTGTTATGTGGCGTTTTGCATATCTAATGCCACAAATATATTTGAGAAAAAGTTGGAATTTTTTTGTGAATTAGTGTTTGGTCATATAATTTGTCATTACTTGACAAATATATTTGACAAACATCCCTAGTCCTAAACAAAAACTAGAATTTGGACCAAATTCTAGTATTTGAAAATTTAAAAAAATTTAAAAATTACCCCAAACTTTTATATTTTATAGAAAAACTCATCATTTATAGTTTTGGACTAAATTTCGTTCCTAGTTTATTGTACAAAATTTATACCGTTATATACATATTTTTTATAATTTTTATCCAAGTTTACTCTCCGGAGTCACTTGCAATTACAAGTAGTAATAGTAGTTTTCACATACAAATCAATGATATTTTCTTTTGTTTTCTTCCTCTTTTTTCAACTTCATATTAATTAAGTTCGTGTCATGGCTTTCCATGAAATATTTTTATTATAAAATGATAATACAAACTTATATGTATTTAAAATAATTTTTAGAACTTATAGGTATAAATCATATTTTTTTAAAAGTTAAATATTTCTCCCAAAATCTATGGCCAAACGCATGGTGAATATGGAAATAATTCTATTTGTTCCGTTGATTCTTCTCCCTGAATTTTCTTCATGATTCGATGGTCGTTAATAGTATATTTCTCAAACATTGATGATTTGGACCTTCTTGAGAATTAATTGATTTCCATGTAATGAGAATTTTGTGAATTTTCTTGAAGTATTTGATAGTCAGGAAGAGTTTGACCACATCTTGATCTCTTTGTGAATATTTCATCAATTTAAGAAATTTTTGAGATACCTCTTCAAGGAAATATATTAGCCTTTATATAACATAAATTAAGATTTATGATAAAGTAACCCCAAAAATTCTAATTGATATTAAACTCATCTTAAAGAATCTCACTAAATTTCAATATCTACAACATACTTCAGTCAAAAGTATTTGAAATTGGTCTTGACTAGTCAGATAAAGCTTCAGTAAAAAAAAGTATTATTTAGCTATGCAAAGTTCACAATTTCAATAAAAGTGTTCGAAATTGATCCTACCAAACCACACCAAATGTCTTAAGTTTTCGGCTTTCACAAACATACAGTTGAAACGAAAATGCTTTGAGTCAAACATAAATTTTCAACTTTCAATCATATACATGAAGTAAATTCCAAAACAAGTAAATTTATCAAAAAGTTAACTTTAAATATAAATTAAATGACGATCCCAAAAACTAATATTTTACGTCAACTACGGTCCATAGACCCTCAAGGTACATCGACTAGCGATACCAACCATCCATTTCCCACGTGAGCCCACATACATATTTGCGTTGTTTTAACGCTATAATATAAATTTCAACTCATTAACTTCTTAATTAAAAACCTACTAAAATAAGGACCACAAAGGTTACAAAAGAATATAAAATCTATTTGTACTTAGATAAAAAAAAGATAATTTTATTATATTATTATTTTTTAAATATAATATTTTGATAAATATTAAATGATAAATTATTTCTTAATTTTTAAAATTAGATAAATCGAAAAGGACAACTAACTAGGACGAAAGTAATATTAAACAAGTAAAAATATATTCGTGAATTGTTGTTGATTTAATTTGTACCGTCCAATTCTGTGAGTCTCAATATTCAAGTTGAGTATTTGTATGGAAATGTTCACTTACTTTTGTTTTTCAAATTTACATATCACTCTTTAAAATAAATTTTAAAAAGAATTACACCTTTTTTATACTTAATAATAATTTTATATTATTGTTTTCATTTTATTGAAATAATTTATATATATATATAATTTATTTTGATTTTTCGGATGGCAAAGTTTAAAAAACTTTCTCTTAGTTTTTTTTAAAAAGAAAATTTCATACTCAGTAAAATACCATTATATATATAATGGAGACAAAGAGAATAATGATTTTTTTTTTAATTTATTAAGTTAGAAATGTGGAGAAAGACATGCAAACATCTCGCATTTTCTGATTTGGTGTATAATATCCTGACCTATTTTTTATTATTATTTTTGCTGCAAAAGATATAATATTTATATATAGAATAATAAACACCTTCTTCAAGAAATTTATTTTCGTTCAATATTTTAACCAATTTAATAAATAAATGAAATATATTACCCATACAGTTTACAACTTAACTGTTGACAACTCAATGTTTTATAACTTCAATTTATTACCGATTTTTGTTTGTCCTGATTTTTTCATTCGTGTTTGATACCTATATTAAAATCTGATTAAATATAATTTTACAACTTAAATATTTAGTAACTAACATAAAGTGACGCAACCTTGTCAGTTTGGTTTCCAATTTCTTATCCTGTATGTATTGGAATCTCTAATATTGCATTGAAGCCTAACTAATTTAAATTGGGAAAATTGTATGAAATAACAAACTATTAATTCAAATTAAATACTATAACCATAGTTTATTTTAATTGTAATTCACAGCAAATATCTCCTTTTTTTGCCATCTGATTTGGTATACAATTAGCCATTTTCGGTATACAATTAGTCATTTTATACATTTCGGTATAAAATGTATAAAATGCATTTGTGTTTGTATAAAGCGAGAGAGAAGTGTATATACAAATACAAATACATATATTTTCATCCTATACACTTATAATTATACAAATACAGATTTTATTATATAAATTACAATAAATGAATTTATACAAAACTGAACAATTTATATAAAATTGGATGTTTGTAACGTATTATACAAATCAAAAGCTACATAACAAACATAAAATTTGCTATGGAACGCAAATATGTAAACTATAACTATAACATATAAATATAATATTTTTATATTTGCTATATGTGAAAATTGTTCATTTAATTTTTTGTCGTCTATAACTCATTTTGGAAAAAACACTTCATATAAAGAAAGGATCAATCCACAGTGTCAATACATATTTGTATATAATTTCCACTTGCAAATGATTAAATAGTATTTATAAATTAATAGAGAACTATTTTATGAAGTATTTCAAGTAAAATTATAATTTTCATTCACACTTTTAAATCAGATTAATGCTGAGTTTCAACTTCAATTTCAAATGCTAATTATATTTTCTAATCGAAGAATCTATTTGAACTTTTATTTTATTAGTGAGAGCTCGATTTCCCGTCTTATAATCTCTTCCACGAAATTCAACATTTAAAAAATAATTTTCTAATTTCCAACTTGGATCACATATCTTGACCCTAAATTTTTTTGTTCCCAAGAAAATTTCTCTTTAAAATGGCAGCGCAGCCAACAAAGCTTCAAATACTTTGCTTCTTTTTGTTGTTTTTTGAGATAAGACTTGAGAGACAACAATGTCTGCAGGTATTGCTCGCGGCCGTCTTGCTGAAGAACGCAAAGCTTGGCGCAAGAATCATCCCCATGTTTGATTTCTCTCCTCTTTTTTCACTTATATAGATGAAAAGCTCAGATTTTTCCAAGTATTTCTTAATTCTAGTGCTTTTTTGGTCTTTTGATTTCAAGATTTTGATGTTTTTGTTTGGTTGTTGTGTAGGGGTTTGTGGCTAAACCTGAGACACTTCCAGATGGGTCAGTGAACTTGATGGTGTGGCACTGCTCTATTCCTGGTAAAACAGGGGTAAATTTTCAATTTCTCATCAACCCCATCAGTGTTTTAGTTAGTTTATCTTCTTGTTTTTCTTGTTAGGATGTAAAGATTTCAACTTTCTCACAAAATTTGTTGATTAGAGCGTGTGATCAGTTAAAGGGTCAGTCATTTGATTCCTTTTGTTGAATAACATCTGTTTTCTTATTTCTGGATTGAAGCCTTTGGAAAGGCATCAATTGTAGCTTCTGATGTTCTGGGTTTTCTTGGACATTATGCTTAATTAAGACGCTGCAAGATTTTTGATGTGTATGTTGATCGCGATACTGCTATCAGAATCAGCCTCTCTACCTCACTTCTGAGGTGAGGTAGAGGTAAGGTCTGCATATACCCTACCCTCCCCAGACCTCACTATGTGGGACTACACTAGGTATGTTGTCGTTGATGATGATTTTGATTGTAATACTTCTCAAAATTGAATAGCTTTTAATGATTTTGAACCATCTATGTATACCCTTAGTAGTGTGCGAATGAAGCTTTAACCGATGCCTTGGTGACTTTGGAATTCACATTTTTTCCTTGAATTTCTTAGTAGCTTTGAAGACATGGTTTCTCGTTGTTTTGGTAAATTTCAAAAAGTATAGTATACTTTGGGGTGCATTATGCATACATTTTACCATATTGGTGTTGCTTCTATCATATTTGTGAACAAGAGTCTAAGGGCTTTAGATGAGGTTTCGATGAGTTGCTGGTATTTCTGTCACTACGCTATGCCTCGTGGTTTTCCACATTAGTTTGAAATCCTTACATCAAGTCAATATATGACTATATCACTATTATGATTAGGATTTGTTGTTCCGTCATACTTAGGAAACAAGTTTTGTTGGCTGCAAATGGAAAGCAAATGTCCATTCGTTTTGATGGTTAACTTATTTCTCATTTTTCATTTGAAGGAAGTGAACTCATTCAGCCCTGTCTGAAATGGATAATAAGTTTTAAAAATTAACTACCTCATATATATGTAGAACATGATAGTAGCAAGTAGGGGTGGATTTAAGAAGGGCTATAGGGTGTCACGTGACACTGCTTCCACGAGAAAATTTACTAAATGTGGATGTACGATTAGAAGGGAAAAACAGATAAAAGAGATATATACTACAAGGTGACACTTCTTAAGCAAAAGTTGTGCGTAGCTCAGTTTGTAAGACTTTGAATTTTTAAAGCCGAGATCACCGGCTCAAACCTGCATAACCTCATTTTTTATACAATTTTTTTTTTGTTCTTTTAACCTTCTTCATCACTTTAGCACGGAGTACTTATTATTTTATATTCTTTTGCCCTTCTTTCTCACTTTAGTACTACTTATTATATTTTGAATACATTTTTAAAAAAAAGCTCAATCAAAATAAGTTATAAGTATTTTTCTTTTATTTTTTTAAAAGACGTATATATATATATATATATATATATATATATGTACGCCACTGGTAGCAAGTGTTTTAAGATGCTTTAATCTATGACATGAGATTTTTTGAAGCGTTACATCATGGTATTCATTTGCTCTTAAGCGGTAAAAAGTGGATAAACTACATTTAGGGATGGGAACTTTGTGGACACATTTATTGTTACAATTCTCAAAATAAAAAAAATTGTGGATTCAGATGCTTGGACGATTTGAAATCACATTGTCGAAGATACTAGCTTCATTTTCCTTACCATTCTAAACTACCAATGATTTCAAGAAGATGGTTGCACTACCACCTTTAAAATAGACGTTCGATTTAATTATATGAAATGTAAGGTAATAAAAATTAAATGCGTATCTATAATTCGTTGATTCTATAATCTCGATAAAATGTCATTGAATTTACAAAAAGTGGTTAGAAGTTTACCTTGTTGAGACTAAGAAGCAAGAACTGGTGTTGTTCGATTTATTTAAAATTAAAATTTTGAAGTTTTTGTCTGACTTTGAGTCTTGCAAACAGGAAGTAGATTAAGAATATTAAGGTCTAAAAGAACTTTTAAATCTTCATGATGAGTCAAAACTTAAATTGAAGTAATACTGATATATGTACAGTTTTTGAAATTTCTTAGAGGATTATTTTTTGGTCTTACTGTACATACTCCAATCTTGAAACTAAATGAAATTTGAACACAACACAATACTTTTCCTTACCAGTTTCTTGAATAAGCTTTACTTGTTGAGAGTGAAATTGAATGTTCATAATAGGTCTGACTATTTAAAGCTAGATTGAGAAAATATATTGAGTTGAGCTAAGTAATAAAACTTATGGAAGCAAATGACTGTTATATACAAATGATCAAATGGCTGATGCTCCTTAATTTTTTCCTTTTTCTCTTGATACGTTTTGTTTTTCGTGTTCTCCTGTTTCATGTAACCGTAGTTGTATTATGGAACAATTATGATTAATAGAAAAGAGTTGGGAACTGTTGTCTTCATAGAAATAGATTCTTTGTTTTGAAATCTCAAGCTACTAGCAAATGTTCTCTTTCTTGTAGCCTATTGCATGATGATATTTGTAAGAAGGTAACCATAGCACTAGAGTTCTTAACAGTTTTAAAAAGCGCAGTACAAAAGGTATCATTTGTTTGTTTTATCCACTACCTAAATTCTAACAGGATCTTGAATTTGTTTTGGATAATAATATTTCTAATTTTGGTATTAAAGAAGTACCAACACCCTACTATAATGATGACACCGAGGATGAGATGATGAGATTCAAGATAATGAAGGGATTCGTTAGCATATGGGACTAAACTTCGAACAAAGAGAGAGAAAATATAAAAGATTTTTTTTTTTAAAGCAAAAGTTATCTAGAGAAAAGAATACCAAAGAGGGGTTTGATTTCCTGACTCCAAGGACAATTTTTTTCCTTAGCATGCACACCTTATCACCCTGGGTGCCCAAGTTACATATATGTAAGTTCGTAAGAGTTGTACCAGCATTATACATGGTACGGGGGAGAGCGTGGGTACATGTGAACCCAAAGTCCTCCATGTGGGTTGCTATTGTCTAGCGGCAGATTGACATTAGCAACCTGTCACATACTGTCTACCTTTCTTATATATATATATATATATATATATATATATATATGCACACACACATTAATGTTAGGAAAGAGAATTCTTATTTATGGAAAATTTATTTGTGGCGATATGCAGTATGGATTTAGGGATGGCAATGGGGTGGGGCGGAGCGGGTTAGTGTTTTTGCGGGGGTGGAGCGGGGCGGGGCGGGTACATAAGGTTTTTGAAGAAAAACATGCGGGGTGGGGCGGGTACGTGGGTTGGGGAGTTTTTTAAAAATCATAAGTATGTTCAAGAATTTTTGTAGTAGTACGTAACTGGAATAGGAAAGGACTTTGAGTATATCAAAATTGTTCTGGGAAATCGGGGGCTAGTCAAGTAATGTCATAATTGTTTTAATGCATGGCATAATTATCATTAACTCATACTTAAGTAATAATTTCACTCCCCTCTAATTCGACAAACTTTAATAACTCTTGTATAATTAATAGAGTACATCACTAATCAAATCTATATATAAAAGGAAAGAAAAAGCTGGCAGAGGACTTAAGCTTAGTTTAGTGCTTCAGTTAATGAACTATATATATTCTACAACTTCTATATATATTCTTCAACTTGGATTGTAAAATGAAGATATATATATTATTTCAACGTTAGCAATAAAGAGAGAATCTGGTATATTTCTTTTAATTAAAAAAAGGAGTAAATTATGCGGGACGGGTTTATGCGGGGTGGAGCGGGGGCGGGGCAAAAACATAAAATTGTGCTATGTGGGGCGGGGCGGAGCGGAGCGGGGTAAAGTCTTTGCAGGTTTATGCGGGTTTGCCCCACACCCGCCCCGCACCGCCCCATTGCCATCCCTATATGAATTCCACTTATACTTTGTGAATCTCCCCCTCCCTCCTTTGAAGCATTTCAAGTCTTTCGGATGCTTGTTACAGCATTTTGCCCAACATTAACAAAACCATTAAACTTATCAGCAAAAAACATTTAACTTATATGTTAAAAACAAGGATCCGTATGATGTGTCAAACATTGCCTTTTCTGATTCTCAACCGTGTACCTTTATAGTAGGAGTGTCTTTGGTTACTAACAACTTTTGTGTACATGCAGACGGATTGGGAAGGTGGTTGTTATCCAGTTACGATTCACTTCAGTGAAGATTATCCTAGCAAACCACCAAAGTGCAAATTCCCACAAGGTTTCTTTCATCCGAATGTGTATCCATCAGGAACAGTTTGCTTGTCGATCCTCAATGAAGACAGTGTATGTGGAATATACCATTTCTCTGTACTATTTCACTTGTTTTCTGTGTTTACATTATGACGGCTGTTAGCTGTGTTTTATCATCTGCAGGGTTGGAGACCAGCCATTACAGTGAAACAGATACTCGTTGGTATCCAAGACCTGTTAGATCAGCCAAACCCTGCTGATCCTGCTCAAACTGAAGGGTATCATCTCTTTATTCAGGTAAGTTTGGTTTCCTCAAATCAAATTTTATTGCATTTGTCCCAAATCAATTGTCTTACCCTCAATTCTGAATATTTCCAAATCGATTCTTCTTGAAATGGAAAAATATGTTTTGTACTCTCCAATGTATTTTCTATATGACATCCCGAAAAAGGTAGTAACTACACATTTAAACTTTTAACCATGTGTACAATAACGAAACCAACACAAACTAGGAGATAAGAGACTAATCCTAGTTGGACTATAAACGCTGTAAATATCATCTGTCTTTATTCCCCCTTAAGTTGAGCAGGGTGCTGAACTACTGTCAACATGTTCCTTAAATCAAGAAAACGAGACTCTGACAAGGGCTTGCTGAGCACATCAGCAACTTGATCATAAGTACTCACATATCGAACTGAATGTGACTTAGCACGAACCTTATCCCGAACAAAATGGAAATCAATTTCCATATGTTTCGTAGGAGAGTGGAAAATGGGATTAGCTGTCTAGTAGGTAGCACTAAGGTTATCACACCAAAAGATAAGTACAGCAGATGTGAAGCAACCTATCTCCCGAATAAGGAATTTAACCCATGTAATTTCAGATGTAGCTGCTGCTAATGCCCGATACTTAGCCTCAGTGCGGGACCTAGAGACAGCCCGTTGCTTCCATGAAGACCAAGAGATCAAGTTATCACCAAGGAATATAGCAAGACCAGTGGTGGATTTTCGATCATCCACGTCCCCCCCCCCCCACTGATCCGAATCAGAATATTCGTGAAGCAAGTTATAAGCCATGGGAAGCAGCAGCTTTAACATAACGTAAAATACGTTTCACAGCCATCTAGTGAACATCCAGGGGACAATTCACGAATTGGGATACTTTGTTAACAGCATAAGCAACGTCTGGTCGAGTAAAAGTGAGGTACTTAAGCGCCCCAACAGTGCTGTGAATTAAAGTTGGATCATTGAAAGGGACACCAGAAGTAGAGGGTAGCTTCGATGCAGGTTGCATGGGCGAACAAACAGGACTACAAGCAGCCATATGTACTCGATTAAGAAGGTCCTCAACATATTTACGTTGAGACAAAAATAATCCCTCACCGGTCCAGGTTGCTGTAATGTCCAGAAAATAAGAAAGAGTGCCAAGGTCATGAACAACGAATTGGGACTGAAGCTGTGTTACGAGCGACTTGGTTCAAGTAGGGTTATTACCCATTAACAATATATCATCGAAATGTACCAAACAGAACAACTTATCAGTAGCAGTAGACATGTAGAATAAAGAGCTATCAGTCTTGGAACCCAAGAAGCCAAGAGAGAAAAGTGCATCACTTATTCGTTTGTTCCACATACGAGGTGCTTGTTTCAGATAGTAAAGAGAGCGTTTCAGCATACAAATATGATCAGAACGAGATGGATCAACGAATCCAGGAGGTTGCGACATATAAACAACCTCATCTAAGTGCCCATGGAGGAACACATTTGAAATGTCCAGTTGTGTGATATTCCAACCTTTAGTCACAGCTAAGGAGAGTGACAATCTGATTGTTGTTGCCTTGTTGGCTTTACCACCGGACTAAATGTGTCCACAAAGTCAATCCCAGGATGTTGATGCTACCCCTTAGCAACTAGCATGCCTTATGGCGATCTAGAGACCTGTTAGATTTCAGCTTTTTTTGAACACCCAACGACAACCAATAACATTCTGAGAAGATGATGGAGGTACAAGTTCCCAGGTGCCATTCTGAATCAAAGCATTATACTCTTCAGCCATCGCACAACGCCAATGGTTATCCTTAGCAGTTTGTGAATAACAAGTAGGTTCCTCACTAGAATGGGTAATCGCAGACAAGGAAAACGGAAGCTTCGGTTTTAGCGTGCCTGTTTGAGTACGAGTAACCATACACTGAACAGGAGATAGTGGAGCCGGGGATGAATTAGGTATCAGATGGGGCAGTAGGTACGACAGTTTGAGAGAGGTCAACACTCAAGGGAAGACCATCATTATGATGTGATGGAGTTTATACAGATGGTAGCGGGGAGCTAGGTAGTGGTGAGTGTATTTTTGTTTCAGTTGAAGGTTGGTGTAAGATTGGACTAGGTGATGGTAATAGAGAAGTTATAACATCTGTCTCAGAGGAAGCATGGGGTGTTGGTTGTGAATGAAACATGGGTAGTTGTAAAGTTATTGGCTCACGGATAGAATTGGTCGATGATCTAGGCACCTGTGCATCCTGCGAGGAAAATGGAAATACATGTTCATCAAATATGACATGACGAGATACAAATTTTTTTCCAGAAGCACAATCAAAACATTTATACCCCTTATGAACTTTACTATATCCTAAGAAAATACAAGGTTTAGATCTAGGTGACAAATTTGTCCTTTGCGTAAGGACGAAGCCAAGGAACACGAAGACAACCAAAGACACGTAATAAGGAGAAATCAGGATCTGAAATAGAACACAAAAAGGGGATTGATGTTTTAGCCGTGGTGTAGTTAGTCTATTAATAGTATAGACGACTGGTTCAAAAGCATTAGTCCAAAAATAAGAAGGAACATTAGAATGATGCAAGAGTGCTCTCCCTGTTTAAACAATATGCCTATGTTTTCTTTCGGCACAACCATTTTGTTCAGGAGTATAGGGACAAGAGGATCGCTGTGTAATCCCATTGTCACGTAAATATTGAGTCAAGGCATGAAACTTGCCTCCCCAGTCAGCTTGAAAAGATTTAATAGATAACCCAAAATATTTTTCAACAATAGTACGAAATTGGATAAATATACTCCAGGCTTGAAACGAAGAAAGTAGATCCAAGTATATTTACTAAGTGATAAAAAAAAGAAGACATAATATAGATAGCCATCATTGGAAACAACCGAAACAGGGCCCCAAACATCTGAACAAATTAAATCAAGAGAGGCAGATGCCTTAAAAGTAGACTCACTAAACGGGACTTTATGACTCTTACTAACAACACATGTAGTGTATAAACTAGATGATTTACTAGACGTTAAAACAGCTGTGGGTAATGCTCGACGAACTGTAGGATAGGATGCATGCGCTAGACGAGCATGCCAAACACCAAAAGAAGCAACAAAGAAAGCTAGTGAGAGTAATTTTGTCACTGGAAGAGAATAGAGTCCATCCCTACTCGGGCCAGTGTGTAGTATTCCCCTTGTTACCAAGTCCTTAATCAAAAAATGGTGAGGAAAAATTCAACAAAAAAATTGTTAGACTTAGCAAAAGAACTAATAGAGTTCAAATTTTGAGTAGAAGTAGGAACGTGTAGAGTATTATCAAGTTTAATTTTTTTATCAGAAGCAGCGATGAAACATTTACCTATGTGAGATATGGTTAGTCTAGAACCATTACCTAGAGTGACTTCCTCAGGACCTTGATATTCAAAATGAATAGCAAGGTTATCAAGATCAGAGGTAAGATGATGCGTTGTACCACTATCCATCAACCAATTCTGTATAGGTGAGCTTTGGGTGCTGGCTAAATTTGAGTCAGGGCGACCGGATATTCTTGTTCCATTAGGAGTTTTAGGTGAGGGACTGTCTCGTGCAACGTGCCCTTTGCCTTCACAATTGTGACAAATAATCGTTGGCATGTTTGAAGGTATTGGATTAGAGGGCTGGTAGGAAGCACGATTCTGAGTCGACTGAGAGAATCCTTGATTCTGATAGCGTCCATGACCTCGATTACCTCTTCCTCCTCTCCCACGACCACGATTCGGAGTGAATGAACTGTGTAAACTGTGTTGTTGGTGCAATAACAGTAAGAGCTTCATCTCTTTTTAATTGTCGTTCTTCATTCAACAACAATCTATATAAAGCGTAAAAAGAAATCTCCTCTTGACGTGATTCGAGTGATCTTGTGAAAGGATGATAAGTTGGTCCTAATCTAGCAAGAACAAATTCGACCAAATCGTTGTTGGAAATCGGATGCTGCAAAGCGGCCAACCTATATCCCTTTGCCTTTATGATATAGGACTCAATACTTGCATTCTCTCTTTGTAAATTATGCAACTGAGCTTTTAACTCATGAATTTGTGGCCTTGAACCGGAAAGCAGTCACAAGTTTAGTCCACGCTTTTCGAGCAGTTTCAGCACCAACTAGTTGAGGTAATATACCTTCAAAGACTGAAGCAACGATCCAACTTAGGACAAGTTGATCTTCTCTTACCCAAGAACTATGTGCTGGGTTGGGTTGATTGTTATCCAGAAGCCGTTCTGGAATCAGCTCATCACCTTCAATATTATAATCAAGACCACAACCCTTAATCATAGGAAGAAATTGTCTCTTCCACAACAAAAAATTGGAGGATGTAAGTTTAACAGGCAGTTGATGGGCAAGGTTGGGAGAAGGAAAGCCAGTAGCAAAGGAATTCTGTGTAGTGGGAGATGTTCCCGACGGAGCAGAGGAGTCACCTGCCATTGCTGCTTAAATTGTGTTCGTTAGATTTTTATTTATTTTTGGTTGTTTAAACCTCTTAGGGCTCTGACACCATGTAGAACCTTTTTCAATAATAATATGTGATGTACATGAGTGAATATACTTAAGAGTCCTACGATTAGACAAGTACAATAACGAAACCAACACAAATTAGGAGGTAAGAGACTAATCCTAGTTGGACTATAAACGTTGTAAATATCATCTGTCTTCACCATGGACCCATATTTCATTAAAATACAATAAATTTGATAGTTTAGACTGATAATTGATAACCATGGCGGATCCTATGAGACAGTTTAATAGGGGACAAGAGACTACAAATTTAACCATCTTAAGCAGTGTACGCCACCACTTAGTATGGGAGTACTACTCCCGGAATGGTAAAGTGTTCCCATAGCTTTTATTGTTGGCACTATCAGCTAGTGTACTTATACTATTCATGTCTCGCTTCCCACTGATTGTTTCAATTTTAAATTCTGGAACTGTTCGATGGAAATCAGGAGTTTGGTACTGCCTATATAACGTTGACGACAATAAGATTTAAGTAATTAAAAGTAGGCTCTCTATTATAGTTTAAACTTTTAGATTGGATGGTCATACACTTCAGAGCAGGCCAAGATCTTGGGGTTGGGTCTGAGTGTCATCACTATCGATTATCAAAATAATAAATAATAATAATTTTCATGTGCTTGGCCCATGAAAAAGAATCAATGCTTGCTTGTCAAGGGACGTGTTTGAAGACAACATAATAAAGTAATTAAAAGTTTGATGTCTTCAATCGTTCAAGCTTTATTTTTAAATGAGATGATTCCACTCATGGTCACATTTATGCAGGATGCTATTGAGTACAAGAAGCGGGTTAAGCTGCAGGCCAAGCAATATCCGCCTCTGGTGTAGTCTAAATAATGCTCGTATAATCATGTGTATGTGTGTGTTCTAATGCAAACTTCAAAGTAAGCTGTTCATAGCGTACTGATAGCTGGCACTGTTCTGGCAATATGATGCTGATTAGTTTTGTTGCAGCAGCGAAGTAAATCGTTATAGTTGGAATTAATACCTGATTCTGCTTTTCATTGTTCCTAGTCATCTTATATGTGTGTGTATTAACATGCAAACTATAATTGTTTCAGACGATTGAAACATGTCATTGTTAATTTCTTTTGTGATATCAGAGTTCATCTTTCTATTCCTAATTTACTTATCTCATTATGTGTACTTTATGTTTTGTTCGTAAGTGTCAGCTTTCTCCTTCATTTTACCTTTTTATGATGAGAAACTTTTTCCTAGTGTAAGCCATCAAGAACCATTGTTAACTGACGAAGTCCTTTGCATCATATTTCAGAGCTTGTTAGTCTTTTACATCGTGGGTTGTTGCGTAGCCAGTCACGGATTCAAGATGTGAAATAGTCTCTTGTATAGATCAAAGTGAGGTTGAGTACAACAGACCCAATGTGATCTTATCTAGGGCTGTTTGTGATTCGGTTTGGATCGGTTATTGGTTAAAATCAAAATCAAATTAATCTAGTTGGCTTTTAAATTTCTAAAATCAAACCAAACAAAAAATAACCGTCGCTTTGGTTATTGTCGGTTTGGTTCAATTTTTCTAGGTTTTTGGTTTGAAAGTAATAAGTTTTTGAGGACATACGTATATCCATAGACACACACCTAGTACATGAACAATTCACAAAAAAACTATTGTTGGTTCAATATGCAATTAAGCAATACTAGAGTTATCATTACACAAAGTGATTCGATTAAGAAAAAATGTAACTGTTTTATGTGAAACAGGGTAGATTAAGACTAAAGTAGTGAATTTTGATGGACTTGGTCTTAAAATTGTATTAGTTGAGCTAAAATTTAAGTATTGCGCTTGAGAAAATGGTAAAATTAAAACTTAAGTTAATTAAAATAAACAAAATAATAATTATAAAATTTATATATCTATTTGATCAATTTGGTTATTTTTGAAGTTGTTTTTTTAGTAAAAGCAAAACCAAACCAAATAGTATCAATTTTCAAAATTTAAAACCAAATCAAACATTGATTTTTCTAATCGGTTTGGTTCGAATTGCAATTCGATTTATTTTTTTAACCATAACCATGAACATCCCTAATCTTATCTTTCCATGGAAATGATCTCACATTTCTTGCGTGTAACCCCAATTGTATCTTCTATGTAAAAATAAATATCACTCCTAAAAATAATTCATAAATTTGTAGTACAGAATGACGATCTAACTTTTCTTTTTGCTACCAAGAATGACAATCTGTTTGATTGTTTAACTAAGTGGTATCTAATCTAACTTGCAGAAGATAATTTATGCCGCGTCTCCATTTGGAGATACAGCTTCCTCTTGAGTCTCCTTCACATAAAGTGGCACACTCACTCCAAGTTCCCTTAATCGATTTACCAAGTCATAAAGGAATTCGAAGGTGAGTTGGGATTGCTGGTTGAAATCCTCTCTAACGCTTGGCTGGATCCGAAACCACTCTCCCAACATCTTGTGCACATGAGAACGGATCATTCTCCATGGCACTGGATGTCTCTCACACAACTTCAAATAATCTACGAGTAACTCAGCTTGGTCTAGCTTACCATCTTCTTTGATTCCTGCAGTGCTCAATCCCATTCAGCAGTTCGATATCCTGCAAATAGAGCTGGATTCTCAAGAAGAGACTCTGCCGAAAGTACCCCATCAGCACCAGTCTTTTCCAAGCAGTTATGTACATCATCCATGTGCCGTATATCACCATTAGCAAGGACAGGAATTCTAACAACGTCTCTAACAGCCTTGATGGCCTCCCAGTTGGCTCTGAATTTCTTTCCATCTTTTTCATCCCTTGTTCTGCCATGCACTGCTAAAAGAGAACAACCAGCATCCTCCAACATCTTTGCATAACTAAGTGTATCTTGCAAATTAGGGAAAACTCGTATTTTGCATGACACAGGAACATCAAGATTGCTAGCCAACTTTTCTACCAGAGACTTCACAAGGGGAAGATTATCCATGAGGAATGCTCCGTAATTCCCTCGTCTCGCAATACGCTGGGGACACCTGCGTGGGAAATACAATTTAAACCAACTAAAATAAAGATACATGGTAAATGATCCGAGATCTGATTAGATAATCCGGTAAACATAGCGTAAGACAAACTACAGTAACATGCATAAAGCATTCTGCTTAGAAGTGGGAAAAAAAGCATCACAATTAAGGACATGCTCATCTTGAACTGGAAAACAAAAGCTGCTTTGTCCCTAAGCTCTTTACTCCTAATTCAATTTTTTACTTCATATACTTCAAATTAGCATCTATGCTCTGGCAATAGCGCAACCCATCAAGCCGAAGTACTTTTCCAAATTTCACAAATTTTCTGCATCTTGAAACCTATTACAACATCTAAAGCAATCCCAAATTTGTTATTCTTCTGCTGCTCTACATCTGAAGTCGTCAAGAAGCAAAACTTGTTCATTCTGTGATCAGGACCTGGAGCCGGTTAGGTCTGTACCAAATCTATGCCTCCTCGAACAAGAAGTTGCTAGTGCACCATTTTATGAAGTCAATGACGTAACAAAATTTACAGTTAACTTCATCAAAATCAGTCGGCGACTCGACCAAAAGGAAATTTAGTGGATCGAACTTCAAAGAATGGAATTCTCCCAACATCGAGCCTGCTAATAGGCCTTCCAGTGGGAGTAATTTTTTTCACGTGGCAATCCTAATGGAAACCTTAAGGTCATCCTTTCTGCTACTTGTAACAAGAGAGCAGCAATGCCGTTATTATATATCATATTTTACTCAACATATGGTTCTCAAGATACAATAACTCATCAAAACGATCGCTCAACTCCCTATAACCTAAGTTGCTCGGACTCGGGTGTGGACCTAAAGGTTGGATCCTTCATGATCTAATTTTTAAGATTTGGGGATATGGATCCATGTATGGATATGGGTGCGGGGATTCGCCTAAAAATAATTAGAATATCTAAAAATAGAGCAATAAAACCTAAATTATGAGATGTTAACTTGAGGAGAATCTTGGCAGGAGCTTTACCTTGTCAAAAAAAAGAAAAAAAAAAGAAAAAGGAGAATCCTAGAAGGAGATCAAAGGAAAAGGAGTGACATAGATATATTTAATAAAAGGTATTTCATTTCCTTTGATTTCACCTTAGCTTTTGTATTGATTACAAAAATCATTAAAATTGTCCAGACTTTCCCCATCGATTTTGGTCAAAGTACCCAAATCGGTTGACCAAATCGGACACGGATCCCACAACCACACCCACGTCGTGTCGACATGGGTATGGCACCAAAAGTGAAGAGTCCGAGCAACTTAGCCTATAACCACGTAGTTGACTTCAAGCAGGGCATAGACAGCACTAGGTGGCTACTATAAGTAATCCAGTAAGGTGAAAATAGTTACTTCAGGGAGAGAAGGAGGTAGAAGCAAAAGAGAGTAATGGATATTACCCAACTGTTCATAGCAAACCCAAAAACAATTGTCATAAACTGACTTTTCTGTACCTCAACTAATTCCAAGTTGCAGATAGAGCCCATGATGTAGATAAATGTTTCTCAAGCAAAACAGAGTCCAGTTTTCAAGAAACTTGTACAAACTTGAATGTAGTATCCTTATCCCTAATTACTAGGTTAAATCGAAAAGTTAACTCGAATTACAACTGAGGCGAAGATGTATTCACAGTTCAAATACATTATATCCCTTCATCCCATAAAGTGTGTTGATGTCAAGAAATACAATCCAAAATAACAAATCCTAAGATTAGACAAAGGAAAGGAAAAGGAGTTTACCCCAAATTGATGTCCACATAGTCGCAGTAAGGCTCTACTCTTTGAGCTGCTTCTAGCAAAGTGTCTGGATCATTAGCACAGAATTGAACAAAAAGTGGACGGTCCTCCTGCAATTTACAAAATGACAAAGGGATAAAGTACGAGATCAGAGCCTGGAAATACAAAAAGGTACTAAAATATATATCAAACAAGGTAAGCAAGAACTTGACAAATTACGATGTAAATTCTGCAAGTCAAATGTATTTTTGTATAATTGTTCAGTTAGAACGTCAAAAACATTTCTCATCTTAAGCAACAAAAGTGAAAAATGAAGTGATCATCACATTCCATAAAATCATGCTATTATAACTTTTTCATTCTTATATTCAACAGTTTGTCTCTTAAGGAAAGTTAAAGGCTTTGGAGCACTATGAACCCTCAAAATTGCATATTAGTGAGCCAAAATTTGAATATTATGGGTTTGGGATTCTAGTAAGTTACGGGTTCTAAATTACTAATTTGTACACATTCACTGAATTTTTTTTTATGACAAATACAAAATTTGAACTGAAGTTACTGGATTTTACCGACGAAGAAATTTCCACTGACAAAGTAGTTTACAAATCTGAATTTCCATACAAGAACGAGAATTAGATACCTTGCAGGTAGTAAATTCAAGAGAGCGATACTTCTCATTTTCACTGAAGATACGGGAGTGAAGCATAGGTGTATAAGCAGCTTGAGCACCATGCTTTCGACACAGCAGACGAAAAGGCAACTCTGAGTTGTCAACCATCGGAGCAACAATAAGTTTCGGCTCTCCTAACTTCTTCCAATGAGCCCAAGCTCTCTCTATCCGTGCTTCCCCCTTAAAGTAACCGTTCAAACAATTCAGTCCAACTGGCTGCCTCTCTCCTTCTTGTTCAATGATAGATGAAGTGGTGGTGGCGTCGGAGCATAGAAGATCATCGTCGTCGACGACTTCGCCGTTAATGGAGGAATTTAGGGTTTGAGTAGCCATGGAAAAGTTTCTATAAAGGTATGTGTTGTGGCGAGAATTTAGGTTGAAAATGGAGCTGACGGAGATAAGTTGGAATCTCATGAGGAGGCAGTGGGAATGGCTACGCCACCCATCGCCGCCGTTATAGCGGTTGAAATGAAATTAGGGTTTTAAATGGCAGGGGAAGTGCGTGGGTGGTTGGTGCTTAGGTGGACAAGGCATTTTGTTTTCGAAATACCATGTACTATTGAAAATAATTCCAATGTACCTTTCGTTATATTTTTGGATTAAATATAATTCTAGTTATATTTTAGGCTAAATATATCTTTATATCTAACAAAGAGACACGTAAACGGCTAAGAGAATGAAGATAGGTTGTGTAACTGGGAGAAGGTCAATACCGAAATCTATTTCTATTTCGGGAGGAACACCGGGTAGATTATGAGGAAACACTTTCAAAAACTTATTTGTAATGGCAATCGACTCAAGTGTAGGGGTTTCGAAATCGGTAACCAAATCCATACAATATGATATAAGCCGCCCTTAGAAATCATTTTTAGCTTTAAGACAATAAACAAACTGACCTATATGCATAGATATTCCACTATAGTACGGGCTCATTTGAAAACTAAAAGTTAACCACTCGGGTTCTACAATCAACAAAAGCATAACAAGAATGGATCCAATCTATGCCAAGCATAACATCAAAATTCAACACATCAAGATCTACAAGATCAACATAAGTGACTATGGGATAAGGAGATGTGATACTTTCTATAGACTCTCTTAGCCACAATAGATTCACCAATAGGAGTAAAGACAGAAAAAGGGTCTAACAATACATTTGGAGAAATATTAAATCTCATAGCCACATATGTCGTCACAAAAGACAAAGTAGCACCGGGATCAAGCAAAACATAAACAACAAGATGAAAAACTATCAATATACCAATAACATCATTGATAAAACCCTTTTTATCATGTCGAGTTTGAAGTGCATAGAATTGATTTTGCTTTGATGTACTCGAACCCGAACCACTAGGTGGAGCTTGCCTACAATCATTTCTCTTGTCAATTCTAGATGAACAATCTCTCAAGTAGTGACCACTCTTGCCACAACCAAAATGATTATCTGTACCCATCAAACATTTACCCTAATAACTCTTATCACACTTTTGACATGCGAGAACTGAAGATCCATTTCCACCATTATTTCCTCCTTGAGGCTTAGGGTTAGGCGCCCTTTCTTTGTTGAACTTAGGAGCCGGAGCATTGGAGGAACCTTGAACAGAAAACCTTTATTGGAACCTAGAACAATCATGTCTATCAGACCTTGAATGTGAAAAGTCACCGTCACTAGTCTTTGCCCTCTTTGCCTCCTTAGACCTTTCCTTAAGCTTCTCCTCTTAAATTTGTTGAGAATGAACCATTAAATGATAAATATCCATTTCCTTGATAAGAATGGTTGTATGAAATTCCTTAACCACCATTTCAGACACTCCCAAAATAAACTTGCTCATCTTTGCCCTAGAATCAACAACCATAGAAGGAGCATGTTTGGACAATTGTGTGAATTTCAAGGCATACCCCTTCACAGACGTATTCCCTTATGAAGGTTGATAAACTCAAGCAACTTTTCCTCCCTCATTTGAAGGGAAAATAATTTATTAAGGAAAGCAACCTTAAACTTCTCCCAAATCGCCCTCTTTATCTTCCATTGGTTAAACTAAACTTGAGCAACACCCTTAAGTTGATAAGCGGTCAATTCCATCTTTTCCACTATGATCCCTCCCATGATCTTTAAAATCTTATAAATCTGATCAATGAACTCTTGAGGATCTTTCTCAACCTTGGAACCATAAAACAAAGGGGGAATCATCATAGTGAAGTCCTCACTCTAGTTGGTGTTGTACCCACTTTAGGTTCACGAGAGCATTAGTCTCTCTATTTTCTTGAGGCGTCATAGCTTGAGCCAACACTTGAAAAGCGGCCTAGAACTCTAAATTAGTCAGTTTTTCGGCCAATAGATCCGACATAACTTGAGGAACTTGAGAAGTATTTTGTTCCACATTCTCATTCACATTCCTTCTAACATATGCTATTCAAGGGGCCATATCCTAAAAAACATTGGATAAGGATTAAAAGAGAGACACATAGATTTAAACTCTATTGCACGAATTTAGAGTGATGAAATAAGTGAAATTTCCTAAATGTCCTATCTCTTCCTATTCATAAATGTGGCACGCTTCACATTCATGAGCAAGACTCTACTCGATGTGGCTTGTGAGACATCCTAGGACCTTTCTTTGTTCTATGAAAACAAAGTTTGTCACGATCCAAAGTATACCCTTGGTGTAAGATGGTGTATAGAACCTCAGTACACCTACTTGTCGTACCAAATGAACTCATGAAATCCAGTATATCCCTCATCCCGAAAGAATGAGATTCTACTTGTCAGGTAGAACCCGTACACATCATCTTTTGCTAAATTGGACCCAATAGATAGGTCATTTAAGACAATCCTATGAGGGCATGTCATTAGGGAATAGAGGTTGCTAGTAGAGACTATCCTATTTGAGAGTCCACCAAAACACTCTCGATGCTAAGTCTAAATTCCAACGTAATAGACAAATGTCAAATATTCTTTACAAAATAGGAAAGGCAATGATCAATAGAAATACCGAAATACCCATTTTAAGATCAAAACATAAAATAGCTACTTAAATTACAATTCATGTGTAAGTGAGAAAACCTTTCACCAAAGTGAATCCATATATGATAAATACCTTAGACAATCATAATCATCTTCGTATGTGAGATAACCTTTCACGACATCATTGATACTTTCATATAAAATCACCCTATCATCATAAATATTATTTTCATAAGACATGCATAACCTCCCAAAATTTATGAATGGGTCCATATAATTTTAATTAAATATCATGTATTAACATTAAATCATGCATTAGAAGACTTAATCAACAATAAAAATCATAATTGGATGAAACCCATGTAGAATTCGGAAGAACCCTAATTTGTTCAATTGAATTTGAGATTGTGGAATTCAAAACCTTGGGGAACGCATGGAGAAATGGACTCCATGGGTGAATACCCACATACCTTGCTACTCAAAGCCTAAGATGAATAGTGAATTGATGCACTTGAATGAACTATGGCTTCTTTTTCTTCCTTAGGTTAGGAGGGAATTCGGGAGAATGAATTTGGTTGGGTTTTGTGAAATTAGGAGAATGGGTTTAAATTAGGTAGTTTTAGGACTTAAAAGCTTTATATAGGGATTACGATAGAAGCAAAAATGACATATTTAAGGATTAAAACAATTAGGAAAAGACCCAAAAGCCCCTAAAAATTAATTGCCGAAACTTTCTACGGTCCATAGGGATTTCTACGGATCGTCCTGTTCAACTGTAGAAAAGTTCAAAAGCCTTAACTTTTGACCAATTTTGATGAGACCCGTCTACGGCCGATAGAATTTCCTATGGTTTGTAGACCTTAATTATAGAATTCAACTTTGATCTCAAAATTTTACTAAGTGTGGGACCTACCTATGAGACTCATCTGTGACTCGTAGATCATTTGACGAGCCATCTTAGTGAATCGTAGAAAGAGGTACTGGGACTAGATTTTCAAAATCATTTAACCTTTTTTCTACGAATGCCTTCTACGACCCAGAGAATAGACCCATAAAACACAACAATATCCAAAAAATGTTCCCTATTCCTGACGAGTCCCCTATGCTCCGATATGATTCAATCTAGTTGGATGACTGTTTGACCTTCATGGAGGAGACATTTGCTATTTTGGCTAGAGGTATTAGGTGGTTGCATTCAAGGGAGATTATTGTGTCTAAAGTGCAGTGTAGGCATCATTTAGTTTACAAGTTCACTTGGGACCAAGCGTGACTTAAGAACCAAGCATCTCTACCTGTTCGAGACTTCAAATACTTTTTGGCTTTTTACTTTTGAGGACGATAGTCCTTTTAGAAGTGGATGTTGTATTGACCCTCTAGGTCATTTTATCTACTTACTGTTGACCACGTGGGAATGATAGTTTGGTCACCTAACCATTCATTTGGGTTTTATACGAATTTTTATATTTTGTAGCTTTTAAAACTTGAACGGTTGATTAAAGTTAAATCATCAGGTAAATGGTCTCAAAATACAATTTTGATAGTTCTACTAGCTCAGGAAGATCTAGTTTAGTATAGAGGGACATTTGGTTTGGATTCTAAGGCTTTCAAACTCATTTTGAGCAACTTTGTGGCTTTTGGCATAATTGGATTCTTGGGTGTGGGACCCACTTTTTGTCGATACAATGTCCGTTGGCAGTATTAACCTCTCCGTTGAGATTGGATACAAAATTTAATAGGGTAGCATAATTTGTTTCTGTGCATGAGATTCTGAACGAATCTCGAGCCCTCATCGGGGTGAAACTCATTGTTTGAGCTAGTGCAGCCATTGGTGCTGCACCTCAATTTGTTCTTCACATCTGAATATTTTGAGCTGCATTTCACGAATTCAATGAAATTGGTTGTTGTAGTTGCAGGCTTGGCATGGAGTTTATGTAGGCCTTTCATCTTAGAATTCACTATGCTATTGTTGATCCACTCGATAACAATGACGGACCGCTGGTCTCCAATCATTACTTGATCATCGAGATTGCAACCTCTGTGTCTCACTATCATGATGATTAATGTGGTGGCTTTTATTCTGTTTGTGCCTTTTTCAGCATCTCATTTCTTATAATTCCTCCTTGTGAATAACTTTTGGTGCTCAATTAAGAGTGTAAATTGTTGATTATTGTTGGGAAGTGTTTTGGGACATGGTAGGCTCATTTTTGGCACGTTAAACATGTAAGTTTCACTCGAATCCTCTCCGTTTTGATTTTATTTATTGAATCCTCAAAAGTTTAGATGCATGATCTGTTTTGGGGCATTTTGATTCTCGAATTGTGCCCATTTTCTGGGTACAAGCTCGTTGAGCTAGTAGGGATCCTTTGATAGAACTAATTTAGGGATTGTTTGCGTGGATCGCATAACAATTTTTTTTGCCTCGTTTTAGTTTCATCTTTAATTTCTTCAAATTAGGTGTCTAAATGACCATATTAATACTGGGATCATTAATATGATATTGTGTCATCATTTAGAGGTGGCTCGGAAGGGAAAGACTTTGATTTAGAGGTTAATGAAGCACACATGATCGGCTGCGAGGTGGGATACTACTTACTATCCTTACAATTTGTTTGTGATGTGCTAGTATGCTAATTAGCTAATTGCGGGGATGGTTTCAAGCATGTGTTGGGGATTGTATCGTAATTGTATTGCCTTAGCCTTATTATGGTTATTTTCGAGTAATTGTTGAGATTTCTATATTTTGTTAAATTTTTTAGTCTCAGTGAGTCTAGCTTAGGCTAGAATTGCCTTAGTGTTGTTGTTGAGAAGTGTTGTCCTAGGTTTGGGCTAGCGTTACTTTAGAAGTTGATTTTTGGAGCCCTCATTTCACGTATCAGGACACTTCATCCAATACTAAGTGTCAACGATCATAAAGTAGTAATATAACCCAACTAAGTGAGTAGGGGTCGAGTCCCAAGGGAGTGGTTTGTAATTGAGAATCAATAGGCAAGTAAGAATATGCTCAAGTCAATCATAGTTAAAAATATTTACGAATAAAAGCATGGTTCAAATTAGGGGTGACACAAGTCTCAAATATCAGGGGGGTTTGTTTGTATTATCGACTACAACAACAAATAACACGAAAAATAGCAAGTATGGAGACGGGTTCTTGGGATGTGATTGGATTTTGGGCTAAGGTAGATAATCGGGTAATTGCAATTAATAGTGAATAGCTGTAAATCAGTGAATAAGCTAGACTTTAGTAGGGATAAACTTTCTCTCGAACAATCTACCCCGAATCAAATTGGTTTCTCTCGAACACCAATAAGCAGCAATTAAGCACAACTTTCGCTTTAGTCCATTCACTCTCTCGAGCTGAATGTGTGGAAAAGGGTTTAGGGTTCACTCTTTCGAGCTGAACCCATGACAACCCTATACCCACAGACCATCGATTCAGAAATTTTGGTTTTGAAACCTCACTCTCGAGCAAGCCAAAAACACGAAGTAAGGATTGTATTTGCAACTACAACCCATTAAGTTCAACCACAACTACTGAATGAAATCACTTTTAAACAACATTTACACTATCAATTAACAATACCCAACAGCTAAATCAACCCATAATCACATAATCACACCCCAAGAATTGGGGTTTTAGCTAGACATCATAGAAAGGTAAAACTCGTTACCAAGTTGTGTTTCCATCAACTGGGTAGGATTGATATAGTCTTTACAAAGGTCTAAGATGAAGAATCTTCAACACCCACTTCCAAATTCTCAGAAATGGAAATCTTCAAATCTTCAAAGCTAAGGAAAATATTGTCTTCAAAAACTCAGTTCTAAGCTAAACAAAAATGAAAGCTATTCAATGCTAGATACTAAATTAAGAATTAAAAAATGTATTTATAGTCGCACAAAAATATGCTGCGAAGGACCATTCGGTGCAATAAGTCGGGATCGCCGATCCACTCGGCGATCTGCCCTTTGGTCAATTCCATTGCCTTTTTGCTTTGGCCTTCAACATCTTCAAGTTTTGAAACTTTGGGCGATATGGCACTGCATCGCGGAACCGTTTGGTGACTCGCCGACTGCTCCTTTCTATCGTCGACACTCGCCGACTGCTCCTTTCTATCGCTGACTTGATTTTCTCCTTCAGGGCTTGACACACTCGAACATTAGGCGAGACCATGGTCGTTCGGCGAATCGCCCAATGGATTAGGCGATCTTCAGGCCTTCTTTTCTTCGTCCTTTCAACTGTCTTGTTCCTTTTTGCTCATTAGTGTCCATGCTTTGTTCCTCAATCCAGATACCTGAAATTCAAGGATGTACATTAGTTATTGGCACAAAATATGCATTTGAAGACACTAAATCTATTAAAATGAAGCCTTAAATGAGTCTAAATCGCGAACTCATCAACACCCCAACTTAAACTTTTGCTTGTCCTCAAGTAAAACTCAAGTTCGGCAGTTCAAAAAGGATGTCTCAAATCATGAATGCACACAAGAAGACTCAACTTACTCATGCAAAGATCAATTGTGCACTCAAAGGTTCAAGTTGTGACTCACCATTATCAAAGAATCTCAAGCTCACAATGCTTGCTTCAAATGCAAGTTCAAGCTCAACAAAGGTACTCAAATGCCCTCACACAAAGAATGATTCCATATTCACACACAATGATTCACAATTTAAATCTCCGAAATCAAATCCAATGCTCACTCTCACAAAGATGAACACAATGCATGACTTCACCCATAGGTTTGCCCGTATTTTCCAATCAACCCTTGTTTGAGATCACTCAAGATTAAAAAGGTCTTTTCAAGGCTTGTAACGGGGCTGAGTGCAAAGGTATATCCATTTAGGCTCAATGGTTGTAATCCTCATGACATGTGGTGCGAACAACACTTTCTTTCCTTTTCTTCATCATTCTCATTCGTGCTCAAAAGTCACCCCATTATTCATCTTCCATGAATTGTTTGGACACCCCATTTTCTTTGCACATTCACAACTTTATTCCACAACTTTTTCATTCTTTTCTTTTTTTTTTATATGGAGGGGTTCCATTTTTCTCATAACCATGGGTCAAATGGGACTTTCTTGCACTTCTTGATTTACCTCCTCTTTTCACCACACCTAACTTAGGCTTTTGGCATAAGTTGGCTATTCACACAAACAACAAATCATGAGGATTATGGGTAATGGGTCAAGAAAGATCACAATTTTATCAAGTTTCTTCCAAGAAAAGGGCTAAGGCTCAAAGGATGTTCAAATGAGGTTCACACACTCACAAGGTAGGCCGCAAAAAGGGTATAATATCAAATTGTTTCACACTCTTCAAAGTTGCATAAGATCATATCAAGAGATTGCATCACTTAGTAAATCGGGCCAACGGGGCAAATTCTAGGTGTCATCACACATGGTTCATGGTAATCTCATCACACAAGGTATATACACCAATGTAAATCAAGACTCCACACTTTCGCTAGTGCCCGGTGCATCAATCTAGACTTGGGCATCAGTGCCCGGTGTTACCTCAGAAGGAACAACTCCACTTGACCCGCCTATATATGTTTGTCAGCGAGGTCTGAATCACTGGCTGCACGATTGTCTCCTCAAGATCCGGCAAATCTCCATATATATTCTTCTCCCTGATTTCTATCAGCTCCTCATCGGTCTCTGCATCCGACTCCTCAGTTGCTGCATCATCTCTATGCACATCTCCGGTGGTAGCCGGAGGAATCTCTGAAGTCTCGGGAGCATCTAAATCATTTGTAGCCTCCAGTAATGAAGTGAAGTAAGTAGACTTAAGATAGTCTACGTCCTTCCTCAAATCAGCAACTTTGGCTTTCAAAGCTATAACCTTGGAGGTCTCCCCATGCCTGCTCTCACAAGGCTCAACTCTCTTGGATGAGTGTCAATAGAAGTCTGGAGGGGGGTCAGTGCAATAATGATGGCACTCTCGATCATCCAAGGGATGTCTCTCTCAAGTCTGGTATCCCTCATGTCAGCTGAATGGGCTAGGTTCCCCATATTCAAGAGCATAGCCTGAGTGATCTTGGTCTGTTGGGAGGAACTGGATGTGCTTGGAGCTTGTGAAGAGGAGGAAGGGGAAGAAGTACCTGAAGGCCCGGAGGCAGGAGTAGGCGAAGATGTCTATGCAGGTATAGAATCGACGTCCACCTCCGGGGATGTATCCACCGGAGTTTCCCTCCTTCTGTCAGCCTCCTCATGAGTGTACTCCGCCTCAATACGCTGGATGTCAGTAGAGGAGGAAGGTGTCACCTAAATGTCTCTCGTATCATCTCGGGGTACTCTATCTCACCGACATAACTCCGTGATCAAAACTGGGAAGGGTAAGGAAGTCTACCTCTACTTGGCCCTCATGGCCATCTCCTGCTCAATAAGGAGTCCCAGGTTGATGCTCCTTCGGATATGATAGCTCCAAGGCAGGCTGCCTTAGGATGACGTAGAATGGACTCGTTCTGGGATGGCATTATGGTGCTGCTAATGAAGCCAAACCAGAAGCGAGCAGTAATACTCAAATCCTTCTTCTCTATAGGGACCCCTGCCTCGATCCACCTCGGGGTGGTATCAGAAATCAATGAAGCTAACTACCCCTTCAATTTATCTAAGGACTGAGCGACATGTAATCCATCATAAGGATGTGTAGAATGTAGAGCTCTACCCAATACAGTGTTAATGTGCTCACTATTAAATCTGACTTCTTTTTCTCGGACCATGATCGACTTCATCCGTCTGAACTTGCTTGCCTTCTTCTTGCCTTTCGAAACTAGGTCACCATAGGCTGTATAGGTCTCCCGGACCCATGAAGGAATATAGGGGCCTCAAGGCCTGGTGAGTTGCTCAAATCGGTGGAAGTGGAGGGTGTCCTTCACATCTGAGTACTTGCCCTCAAGGCCTTCTGTCGATAACAACTTCTCCTCGAGGATGGTGCACAAACCATCACCTTTCAATCTGTTCAGAAGCATGGGAGGAGGGACGACTGGTGGCACAGGAGCTACAGGAGGTGCCAAAGCTAGCACTGAGCCTGCTGATGTGGGAGTTGGAGGGACTCTGGCTGAGTTAGGGTGAGATCTAGCCCGGATCTCATCCCGTCGGGACTGCAAAGGCTGGTCGTCCTCAGGCTCAGTTAAAATAGCCTGAGAACAAGTAGTCACCCTGTCAGAAATGGGCCTCTTACCCCTGCTCTGACCTCTAGTTGGCGGCTCTTGCTTTCCTCTTTTTGGAGGATTTGATCCTTGATGAGTCCACAAATTGGACTCATTTAGGGCTATATTTTAATAGAAATTGTGTCCTCAAATGCTTATTTTATCTCAATATATGATGAAAACCCTTAAGTTAAAGAAAAGGATCAAGTCGGCAGAAAAAAAGAGCAGTCGATGCATCGTCGAGCAGTTTCGTAAAGCAGTACCATGCCGCCCAATGACCCAGAGCACGACGAGGCTGAAGGCTGGTGCAAGACGACGATGAACTACACCAAAGGGCAACTCGGCGATTCCGACTAATGATGCCGAACTATCCACTGCAGCACAAATCTGTGAAAACTATAAATACTAGTTAGAGTTTTAGTTTTAGGGTGGAACAATTATTATAATTTTCACTTAGAGTTGAATAATTATGATAGTTTTCATAAAGAACAGTACTTTTTGATATTTTTTCTCTAAGTTTGAGAGGGTTTTGAAGACTTGAAGAAGAATAGGGTTTCATCTCCAAGGATTTGGACTTAGGTCTCTTGGATTCTTCATTCTTGGCCTGTAGCAAGACATAAATCTTCATACCCATTTGAATGCAAGCTCATTTAGGTATAAATTTCTATCTCTTAATGTGTGGCTAAAAACCCCAATTCCTGGGGTGTGATTTAGCGAATATGGGTTAAGATAATTGTTGGGTATTGCTTGCTGATAGTTTATTCATAGTTTAAATGTGATTTTGTTTAGTGGTTGTGGATGAATTTAATGAATTTGTAGTTGCAAATACAAGTTTATTTATGTGTTTTCGTCTTGCTCGAGAGAGAGGTCGTAAAACTAAAGGCACTAAATTGATGGCCGGTGTGAGTGGGTCGACATTAGGTTCAACTCGAGAGAGTGAACCCTAGTCCTATGTCCACACACTCAGCTCGAGAGAGTGAGTGGGTTAAGGTGTAGGCTAGTCTTCATGCAGCAAGTGGGTGTCTGAGAGGAACGAATTTGAAACTGGGTAAGTTGCTCGAGAGAGAGCTTATCCCCTTAAAGTTTAGCCTAGTCATAATTATTCTATGAGTCTTCTATCGAAAGCATGTACCCAATAATCTAGCTTAACCCTTATTCCTGTCACATCCCAAGGATCCCCTCTCATTACTTAGAAACTCTTGTTTATTTTTCTGTTTTTACTTACTTGTGACCAAACTCCCATTGTTAATTGACACTCTTGTGTCCCCCTTTAATTTACAATGTTTTTACTTTAATGTCTTTAGCTACGACTAGTTAGAACTAAATTTTATTTTTCTATAAATTTTCAAAACCACTCTCTTGGGACGATCCCAACCCTTGGTTGGGTTACTAAGCTATTGTACGATGGTAAACACTTGCATCAGAAGTTGTGTCTTGATTACACAAACATCAAAATGGTGCCGTTGCCGGGGAGTGGTGTTACGTGAGAATTCTTAGATTAGTAGAATTTTTGTTCTTCTTAGTTGTAGTCTACTTACCTAATTTTTAGTTTAATTTTGTTTGATGTGTGAATATTTCAGAAAACATGAGTGTTAATGGTAGCAACAATAGTCAGGTAGGCCACCGAGATGACATCAGAAATCTCAACGATGTCCAAGAGTCCAACATCGATGGCCCCCATCTCATGGGAGGTGTAGGAGCCATCCGTTTACCCCCACCCGAGGGAAATGCAGTGTTCCACATAACGAGCACCATGTTGAAACTCTTGCAACTGAAGGGACTTTTCAACGGACTGGCTCATGAGGATCCTCACGAGCATCTTTAAAATTTTGTAGATGTGTTCAGACCATTCTCGTTCAAAAACACCTCTCAGGAGTCTGTCCAGCTGAGGCTATTCCCTTTCTTGTTGATGGGAGAGGCATGCAAGTGGCTAACCGAGCTATCACGTGAATCCATCACTTCCTGTGAGGAGTTGGTAACCGCATTTCAAGTGCGATTTTTCCCTCTCTCGAAGATGATGTCACTGAGGGATAGTATCCAGAGCTTTAAATGTCTAGAAGGAGAGCCTCTGCATGAAACTTGACCAAGGTTCAAAAAGTTGGTGCTGCAATTCCTAACCCACGATTTGCCGGATAACGTGCTACTTCAATACTTTTATCAAAGTTTGGATTCGGTAAACAAAAGTGTCGCTGACCACCTCTCGCTTGGAGCCTTAATGCAACAGCCATATGTAGTAGTAGCCTAACTTTTAGATGGCATGACAACCATCAACAGAGCGTGGTACACTCGCGAGGATCAAGTCTCGCCTCTCCCCTTCAAGCTATCCAATGAGCAGATTGAAAAAGACAATGAGAGAGACCAGAACATGGAAAAAATCACGACGCAACTGGATATTTTATCCAAAAATGTCATGGGGGCTGGTGCCCATGGTGTCAATGTTGTGTGGCTCGGGAGTGCTAATCCTGAGGAGATGAAGTTTAAAGCCTTGTATAACGAAGAGGTAAATTTTCTAGCTAACCAAGGCGGTGGCTATCGTTCAAACTACCCAAGTCAGGATGGTAACCAAGGTTGGGCTAGAGACGAAGGTTGAAAGGATAGAGATTATGAATGGAGGGACCAAAATCCAAACTGGAAAGATGGGGAGAAGGATAGATATGTGCCTCTGCATGAGCGCCAGAATCCCAAGGTTCGGAAGGTGGTAGGTCTGAGGATACGCGAGAGCGTATCCTCAACAAAGTTGAAAGGTCAGATAAAATGCTGAAAGGCATGAAAGAAGATGTTTCTACCCTTAGCCAGATCGTTACCTCCCATTCTATTTCAATCAATCAAGCAATTGGAGACCCAGATGGGTCATATCTCGTCTCACCTAAATTCGAGACAGCAAGGGGGTTTACCTAGTAATACTATGGCTAATCCTAAGAGCGAGGTTTTAAGGTGGACTTGTATCGTGCCACGACGTTAACTAAGGCGCTGTTTGGGAGGCAACCCAAAACCATTTATTGCTTTCTTTTTGCTTTGATAAAATAATGGTGTGTTGACTGTGCAGATGGAATTGTGAAGATTGAACGGGAAGCACAGATTGGCAAACTAAAGGCCTAGTCCGTGAGTCGCTGATTGGTTCGGTGACTCTGACCTAGACCGCCGGTAGGCCCAAAACCAATTCATGTTGTGGTCTGTAAAACTCGGCGGGATCAAAAAGTTATTGGCGAGTCGCCAACCATATCGGCGATTGCGAGGAAAACTACCATTTGGACCCTCACGCTGACTGAAGGTCCTGTAAAACTCGACGAATCAAGTGTTCACTCTGCAACTCACCGAGAGGGTTGGTGATCGGAACTAATATTGCCAAATGGACGAAAACTGGACGGTCTCTCAGCCAAAGGTTTAAAAATTTTCAACTTCATTTCCTTCCCTCACTTTTTCACCTTCCCAAACTCACACCCACACTCTAGTGTTATATTACTTGCATTTTCGGAGTATTTTGGTTATTGATTTGTGCTTAGAGTAGGAATACAGTGCTTTCTAGCATCTCAATATCCATTTGATCAACACAAAAGTTTAGTGTCTCGAATCCCATAATTATCTTGTCAATATTGTACTCATTTGCAAATATTGTAATCTTGTCAAAATCTGTTGAACCTCGCTGATTGGGTTTAATTGTTTATGTTGACTTTTCTTCGATAACCCTGCCTTTATTGCCTAAACTGTGAAATCTTGTTCTCCAATGCATCAAGTGCAGTTAATGTGTGATGGGTGGTATTCATATGTTATGGGTCCTAGTCGAATCTGTGATTTTTGTGCTTAAATTGCATTTTTGGGGGTTGTGAGGTTGATTTTGAGAAGTTGGATAAAAATAGGCATGTTTGGTCATTCAGCGAGCTATGACGAGCTCGCCGAACTATTTTCCAGTTTGCCTAATTACCTTATCTCACTCTTATTATCATGCTTTATTTGTTGTGGTGTCTGTAACTTTCGGTGAGAAGTATGAGGTCGCCAAGAGCACTTGGCGACTCACCGAAAATCTTCTTATTCTCCCTTTGTCGGCACCTTTAACTCTTTCTGCACTATGACCTTCGGCGGATTGTCTATGGCTCGCCGAATGTATTCGGCGGAACGCCAAATGGATTATCTAGTCTCTCTGCATCTGAATGTCTGTGTTTTGGTTGTCAAATATGTTCTGACATTATCTCAAGACTTTGCAGACATGGCCAGACCAAAAGTTGCATGAAGAAACATGCCACCCAGACACATAAGAGCACAAAAGTTCAGAAGAACTGCAAGGAGCGAGGACAAGATAGCCAGTTCGAGGAGAAGGATGTCCATCGACGATAGTGTCGTGGGTTCGAGGGTTCAGCAATTCGATACACGCCTTTGTGGCAGCTCATGAGTTGGACAATATGATCAGGGCTAATATCGCTGCAGAAGCTGATTCCCGGACAGATAAAGCGACTGCTTAGACATGATCCCTTCTTCACCTCCCTCTCTGTCTTTCTTTAGTTGTCACTTTGGATACTTTTATTTGCATTTGAGGAGAAATTGCTTTTATTTGTGGTGGGGTGAGGCCCATCTTTTGTGTGCTACTTTTGTTCGTGTTTTGTTTATATTTTGGCTGTTCTGTTTAAAATTGCGTTTATACTGCATTTTTGTGGATGTTTGAGCTTATGGCTCTCTTTTATTTTATAATGCAAAATGATTTTGACCTGTCTGAAACTCGTGTGTTGAATGTGGCTGTTCTTTTACAAAATTTAAGTCTCGATTCCAATCAATATCGATGACTTAAATAGTGTTTACAATCGAACGAACATGAATGTACGGCTACAATAAGGCCAAATGAAGTTGCATAGACAATATGTGAACTCTTTGCATCTCGTTTTGACTAGCCTTGTTCCAAATCGAGTCTCTTGTAATGACTATTGCACACTAGCGAAAGTGTGGATTCTTGTTTGACTATAGTGTCGATGCCTAGTGTGATGAGCTTACTTTGAAACATGCATGATAGATCCTAGAATTTTCCCCGTTGGTCTGATCAACTAAGTAAATCTTTCTCTTGATATGATCTTAGGCAACTTTGAAGAGTGTGAGCCAATTTGACATATACCTCTTTTGTGACCTACCTTGTAAGCGTGTGATTCTCTTTTGAACACCCCTTGAGCCTTACCTTTCTTTGGAAGAAACTTGATGAAATCATAACCTTTCTTTATCCACTACCTATAATCCTCTTGAACTATGGTTAATTAAATAGCCAACTTAGGCCAAAAGCCTAAGTTGGGGGTATGGTGAAAAGATAAGGGCAAGTCAAGAAGTGCAAGGAAAGTCTCTTTCGACCCATGGTATTGAGTCTTGTTGTGTGCATTCATGATTGAGTCTTGTGTAGCACTGTTCGAGACACCCTTTTTGAACGGCTGAACTTGAGTTTGCTAAAGGACAAGCAAAAGTTTAAGTTAGGAGTGTTGACGAGTCCACAAATTGGACTCATTTAGGGATATAATTTATTATAAATTGTGTCTTCAAATGCTTATTTTATCTCAATATCTGATGAAAACCCTTAAGTTTCAGGTATTTGATGTTTGAAAGAAAGCATGGACACTATGTCACAAAAAGGAGCGAAAAGGCTGAAAAGAACGAAGAAATGAAGGCCTGAGGATCAACGAGTCCACTTGGCGAGTCGCCGAAGGGTCTTACTTCGCCTTTTGTTCCAGTGTGCTGAGCCTTGAACCAAAGGATCAAGTCGGCGGAAAAAAGGAGCAGTCGGCGCATCACCGAGCAGTTCCGCAAAGTAGTACTATGCCGCCAGCACGACGAAGCTGAAGGCTAGTGCAAAACGATGATGAACTACACCAAAGGGCAAATTGCCGATCAAATCGGCAATTCCAACTAACGACGTCGAATGATTCGCAGCAACACAAATCTGTGAAAACTATAAATACTAGTTAGAGTTTTAGTTTTAGGGTGGAACAAGTATTATAATTTTCACTTAGAGTCGAACAATTATGATAGTTTTCATGTAGAACAGTACTTTTTGATAATTTTGCTCTAAGTTTGAGAGGGTTTTGAAGACTTGAAGAAGAATAGGGTTTCATCTGCAAGGATTTGGACTAGGGTCTCTTGGATTCTTCATTCTTGGCCTGTAACAAGACTTAATCTTCATACCCATTTGAATACAAGCTCATTTAGGTATAAATTTCTATCTCTTGATGTGTGGCTTAAAACCCCAATTCTTGGGGTGTGATTTAGCGAATATGGGTTAAGATAATTATTGGGTCTTGCTTGCTGATAGTTTATTCGTAGTTTAAATGTGATTTCGTTTAGTGGTTGTGGATGAATTTAATGAATTTGTAGTTGCAAATACAAGTTTATTTATGTATTTTCGGCTTGCTCGAGAGAGAGGTCGTAAAACTAAAACCACGAAATTGATGGCCGGTGTGAGTGGGTTGACATGAGGTTCAGCTCGAGAGAGTGAACCCTAGTCCCATGTCCACACACTCAGCTCGAGAGAGTGAGTGGGTTAAGGCGTAGGCTAGTCTTCATGTGACAAGTGAGTGTCCGAGAGGAACACATTTGAAACGGGGTAAGTTACTCGAGAGAGAGCTTATCCCCCTTAAAGTTTAGCGTAGTCATAATTATTCTATGAATCTTCTATCTAAAGCATGTACCCATTAATCTAGCTTAACCTGTATTTCCGTCACATCCCAAGGATCCACTCTCATTACTTAGAAACCCTTGTTTATTTTGTTGTTTTTACTTACTTGTGAAAAAACCCCCTTGTTAATTGACACTCTTGTGTCCCCCTTTAATTTACAATCTTTTTACTCGTTAATGTCTTTAGCTATGACTAGTTAAAACTAAATATTATTTTTCTATAAATTCTCAAAACCACTCTCTTGGGACGATCCCAACCCTTGGTTGGGTTACTAAACTATTGTATGATTGTAGACACTTGCATCGAAAGTTGTGTCTTGATTACGCAAACATTAATCCCCCTTGATTTATTGTGATACCCCGTACTCTTTTCTGGGGTGACATGTCAATGTTGGTCCTGACTATGTCTACAACACCTCGGGAAAAAGTTAGAACTATTTCAATCAACAACACAGAAAAATAGCAGTTGTAGACATACTCGCCAAATCACTTTGGTTAGCTAAATCGGGCATGCCGAAAGGATTGACTCAAAATTCTGAGAAAAGTTTGACAAATCGACAGTGGGAAGGCGTTTCGGCGAGCAAGGATTAGCCCGCTGAAAGTTACAGTGCAATTATGCAGACAAAGGGAGATCAAGAAGACTTTCGGCGAGTTACCGAGTGCCTTCGGCGACCTCAAGCTTCTCGCCGAAAGTTATAGAGTCAAACTTCAAGTATAACATGAAATTAAAGGCGAGATGGAGAACTTCAGTGTACCACAAAACAACCTCTAAGGAAGGGAAATCTAGTCCTTAAAAGTTAGAATCTGGTCCTAAATGAGCTATTGAGATGGGAAAAGGTTGGTCGCCATCCGTCCTAAAAGCCTTCTTTGCTAAAGGTTTATTGTGACGGGTTTCTTTAGCTAGTCGTTAAATGTTTTTTGGGACGGGGGAAAACATTGGTCGTTACATGATTTTAAATATGACATTTCTGGTCTCAAATAGACGATTTATATTGTGTAAAAGTTTTAGTTTCTAGTAGTTAGTCTTCTTTAACGACTAGAAACAACCTGGTCCTTGTACTCTTTGACGACGAGAATGGTCTGGTCTTAGATATCTTTTAGAGACGAGCAATATTTCTTTTCTTAGATTTTCCTTTAGAGACAAGCAATAATATTGGTCTCTAATTAACCACCAATGGATCTAGAGCTCGATATCACAAAAAAATAAATTTCATCTATAAATATAGAATTGCTACTGAAAATCTCGATACAAAGAGAGAGAGAGAAAGAGATTAATTGCAATAAATTAATTAACATCTCAGATGTTAGTTTTGATATTTGCTTAAGAAAAAACATAGCTAAGATTTGAGTTAGACTATAATATCAAGTATTGCATAACATTCAAGCAAAACAATAATGAGTTTGTGCATCTTCTTTAGCTGCATCTTGACTTGTAACTTCGATCATCAAATTCTGCAAGTACAAAATTTTAGATGATGTTAAATAATGATTAGTATAATAATATACACCAACAAAAGCATCTCAGCTTGTATACAGATCCTTAAGGCTTCAAAGTATATTGAACAAATAGGCCTACAGGAACATGGCATTATGCAATTGGATAGTTTCTCTACACATAAGATGTATCTACAGATTAGAGGTTTCTACCCTAAATGCTATTGGAGAAGGCTTTGTGTGAATATTATGATTCATTTTGTTCTTGGCCCTACATGAAAGACTACATACTAAAGACAAGATCACAAAGTGGACTGATATCGAAGATATGTCAAACTTGCTTTGTTCAAACCATCCAGTAACACTTGGTCACCTACCAACTTATTTCAAATAGTCTACTTTAATCTAGGGAAATACTCAACTTGACAAGACTGAGCAGAGTTGTAACATAATGGACTGAGGAAATTTACTTGGTCGTGGTAAATCCAAGAGGTCATTCAGTTGTTGTGAATATCTATAGAATGTGGTTAGCTACTATAGAATGTGGTTAGCTACTAGAGTATATTACATTTGGTTAGAGAGAAATATGAGGCTATTTCCAACAAAAAGCAAGCATAGACCAATAGTTGATCAAATTCATTACACATGAAATCTTGTTCCAAGGTAACATGCAGAAGAAATTATCTAGGAAAAGGCAACACCTTGAGATACATCCAATTGAAGATTGAACTGTCATATATGAACTATTATGCAAATAAGTATACCTGCAATGCTTGGGACAGTTTGCCCAAGCTTACAACAACAATGTGCTTAATGTGATTATTTTGGTGGGTAAGAAAAAATATTTGCTTACCAAAAAAACATAGCTAACTTTCCACTAGAATTAATTAAACTGCTCACCTCAAATGGAGTCTAACTTTCTTCAAGTGTTATAAAAAATATCAACAAAGCTGCAAGAATATAAGAAAAATCAAATAGAAAAGCTTTGAGATGCCAAAGAATTAAAAAACTATTTTGAAGAAATACAACTAAACAAAACTGGTCAGAAAATAGAAACAAATGGACAAAAAAATGAAAAGTAAAAACATAGAAGTTGTGCAGCTATGCAGAAAATAAAATTTGAGTAAAAAGGAGTTGAGAAAGCGATTAGTTCTTTTGATCTTATCCAAGCTTGGAAAGCTTTCTTTTTCAATTCTTTGAAGTGAAGGATACTATAGTTGAGTGTGCAGCTGGGCAGAAAATATAAAAGAAGATATATGCGCGTGCATAAACAATGTTCCAATAATCAGACAGGACAACATTCTAATGTTACCGAAATTCGTTTGTAGCAAATTAATGGTGGCTCAAGTTCCTCATCGTGATACAAAAACTGATGTAGTATAGATGACACTAAAAAAAGGCTATGTAATGATAAAATCTTCACATAGAGATCGTGTTTTAATAAGTCATCAATTAGATACTCATGTAACATTTAGAATTATAGGACATGATGTTATGAGTCAAGCTTCCAGAGTTATGTGGAACTCTTCAATAGATTGTTACAATTCTACTGTTACAAGAATCATTTAACAATGAAAAGTGGATAATAAAAATAGCCCTCAAAAGAAGACAATCAAACAAAGTAGTACACACCAGCAAAGCCTTATTCCATCAAAGTGTTTAAGTAAAGCTAAGTTCCTACTAGTATGCACCATCAAGTTGAGTAAAATGGATAAGATTTTTATGGTAAAAAATTTGGACCATGAGAAGTTGTGCATAGCTGCGCATAAAATAGAAACAAGAGTATGAAAAAGTTGTGTGCACCTGTCCAGAAAAATAATAGAGGAAGAAGATGTTTTGCAACTATGCTTAATATCGAAAAAAGTTAAAGAAAATCTGGAGCTACTGTTATAGTAATACCATTTTACATCACTCACTCTTATTTCATAAAAATCATCAGTTAACTGTATCTCCATAAAAAACAGATCAACCATATAATATCCAACACTTAAAGTATTATAGTGTTTTTAAAAAGTATATATATTCTCAATACGTGAAGTCTATACACCAACGCATATAAACTCCTCAATTTTAGTGTTAATATTAAAGACATAACAACCCGTATCAATATTAGTCCCCCAAATTTTAATCATTATCATTTTCATATTCTTAAATATAAACAATATGTTTCAAAATTACATGCACCACAGAGTGATCAGAATAAAATTTAACATCACAGTTTCCATAATGATACAAGGATCATTCATTGAGGTGTGATTTCAAATAAAAGAGACTCAACAACTTAAAGAATTCAACAACACAAGACAACAGAAGAAAAAGAGTAACAAAATTGAAAAAGAATTGCTTTGCAAATTCAGGAAATCTTCTAAGGAAAGAATTTATTCCGGTCGAGAGTCTAGTAATTTTTAATGGAACCAATGGAGCTACATGTCACCTTTATGATGCTCGTTTTAGAGTGTTCTTTAGGCATTAGGACTAGTCTACTAAGATGAATGAGAATTCAGAGGCAAACACTACATTGGAATAAAGAAGTTAACTGGACTGTGACTCATCACAAATATAAAAAGAGTAAAACATTCACATGGCTATAGAAGCAACTGTGTATTAGATATTGCAAGCAGAAATTATAAAATGGTCAGACAAGAAGAGTGAAGAAACAACTCTATAATCAAACATATCATTTAAGACATCCTTTTCAGAGTAGCAAAACGGCCATATGTAGCCTTCTTAAAGTTAATAGCATCAAACCAAAAGCTGTCCAGATATTTCGTAATGAATAATCCCAACTATGTATCCAAAAGATACTTCTAGGCTTTATGATCTCGAGCTATTTTGATTAGTATCATTCCAACAAAATGTACGATGGGTATTGTTTTGAAGTAGTTACTTTAATGTACTATAATGTGCTTGTAAAATAGGTATAAATTTTTTCTGATAATTTGACAGAATGTATACCTTCCTATTTAATGAGAGAATTTTATTTTGTTTCATGTAACATACTAACATGAATATGCTGTCCAAAGAGAAAATAATTACTAAATTGTTATAGCATACATTTGTAACTTTTTTTTTAATCTTTTTGCGTGTTCATCTTCTTACATATAAGAGGCCAGTTGTTGCACACAATAGAACTCAAGTAGTAGGTGGCTTCCCCCATTAGATTTTATTAGGCAGATACATTTGTTTTATCTCCATAGTGTTTTCATGAAAATGATTTTCTGATACATTTTGTGGTTTCTCAACTCAGGCCAGAAAACTGGAGGACATGAATTGATGATCTTACAGATTCAAGTTATATGTGAGCCTCTGCATGACTAATAAATAGAAGAATCATAGAATGACCAAAAACAGTACCTTGTTGAGTAGATTGAATAGACTAAAACTTAACAAAAAATATTAGATATTGGCATAGAACGACCAATAAGGAAATAAAATCTCTATGTCGTAGTGATTTACCTGACGAATTAATAAATGGTTGTTTAGGTGAGTCGTCAATTGAATTTGTTTGTCACCGAGAATCCCACACTCTTTCCCTTTTGATTAATCTGATAATTCATTTTCCCTCTTGAAATTTGGGATTCAAAACGTGACTCTTTTGACTCCGGAATCATCTGAAAACTATTTAGCATCTACACCTATTCAATTGATTCAACAGTAAATTGCCAAACCCATCATACAACTACAAGTTAAGCCATATAACATGTAAAGAACAAGGATCAACCCCATATCAACATTAATCTTTAATAAATATGTTTGGTAAAAGACAATGAAATTGAGCACAACACTAAAACAATCTAATAGACTAAGAAAGTGATGAGACTAAGAAAGACCTATGATAAAAAATAGTTGTTTACATAAAGCAGCTAGTTCTTCGTCCACACTACAAGTAAAATACTAATTTTTTAAAAAACAGATCCAAGCGCCTACAGGCTTGTACTTATCTCTTTAGCAAAATATTAAGCAAGTAATTTTTGGCTTTAAAGCCCCACAGTCTCTTTGTATTATGGATGTAAACATATATATCATATATATAAAACCTGAAATTGATCCTTAACACAAATTTAAACACGTCATTAGTTTAGAGCAGAGCTAATGGAAGAAAAGTAAGTTGAATCAAAACAAGCAAAAAATGCCAATGTTACAATTTATGGGAGAAAAGAGTAACTATGGGAGAAAAGAGTAACTAGATCGGAAAATAGTCACACCTGAAATTGTATCTCTCGAGCAGAGAGCTGCGGCCACACAAGGAAGAAGATACCTGCCTCGAGTTTAGGACAAATTTGCGATGGAAAACTACCTTCGCCGAATTAGAGTAGAGCTGCGATGGAAAAACAGTAGTGATCTGAAGAGAGACATGAGTTTAGGGAAACATTTTAAACTTTTAGAAAATACATAATTTTTTAATTTTATTTTAATATACAGTAATTCTTTTGGGCGCGCATAAGATTTTAGTAAACGAAAAGTTCTGGCCCACTTTTTCCTGATCCTTCCTTGCAAAGACTTCAATTAAATAATTTGGGACCTGTTACTTAGTTTTTTAGGGACCAAATTTAGTACCTTCACAATAAAGTACATAAATAAGGACTAGAATACAATCTCGTCCTAATACATATATTTTTAGAGACGAGATTATTAGCTTTGTCCATACATGTTGGTCATAAATATAACTTTTTCTTGTAGTGACCGCCGAGTGGTCGAGCTTGCCAAATGACCCAACATGTCTACTTTCAACCCAACTTCTCGAATTCAACCCGGCAAACCCCGAAAACAAAATCAAATCATGCACAATTCAAATTAAAACAAGACCATAACACCCATTACCCCGGGATACTCAGACTTCTCCTGGTTTAGCCAAATTTGGCCATTTGACGACTTTTTCTCTTAAAAATGACGTCACCCGCTCTATCATTGGGAAAATTACCTCATTGCAACAACTACGAGTTACTTAGACTTCACCCGACTAGACCGAACAACATGCAAGCACAATCCCACAAGATTTAACAAATTTTAAGGCACAAAATTACGGGAATTCAACATTAAAGGCAATACGGGCAAGGTTATCAAATTAAAACATGCATTCAAACAAATTAACACTATCAGAGAGGCCCAACACACTTCAATCAAGATAAAATCATTTGCATAAGAGTACAAAATGCCAAAAGTAAACACAGGGTTCGGAAAACCAACCTTTGATGCAGATTAAAAACAATTTGAAAAGCTAGGTGGCAATGTATTCCACTCCGAGCACAAATCAATGACTAAAATACTCTAAAAATGTAAAAATATAGGAATTGATGTGCGGGTGTGAGTTTGTGAAGTTCGAAAGTGAAAGAGTTGGAAGTTCAAACCTTTGGTCTTTTAAAAACAGTCCAGTTCTGCCCATTCGATGACATTAGTCGTGCTCGCCGACCCACTTGGCGACACACTTACCTCGCTGAGTTTTACAGGACCTTTAGTTGATGTGGGGATCCAAACAGCAGATTAGATTGCGATCGCCAACCTGGTCGGTGACTCGCCAATAATTTCCTGGGCTCGCCGAGTTTTACAGACTCTAGTTTGAAAGTTGTCTTGAGTCCAATGGCGGTCTAGGTCGGGGTCGCCGACCTTTTCGGCAATGCACCGACTGGACCTTTAGCTTACCAACCTGCACTTTTCAACCACTTTCCACACTTTGACCTGCACATTCAACACACCATTATTCCAAACTTAAAAAGAAAGAAAATAAAACTTGGGTTGCCTACCAAGCAGCGCCTTAGTTAACGTTGTGGCATGACGCAGTCCACCTTCAAACCTCATTCTTGCGGTTAGCCATTGTGTCACTAGGTAACCCCCCTTACTGTCTCGGGTTTAGATGAGATGAGATATGACCCATTTGAGTCTCCAACTGCTTGATCGACACTGAATGAGAGGTGAAGGTCTGGCTAAGGGTCGACACGTCTTCTTTCATCTCTTTCAAGATCTTGTCCGACCCCTCAACAAAGTTGAGGATACGAGAAAACATAGCCTCACGTCTACCTTCCGAATCCTTTGGCTTTTGGCGCTCGTGGGGAGGCACATACCTATCCTTCTCCCCATCCTTCCAATTTGGATTACGGTCCCTCCATTCACGATCTCGATCTTTCCAACCTTGGTTACCACCCTGCCTCGTGTAATTTGAACGATAACCACCACCTTGGTTGGCTAGGAAATTCACTTCTTCATAAACAAAGCCTCAAACTTGGACTCATCCAGATTAGCACACCCTACACCCACAACATTGACACTTCGAGCACCAGCTCCCATGACATTTTTAGAAAAAATGTCAAATTGTGTCATGATCTTGGCCATGTTTTGGTCCCTCTCTTGGTTTTTCTCCATCTGCTCTTTGGTTAGTTTAAATGTGAGAGGGTAGACATGGTCTTCGCGGGTATACCACGCCCTATTAATGGTAGTCATGACATCCAATAGCTGAGCCGCTATCACATAAAGTTGTTGCATCAAACCTCCCGAAGAAAGTTGGTCAGCAACACCCTTATTTATCGAGTCAAGACTTTGGTAAAAATACTGCAGCAACACATTATCAGGCAAGCCATGAGTTGGGCATTGAAACACCAACTTTTTGAATCACATCCAAGTTTCATGAATTGACTCACCCTCTAGACGCTTAAAGCTCTGAATGTTGTCCCGAAGAGTCAACATCTTTGAAGGAGGGAAACATCGCACATTAAATGCGGTGACCAACTCCTCCCACGAAGTGATTGATTCACGTGGCAATTCGTCCAGCCACTTACACGCCACTCCCATAAAAAAGAATGGGAACAACCTCAACTGGACTGACTCTTGGGAAATATTCTTGAAGGAGAACGGTCCGCATACATCAATGAAGTTTCGAAGAAGCTTATGGGGATCCTCATGAGCCAAACCACTGAAAAGCCCCTTCAATTGCAAGAGTTGCAACATAGTACTCGTGATGTGGAACACATTCCCTTCGGCTGGAGGCAAGCGAATGCCACCAATACCACCCATAAGATGGGGGTTATTAGCATTAGGCTCGTTGACATCGTTGAGGTTTCTGATGTCATCTTGATGGCCTACTTGGCTGCCATTGCTGTCATTCACACTCATACTTCCTGGTTCAACACACAAACAAGCAAAAAAAAACTAAAATTAAGTATCACTATAACTAACAAGAGCAAAATTCAACTTAACTAAAAATTCTCAAATAACACCACTCCCCGGCAGTGGCGCCATTTTTTGATTACATGTATCAGGACACTTCATCCAATACTAAGTGACAATGATCGTAAAGTAGTAATGTAACCCAACTAAGTGAGTTGGGGTCGAGTCTCAAGGGAGTGGTTTGTAATTAAGAATCAATAGGCAAGTAAGAATATGCTCAAGTAAATCATAGCTAAAAACATTTACGAATAAAAGCATGGTTCAAATGACACAAGTGTCAAATATCAGGGGAGTTTGTTTGTATAATCGACTACAATAACAAATAACACGAAAAATAGCAAGTATGGAGACGGGTTCTTGGAATGTGATTGGATTATGGGCTAAGGTTGACAATCGGGTAAGTGCAATTAATAGTGAATAGATGTAAATAAGTGAATAAGCTAGACTTTAGTAAGGATAAACTTTCTCTCGAACAATCTACCCCGAATCAAATTAGTTTCTCTCGAACACCAATAAGCAGCAATTAAGCACAACCTTCGCTTTAGTCCATTCACTCTCTCGAGCTGAATGTGTGGAAAAAGGGTTTAGGGTTCACTCTCTTGAGCTGAACCCATGACAACCCAATACCCACAAACCATCGATTCAAAAATTTTGGTTTTAAAACCTCTCTCTCCAGAAAGTCAAAAACACGAAGTTAGGATTGTATTTGTAACTACAACCCATTAAGTTCAACCACAATTACTGAACGAAATCACTTTTAAAAAGCATTTACACTATCAATTAACAATACCTTGAAGCTAAATCAACCCATAATCATATAATCACACTCCAAAATTGAGGTTTTAGCTAGACATCATAAAAAGGTAAAAATCGTTACCAAGTTGTGTTTCCATCAACTGGGTAGGATTGATATATTCTTTACAAAGGTCTAAGATGAAGAATCTTTAATACCTACTTCCAATTTCTCAGAAATTGAAATCTTCAAATCTTCAAAGCTAAGGAAAATATTGTCTTCAAAAACTCAGTTCTAAGCTCCCAACTTGAAAACTGAACAAAAATGAAAGCTATTCTTAGATACTAAACTAAGAATTTAAAAATGTATTTATAGTCGCCCAAAAATGTGCTATGAAGGACCATTCGGCACAATAAGTCGGGATCACCGATCCACTCGGTGATCCGCCCTTTGATCAATTCCGTCGCCTTTTTGCTTTGGCCTTCAACATCTTGAAGTTCTGAAATTTTGGGCGATATAGCACTGCATTGCGGAACTGTTCGACGACTCGACGACTACTTCTTTCTATCGCCGACTTGATTTTTCTCCTTTAGGGCTTGGCACACTTGAACATTAGGTGAGACCATGGCCATTCGGCGAATCGTCCAATGTATTAGGCGATCTTCAGGCCTTCTTTTCTTCGTCCTTTCAGCTGCCTTGTTCCTGTTTGCTCATTAGTGTCCATGCTTTGTTCCTTAATCTAAATACCTGAAATTCAAGGATTTACATCAGTTATTGGCACAAAATATGCATTTGAGGACACTAAATCTATTAAAATGAAGCCCGTCTAAATCGTGGACTTATCAAGCCCGCAGGGTTAGTTTCACATTTTGAGTTGGGCTTGATTAGACCCTCTAGGTTAGAGTGTGACCTTCGGGTAGCCTTGTGTGCCGACCCAAGCCTACACCCTAGATGTGGCCGGCACTCGAGAACCATTGCTGCTCCCCAAGCGAACTCTCATCCTGGTTGGCTACAAACGAAAGACTAACTCAAGCATACAAAATCTTAAAACTGAAATAAATTCAATAAACTCAAATACTTAACCTTCTTAAAAGTCTCTACAATACTCAAAATAAAAGTAAATACAAAAAATCCTCAACTCTGTCTATCTATGAAACCTCTACTATTACAAAGGATATCAGGACAAGATCCGCGACATCTCAAAACTAATAACTATAAGATAAAGGTGAAGTCCTCCGAAATATAAGAAGGCTCACCAAAGCTAGCTGGAATCTCACATGACCTCAACGAAACATCTGTTGATGATCCTGAATACCTGTATCTGCATCATGAAGCCATGCAGGCCAAATGGCTCAGTACATGGAATGTACGAGCATATAAGGGGAATTTTATAGGATAAACATAAGCTTGAACTGATAGAAAAGAAACATACTTACCTCTTCTCAACTCAATGAAACATAGTTCAACTCAACTCAGAGAAAATAGGGCTCAACTCAATAATAAGATACTCGACTTAGTGAAACATAGTTTAACTCAACTTAGAGAAATAAGGCTCAACTCAATAATAAGATACTCAACTCTGGATACTCAAGGATAAACCAACAATAAAAGATGCAATGTCTGGAAAGTTTTTAAAATAATGGATAATAACTCAGTTGTATGCAAAATACAATAATAACTTAATTGTATGAAAATACAATAATAACTCTTATTTGTATGTAAAGATACAAAATAACTCTGTTTGGGAGATTCTCTAACCAACAACCATCATTATGAGTTATATGATGATACAACGTCTAGCCCATGCTGCTAGAACTGTCATATACTTTGCCGGGGTATAGAACCTACTAACTAAGTGGATCCACTATTCTATGCTAAAAAGAAATAAGGAAACATTTAAAAAGTATGACCCTTTCTACCCACGTTGGCAACATGGTTTATGGGGTTGTGAGTTGTCTGAACTCTCCCCCATATCAGTGCTCAATACTGCTCCCAAAATATAATTAGCTCATATGTTTAACAACATAACTCTTTCTGTGTTTTGAGATTATTACTCAAAAATCTTTCTCATAAAAGAGATGGTACTCAAACTGCTCAAAACACTTTTGGAAATCTCAGTTTCCTCTTATCTTAAATGTATAAACATTTACTCTTGGGAATACTTAGTTCCCATATATCATTTTAAAGAAAATGAACTCTGCTCTAGTCTTCTACATCTTAGTGCTCAAGTCTTTAAAACAAGTTTTAAAACAATTTGTAAAAATACTTCTTAAAATAAGGTTCATGCCGAATTATGGACGTAAATGACTCAATTTAAGGTTTTCAATAACAATGCATAGAGCTCAATACTTGGAACTCAAGAACTCCAGAACTCAAGGAGCCAATGAAACTACTCATCTCAAGAATGCTCGACTCGGAAGGCTCATGCGGAATTATGGGCATGAACTACTCAACTTAATGACCTTCATGGGTAACATGTAGAAGTCTCATGATTAGGAATATAATCCTAAAATGATTAGGAACTCAATACTCAAAACTTAGAACTTGAACATACTACTCTCAAAGAAAATCAAGTCGCGGAGTTCACGCAGAATTATGGGCATGAACAACTTGACTCAAGGATCTCAATGGTAATGTAGACAAATAAATACATTCTCCTCCTTATCATACTCACTTACTCGAGTCATGAAACAATTTAAAAGTTATTTTAGAAGACTTCTTGAAAAGACTCATAGGGACTTTCTCAAACTTTACTCAAATCGATAGTTGATCTCGAATGATTCACAATTTAACTCAAAGACTTTCTTGAACTCTACTGAATTATGAATTCAAGGATCATGACTTGATATATATGATTTCTTGATGATTGGATATAGGTTGAATAGTAAAAATCACTAAGAGAGCGAAGACATGTTTTGAAAGATCGAATATGGAACGAAGAACGGAGGCGGAAAGGACCTGATGTCCCTGGCACAACAGTGGCGCACCATGCCAGCCCTCATGTGACTGAGGCTTGTCTGGGGCGCACTGCAGGCACAGGGTACCAGCCTCTCAGGCGCTACAGTGGCGCGCCGCCCCAACCACTTCCCAGACGAATCCGACGAACTTTTCTTCAATTTTTTTCCAGCCCTACCTCGTCCAAACTTGAATGATTTCCTCCAAACTATTTGGATCCCTAAACCCAACCTAATTACAGCGAATTCTACACCAAAAGCCCACCAAGAACAACACTCATTCGCAACTCTCACCTCAAGAACTCAACAAGAACTTCATTATAAAAAACGAAGCACAAAACTTCAAGAACTCAACAAGATTATCAATATACTCAATCTCATGGATGAAATTCGTAAAAGAAACTTATGATTGGCATGTGGGAGAACAAACCCAACACTATGTACCTCTTAGGATAAAATCCTTGGCGAAATCCCTCGAAAAATCGCAAAAATCTTGAACGTTTTTCCTTTTCTCCTTTTTTTCTCTTCTTGAACTCCTCTCAAAGCCCTAAGCATATTTTAGGAATAACTAAAACTGCTTTCAATCAGTTTAGACTCCTAAAACCTTACCAAAATGTTTAAATCCGATTGGGTAAGGAAAATACCAAAATACCCCTCAAATTTTGGGTAACTTTCCTTAATTGGAGAGCTTGACTTCAAATGGGCATATCTTCCTCATACGAGCTCGAAAATTCATAAACTTGGTGGCGTTGGAAAGAGGATTCCAAGACCTTTCATTTGATATCTTATGGTTCTCCTAACTCATCCTGTGCTGAAATTTATGATCGTTTGAAGTTAACCCAAAACTTAAAAGAACTTAGGAGTGACTTGAATGAACTCTCTTCTAAAACCCTAAGAGTATTTGGATTTATGAAAACTGAATCAAATCAGATTTGTCTCCAAAATATTACTCAAATTTGTTTTAAGCTAATTGGGTCAGGAAAAGACCAAATTACCCCTCATATTTTTGGGTAACTTTCCTTAATTGGACAGCCCGAATTCAAACGGGCATATCTCCCTCATACAAGCTTGAAAATTAGTAAACTCTCATTGGAAAGTGGATTCCAAGATCTTTCATTTGTTATCTTATGAGTTCCTAACTCATCTTGTGCTAAAAGTTATGGTCGTTTGAAGTTGACCTAAAACTTAAAAGAACCTGGGAAAATGACTTGAACGAATCTTATTTAGTTCTTTTTGGAACTCAAGGTGCTACATCTAGCAACCATAAAACTTAAGAATATTTTAAATTCCTCGGTAAAAGCTTACTCCCAACGAAGAATGGTTCGAGTCTTAACTCAAAAAATTTCTGGGGTGTTACACCTTTCTAGTATCTATGGTTGGTTAGTTATGGTGAGAGTCTACCTAGACTCGTTAAGGAACCCCCCCCCCCCACCCCACCCCCTTACCTCTTTTTTTCCAAGTTGCATTACAATTTTTTTGAGGTGAGATTGTGAGAGGGACTTGCTAGTGTTGTAGATATTCTGATGTAAGATTTTTGGTTATGCTAGGGTTCTATAAACCTGATCCGATATAGGATGTTGGAAGCTGCTAGGCGTTTGTGTGTCCATTCTTGTCACGGCCCAGGGGTACACCTTAGATGTAACATGACGTATATGTAACACCCTAGAAATTTTTTGAGCAAAGACTTGAACCATTCTTCGTAGTGAGTGAGATTTTTACCAAAAAATTAAAAAATTTCCTAAGTGATAAGGTCACTAGATGTAGCACCTTGAGTTCCAAGAAGAACCAAATAGAAAAGCATTCAAGTCATCCCTAAGTCTTTCTTAAGTTTTGGGTCAACTTCAAACGACCATAACTCCTAGTACATAATGTGTTAGGTGAGCCACAAGATGGAAAATTAAAGCCCTCGAGTCCTCTTTTCAACGTCATCGAGTTTGCTAAAATTTGAAATCTGAGTAAAAAGTTATGACTGATTTACTAACGATGCCCAAACCTGGCAGCAGCTCCGCGATGGCTCCGCGTTACGAAGCCAATACGTACCTCACTACCTGGTGAAAAATTATTCCAACTTCCAGCTCATTTTATTTATTTATTAAAGGGTATTTTGGTCCTTAAAACCTTTAGGAGGGCATCTAAATTACCCTACACGTGTAGACAAATCAGTTTTCATAAATCAAACCCTCTCATCCACTCCAAAAATTCTAACGCTCAAGGAATTCAAGAAATGCTAAGGCTAGGGTTCTTCTTCCAAGATTTTCCTTCAAGAAAGATGGTTCTTTCAGGTATGTAAGCTTCCATAGTGTTTGGTTTGTTCACCCACACGCCAATCATGTTTATTTCAGCGTTAAATTCGTTCTAGAAAGTTGAAAGTATGATGTTCTTGAATTATGTTCTTGAAATTGGCTTTAGTTCTTAAATTTAGATGAGATTATTGAGTTCTTGATGAAATCTTGTCGATTTTAGAGTTGTATAAGAATAAGTTCTTGTGTACATGTGTTGGGTATCTAAATCTAAAGAGGGATTGAGAAAAAGAATCGAATTTAGGTGAATTGGGGTTAGAAAACGAAGAAGGAAAAAGTCGGGCGAATCTGGCACCTTGCTCCGCTTCGCAGACCTGTCTTCCCCTTTCACATAAATTTTCTTCGCGTCGTGGAGAGGTCACAGACCTATCTTCCTCAAAAGTTAATTCGCGACTTAATATTAAAATGCATCTCCGTGTCGCGGACTTGCTGCACAGACAGTGTTTTTCGACCGTTTCTCATGTTTAACTATCTAAAAACTCTCCTAAACATCACGAGATCTTTCCTATCACAAATCATAAACTTGAATTCATAATTCAAATTCAAGGTAGAGTTGAGAGTCAAGTTTTGAGAGTTCTTTCAAACATTTTTGAGAAAGTCCTTTTGAGTTTTCTTGAGGAGTCTTCTACAACTTCTAGTAACTTATTTCAAGACTCAAGCAAGTGAGTATGAGAATGAGGAGAATGTATTCATGAGTCTGCTTTATCATCACGATATCCTTCATATCATGAACCATAACTCTTGAATTCATAATTCACATTCAAGAGAGAGTTAAGAGTAGAGTTCAAGGAAGCCTCTGAGTTCAATTGTGAATCCTTTGAGATCTACCATCGATTTGAGTTACGTTTTGAGTAAGTAAGTATGAGAATGAGAAGAGTCATATACATGAGTTCCTTATTGACATTTTGACCCTTGAGTCGAGTTGTTCATGCCGATAACTTCCGCATGAACTCCATCAGTTGAGTATCTTTGAGAGGAGTAGCATCTTCAAGTTCTAAGTCTTGAGTATCGAGTTACTAAGCCTTATGAGATTATAATCCTAATAATGGGACTATTACCTATTACCCATGAAGTCCATGAGTTAATTTGTTCATGCCCATAATTCTGTATGACCCTATAAGTTGAACAGTCTTGAGATGAGAAGTATTTGACAGTCCTTGAATTGAGTAGTTCATGCTCATAATTACGGATGAACCCTCTGAGTTAAGAACTCTTGAAATTAGTAGTATTATTGAAGTTCTTGAGTTCCAAGTATTGAGTTCTATTTGGTTATTGAAAACCTTGCATTGAGTCGTTCACGTCCATAATTCGGCATGAACCATATTTTAAGAAGTCTTTTACAAACGTTCTAACTTTGTTTTAAGACTTAAGCTTTGAGTTGAGTAAAGAGTAAGAGTAAAGTTCATTTTCTTTAAAATGATATATGGGAACTAAGTATTCCCAACAGTAAATGTTTTTCACATTTAAGATAAGAGGAAACTGAGATTTACAAAAGAGTTTTGAGCAGTTTGAGTACCATCTCCCTTAAGAGAAAGATTTTTGAGTAATTATCTCAAATCAAAGAAGAAGTTATGTTTTTAAACATATGAACTGAGTATTTTGGGAGTGGTATTGAGCACCAATATGGGGACGAGTTTGAGTTTAGATAACTCACGTCTCCATAAACCATGTAGCCATCATGGATAGAAAGGATAATACTTTTTAGATGATTTCTTAGTGCTTTTTAGCATAGAATAGTGGATCCACTTAGTTAAGGCGTCCTATATGATGACAAAGTATAGGAGAGTTCTGGCAGCGTGGGTAAGACTCTGTATCACCACTTAGGCTCATAGTATTGGTTGTTGGTTAGAGAAACTCCCATAGAGTTATATTATATTTTATTATATATAAATTGAGTTGTTACTATATTCTTCAATACACTGAGTTGATTTATATTGTTTTAAAAGCTTTCCATATATTGCATGTGTATTGTTGCTTTATATTGAGTTGAGTATCCAGAGTTGAGTACCCAGAGTTGAGTATCATATCTTTGAGTTGAGTATCTTATCCTTGAGTACTTTTAAGTTGAGTAGGTTTGAGTAGTTTTGAGTATCCTTGAGTTGAGTAAATTTAAGAAGAGGTAAGTATATTTCCCTTTTTATCAAGTTCAAGCTTATGTTTATGTTTTAGAATTCCCCTTCCATGCTCGTACATTCCACGTACTGAGCCATTTGGCATGCATCCTTTCATGATGCAGATATAGGTATTCAGGGTCATCAACATGAGATTCGTTTTTACCATATGGAGTTCGAGTTAGCTATGGTGAGCCTCCTTGCTTCCGGAGGATTTCATTTACTTTTCAGTTTTGTCAGGATGTTGTGGGTCTTGTCTCGACTTCCATCTTTGTCATTTAGAGGCTTCATAGATAGATAGTACAATTTTAGAAGTCTGTTCATTTATTTTGTTAAGTGTTTTAAAGCCTAAAGTTGCCTACTTTGGGGAGAGTTGAATATATTATATTATTCAAAGTTTTCTTTTGAGTTAAAGCTTTGTATTTAAGTTTCATGAATTATTATTCAGTTTTTAAGTTTTTTATGCTTGAGTTAGTCTTCCACTTGTAGTCAGCCAGGATGAGGGTTCGCTTGGGGACCAATAATGGTTCTCGAGTGCTGCCCATGTCTAGGGTGTAGGCTCGGGTCGTGACAATAGAGGACCCCGAGAGACCCCATACATGACTTTTAGCATTCATAACATAAGAAATAGAACAAAAAAGGTAAAACCAATATTTCAAGTCCCATAGTTTTATAAATGTAAAGCGGAAGTCTAAAAACTTTGTCTCAATATCCATCTAATACAATAGAATGAAATTGGGCATAACCCATAGATCATGTCAAAAACATAAAATAAGAAAGAAACCAAGAACAATGAAAGCTTGTCCTCGAAGCATGAGGACTCACCAATGCTTGGGAAACTTGCAATCGACCACTAGCCATGAAACTTAGAATCTTGACTGTAGGACCCTACATTTGGGGGAAATGTAGGCAAGAGTATATGTTAGTACAAAACAATGTACCAAGTATGATATCTATGCATAAAACATTTAAATCATGCTAAAAGAGGACATTTCATGACATGCAATTGACCAAGCTAAAACATGATATAAAAGGGTTAGAACACATAAGTCATAAAACATGGTCAATGCAAGCTAACATCAATTAAAGCCTTTGAGCACATGTGAGATACTCCTTGAAGTAACCTTAGTTCATTATTATTGTGGAAAGCAGCCTTAACCGATACAGAGACCATGTGAGCTATGACATGATCCCTTGGTGTCTCCCACACCGAAAAGGGTTGTCCTACTTGCCAAGGTAAGGACCATGAACTTCTAGCTTAAGTGGATCCACTAGGTAATGTCTATCTAGACAATCATCCTATGGGGGCACATCGGGAAGGAATAATGAGTTAGCTTCTAGAAACTTGACCTCTACTAACGGGAGAGCTTCCATCTCAAAATACTTCGGTGCTAAGCATAAATCCCAGGGAATAGTCATTTCTTACTTGTTCTTATTATCCATGGAAGGACACATCAACTTGTCAATCCAAGCTATGTTTCATTAGTATAGCTCTTAATATTTGATTCAATTAGGTGAGAAGACCTTTCAACCTTAGAATCCTTACTATGTGAGAAAACCTTTCACATCATGATTTTATGTGTTTAGGAGAAATCTTTTCAACAACACAATAATAACATCATCATTGATACATCACTCTCAAAGCATCCTTAAAACATTTACATAGATTTCATAAGACATGCATAATTCACCTTTCAAGGTTCAAAATGCACTTTCAATCATCAACATTTAGAAAGCATGGGTTAGATATGGATTCCATCATAAATTCATGTAATTCTATCAATTCATGCTTGATTTCATAAACTTGTTCCTTGATAATGCAAGACCCACATTATATGCTCATGACTTTGAAAACATGGGGATTACATGGGTTCATAGGGGAATAATCATAAAATCATGGTATTTCATCAATTCATGCATAAGAGATAATAATTCAATCATTTAAATCAATAATCAAGAGAACCCATGACAATTGAAGAAAACCCTAACTCAATTGGGGATTTCTAACTTTGAAAATAGGAGAATTTGGGAACTCCATGAATGGAAGAAATCTATTGATGAAAACTATCATACCTCAAAGCCAATTGCTTATCTTCAATGGAGGAATGGAGACTTGACTTGAAACCCTAGGTTGAATCTTTTTTCTTCAAGCTTTCTAGAGAGAGATATATTTTGGAGAGGAGACTTGTTTTTCTTTTAGAAATTTGAGAGAATGATTTCTATTGGAGAAATTTGAGGGTTAAAATACTTATATAGGGGTCTCAGTGAAGGGTAAAACGACATAGTATTAGGCTAGACTAATTAGGAAAAGATCCAACAGCCCCTGAAAATAAATGTTGACCTACCATCAACGCCCCTGACCGGCAAACCGTGGATCAACCGTCGGTCTGTCCTACATCATCGTCGTCGATGGTCAGAAACCTGATTTAGGGGTCCTGACCTACGGACCCTCGACCACGGACCGTGGAACCACTGACGGTCCATTGGTCAGGCCATGGTTCTGGGCTTCTGAGTCTTAGTTGGGGTGACCAACCACAAACCACACTTATGGGCCGTGGTCCTATCCACGGGCCATAGGTGGCCTCCGTCGGATGGCACCTGCAACTTCTGAAAACTAAAAATTTGCCCATTCTCGAATCCAGGGTGTTACAATATCTCCCCCTTGGGATCATTCGTCCTCGAATGAGATTCAAACAAGTATGAAAAGAGAGTAAGAGAGAAACTAAAAACATAATCATCGATGCAACTTTATCTAAATGCATATAACCAAGGAGGAAATATCGACCCCAAACTAGGACGTAATCAAAACATCATAAGAGGGGTGGAACTAAATATAACAACCCATCGTGTATGCAATACACATATTCGAGGAGGAAACATCGACTCCAAGCTCAACACATTATAAAACATCACATCCTGAAGTCTATATGCAACTCATAATCTAATGCACATAAAGATGTAGAAATCAATAAAATTGACTCATTTTCAACTTTTTTCATGAATCATGCATAGTAAGGAAATCATAGAAACATTTGACACACACGACACCAAACAAAGAGTAAACCATGAGGAACTCATTACCTCAAGCTAGAGTAGGAGTAGAAGGAAAGAGATGAGGATATCAGGACATAATATCGGCCTCGGCCTCCAAAGTAGCACCCTCAACTAATTGATTCGTCCACAACACTTTCACAAAAACAACTTCTTTGTTTCTCAACTTCTTCACTTACCGGTCTAAAATCTCATGCGGACCTTCTTCGTAAGAAATATTCTCCTTAACTCCCAAGCCTTCTAAGGGAACTATAGACGTTGGATCATTAACACATTTCTTCAACATAAAGATATGAAAAACCATATGCACCGTTGCCAACTGATTAGGCAAATCTAGTTCATAAGCAACCTTACCAACACGTCTCAAAATCTGATATGGGCCTATAAAACGGGGACTAAGCTTCCCTTTCTTACCAAACCTCATTACACCCTTCATGGGTGAAATTTTCAAGTAAACCGAATCATGAACATCAAACTCAAGATCTCTTCTTCTTACATCAACATATGACTTTTTCCGACTTTGAGCCATTTTCAACCTTTCTCTAATAAGTCGAACCTTCTCTATGGCCTCATGTACCAACTCGAGACCTATTAGGACAACTTCACCCACTTCAAACCAACCTATTGGAGATCTACACTCCTACCATACAATGCCTCAAATGGGGCCATATTAATACTCGAGTGATAGCTATTGTTATAAGAAAACTCAATCAACGACAAATGGTCATCCCAATTACCCTTAAAATCAATCACACAAGCTCTTAACATGTCTTCCAAAGTTTTGATAGTATGCTTCGTTTTCCCATTGGTTTAGACTAAGCTTAACACGAGTACCAAGACCCTTTTGGAAATATTCCAAAACTGAGAATCAAATTGGGTACCACGATTGGAAATAGTGGACAAAGGCACTCTATGTAACTTACCATTTTTCTCAAGTACAACTTAGCATAATCCTCCGCCGAATAGGAAACCTTGAAGAGGATAAAATAAACCAATTTCATCATCCAATCTATTATAACCCAAATCAAGTCATGTCGCTAGGTGTGAGGCAAACCAACAATAAAATCCATATTCACATCTTCCCACTTCCAAGTAGGAATACTAATATCTTGGGACAAACCTCCCGATTTCTGATACTCAACTTTCACTTGTTGACAATTAGGGCACTTAGCTAAAAATTCCACAATATTATTTTTCATCCCATTCCACCAATAGACCTCCCACATATCACGGTACATCTTGGTGGCTCCCGGGTGAATAAAGTATCGAGAACTGTGGGCTTCTGAGAAGATCTGTTCCCTCAAGTCATTAACATTAGGAACACACAAATGACCTTGGTATCTAAGTACACCATCTCCCCCTTGGGAGAAAGCCTCAACGGATTTCTTAAGCACAACTTCTTTTAAGTCGACCAAAATTGGATCAAGACATTGCTTGGCTTTCACATCCGCCACTAAAGACGATTTTGAACCATTGTGGACCATAACACCACCATTGGTAGAGTCCACCAGCAAAACACCCAAACGGGCCAATTTGTGAACATCTCAAACCAAATCCTTCTTACCTTCTTTAATGTGGGCAACACTTCCCAGAGATAACCGACTAAGAGCATTAGCCACCATGTTTGCCTTATCGAGGTGATAGAGAACACTCATATAATAATATTTCAATAACTCAAGCCACCTTCTTTGGTGAAGATTTAGATCTTTCCGATTAAACACATATTGCAAACTCTTGTGGTCGGTAAACAAATCTACATGCACACCGTACAGATAATGCCTCCAAATCTTTAAGGCAAAAAAAACCGCCGCTAGTTCAAGGTCATGGGTAGGATAATTCTTCTAATGAATCTTAAGTTACCTTGAGGCATAGCAAATAAATTTCTCATTTTGCATAAGTACACTACCTATCCCAATTGTCGATGCATCATAGTAAACAACAAAACCATCAATCCCTTCTGGTAAGGTCAACACCAGAGTGGAAGTAAGTCTATCCTTCAAATCTTGGAAACTCTTCTCACACACTTCGGACAACATGAACTTAGCCTTCTTTTGAGTCAAAGTTGTCAAAAGAGAGGCCATCGAAGAGAAACCCTCAACAAACCTTCTATAATAACTGGATAAACCTAAGAAACTTCTAATATCTGAAGGGGATAGAGGTCTAGGACAACTCTTGAACGCATCTGTCTTCTTAGGATCTACCTCAATACCTTTACTTGAAATAATATGGCCAAGAAAAGCTATTGACCTTAACCAAAACTCACATTTATAAAACTTTGCAAAGAGTTGTTGGTCCTTGAGAATTTGAAACACAATCCTCCAATGATCAATATGTTCATCCTCACTTCTCGAATAGATCAATATATCATCAATGAACACAATCACGAACATTTCAAGGTACTGTCTAAACACTCTATTCATCAAATCCATAAACGCCGCTAGAGCATTAGTCAACCCAAATGACATTACGAAAAAAGTCATAATGACCATACCGAGTTTGAAAAGCCATCTTCGGAATGTCATCTTCCTTCACCCTCAATTGGTGATAGCCCGACTGAAGGTCAATCATAGAGAAGTAACTTGCTCCTTGAAGTTGGTCAAACAAATCGTCTGTAACACCCCGCTATTTGAAAGATCTAGAATTAGAAAGAACCATTTTTGGAAAGAATGAATATTTGAAATTTGGCAAGTTATGTTAAGTATGAGTTTTGGGCAACTTCAAACTACCATAACTCTTCATACATGATGAGTTAGGTGGGCTTCAAGATATGAAATGAAAGGTCTTTGAATTATCTTTCCAACACCACTGTTTGCTAATTTTTGAGCTCGTATGAGGGAGATATGTCCGTTTGAAGTTGGGCTGTCCAGTTAAGGAAAGTCATCCAGATTTAAGAGGGGTATTTTGGTCTTTCCCCTAACCAATTAGTTTAATTCATTTTTAGTAATTAAATTGGGGTCTAAACTGATTTGGTTCAGTTTACGCTTTACAAAATTACGCTAGGGCTTTGACAGAGGAGAAAAGAGGAGAAAAGAAAAAAAAGCCAAAGTTCATCGTGTTCTTGAGATTTTGCCAAGGGTTAATCCCTACGAGGTGTGTGAGATTACATAGGGTTGGGTTTGTTCACCCACGTGCCAATCATGATTAAATTCAGTGTATTTACATTCTTGAAGGTAGAAAATATGAGTTCTTGATGAATTTTGTTGAAGTTTTGTTTGAATCTTGATTCCTGAGTCTTGGAGGAGTTCTTGAGAGCATTTGATGAGATTTAAGGTTGTTTTTGAGTAGATTCTTGTATACTTTGGTTGGGTATTCAAATCTAAGTGTTTGGGGAAGAAACCAATTGAATCTAGACAATTTAGGGTTGAAAAACGAAAAAGAAAATTCGTGGGTTTTCTGGGTAGGGGGCTGGCATACCGCACCACTCAGTGTGCTAGAGAAAGTGATCTGTAGAGTGAGCTCTAGCGTGCCGTGCCACTCAGTGGGCCTCAACCCAGGTTCTATACGATAGGGTCTGGCGCCTTGCGCCACTCAGTAAGCTAGGGTCGCCAGGTCCTCTACCCTTTCTTGCTTCTTTCCGTTTGTGTTCCCTCGAATCGTACCTATGTTTTCTAGTTATTTTTTACACTCTAATGTACGTTTAAAATTGAGATATCATCTATAACATGAGATTATATCCATTGAATCCATAATTCAAATTCAAGGTAGAGCTAAGAGTTAAGTCAAGAGAGTCCTTAGACTCTTTCAAAAGTCTTTTACAATCGTTTTAAACTTGTTTTAAAGATTTAAGCATTGAGTTTGTGAAAGAGTAGAGCCGAGTTCATCCTCTTTAAAATGTAATATGGGGACTAAATACTCCCAAATATCAAATATTTTCACATTTAAGATGAGAGGAAATACCAATTCCCAAATGAGTTTTCATGAGTAGTTTTGAGTTACATCTCTTTTAAGAAATAAGCTTTTTGAGTAATAACCTCAAACCACCGAGAAAGAGTTATGTTTTTTTAAACATATGAGCTAAGTATATTTTGGGAGTAGTATTGAGCAACGATATGTGGATGAGTTCATAATAACTCAAGTCTCTATAAACTATGTAGCCATCGTGGGTAGAAAGGGTCATACTTTTTAGATGATTCCTTATTGCTTTTTAGCATAGACTAGTGGATCCACTTAGTTAAAGCATTTTATATCACGACAAGTTATATGACAGTTCTGGCAGCGTGGGCGAGACGCTGTATCATCACATAGCTCATAGTGATGGTTGTCGGTTAGAAAAACTCCCATGGAGTTATATTATACTTTATTATATTTAAATTGAGTTGTTATTGTATTCTTCAATACATTGAGTTGCTAACTACTAATTTAAATACTTTAAATAAACTGCATTGTTATTGTTGTTTATTTCTACATTGAGTTGAGTATCCGTGAGTTGAGTGAAGTTGAGAGAAGTGTTTGTTTCAGAATTCAGTTCAATTTTATGTCATGTTTAGCTTTCCTCTCGCATGCTCGTACATTCAATATACTGAAGCAATTTGACCTGCATCGTTTTATGATGCAGATACAGGTAATCAGGATCAATATCCTATGCCTCGTTGATCCTATTGAGCATTAAGAGTCATTTAGTGAGCCTCATTGCTTTTCGACGGATCCTTTTTTCATATTTTTAGCATTTCAGTTGTTAGGATGATCTAGGGTCTTGTCCCGACATCCATCACAGTATTAGAGGCTTCATAAACAGATGACTATAGTTATTTAGTCTTGTTCATTTCAGTTATTTTGATTATAAGAGATGAGTTGCCTTAATGGCCTGTTGAATGTTTCTTTTACAACATTCGAGTTATTTCATGAATTCATTTTATGTTGAGTAAGTCTTCCGTTAAGGGTCTAGCCGGCCAAGGGTTCGCTTGGGGCCAACAATAGTTTTAGACTGCCAGTTCCGCCCAGGGTGTAGTCTCGGGGCTTGAAAAACTTGATATCAGAGTTCAGAGTTTAAGAGTTTTAGGGTGTCTATGAAGCCGTGTCTGTAGAGTCCTAGTTATCACTGTGAAGCACGCCACATCTATAATTAGGAGGCTGCCACATTTAGAAACTATCTTACTTCTTTCATACTTTTTTCGTGGGATAGAGTTCATCTCTTTAAAGTTTCTTTCTAACTCGCGCTTGCGCGTATCTTTTAGATCATGCCTCCACGAAGAGCTTTCCGAGATCATCCTGCTAGGAGGAACGTTGAGGAACAAGGGGTACCTAATGCACCAATAGTGCAACCCCAATGAAAGGTCACTAATGTTAAATTTTAGGAAGTTATCTGTATGCTGAGTCAAGTTGTGACCAACCAAGTTGGGCAACAAAGAGGGGTTCAACAGGATGTGGCTGATACCTCTAGAATTTGTGAGTTCTGAAGAATTAATCATCCGAGCTTCACTAGTTCAAGCGTCATTGAGGATCTAGAAAACTTTGTTGAGAAGCTTCAGAAGGTTTTCGAGATTATGCATGTTACTGATGCTGAGAGAGTGGAACTAGCTGCCTACCAACTGAAGGATGTCACTAGAATCTGGTTTGGTCAATGGAAGAAGGGTAGATCTGAGGGTGCACCGATTGTGTGCTAGGCTATGTTTGAGGAGGCCTTCTTGGGGCGTTTCTTTCATCGGGAACTGAGAGAAGCAAAGGTATGAGAATTCCTTACTCTTAAGCAAGAATCTATAAGTGTGCATGAGTATAGCCTTAAGTTCACCCAACTTTCCCATTATGCTCCGGAGATGGTTGCTGATATGAGGAGTAGGATGAGGTTGTTTGTTGCTGGGTTTGTCTCGTCTGTCAAGTAAGAAAGGTAAGGCAACTATGCTGATAGGAGATATAGACATTGCAAGGTTGATGATCCATGTGCAGCAGGTTGAGGAGGATAAGCTGAGGGATAGAGAAGAGTTTATAAACAAGAAGGCTAAGACATCAGGGAATGAGTCCGGGCAGTAGCAAAGTAATGCAAACCGGTCATCTTTCGAACATAAGCAAAAGGGACCTGCTCCATCATCTGCTAGTGCACTTGCACCAAGGAACATGTCACACCCCGAGCCTACACCCTGGGCGGGACCGGCACTCGGAGTCCATTGCTGGCCCCAAGCGAACCCTTGGCCTGGCTTTCTTAACTCAACGGAAACCTACTCAACAGAATAACTCAATGCTATGCAGAGACATAAACAACTTAAATGATACATATCTGGCCAAAAAGGCAACTCGAGTCTCAAAATAGAATACTTACATATATACATAGATAAGAGACTCAAAACTAACTGACTGACTGTCTATGAAGCCTCTAAAATACTTAGATGGATGTTGGGACAGACCCCGCAACACCCTAATAGAACAAAACTAAGTACACAAAATAATTGAGCCCTCTGGAAGCAAGGAGGCTCACCACTGACTCTAGAGTGCTCAACTGGATCAACGGCGTGCAGAATGCTGATCCTGGGTACCTGCGTCTGCATCATAAAACGATGCAGGCCAACTGGCATCAGTACATGGAATGTACGAGTATGCGAGCTGGACCGGTAAAAACAACTTAAGCTTGAAAAGGGATACAAAAGAGAACTTACCTTGGCTCTGTACAACTCAAGAATAACTGAACTTAATATAAAGCAATGAGACATATGCAATATATATAAAGCCTTTGAAACTATTAAAACATGACGTAAAAATCATAGTTATAATATCATGAAAATACCATGCTTCCTCTCAAAGTCTACTTGTGCAATGCATGAATGAAGTCCCATACCCCCATCCATACTAAGCAGAACTTATCGAGGAACCAAGCTCTTTTTACTGCTGTGGGAGTTTCTCTAACCGATAACCACCACTATGAAACTAAGTGGTGATACAACGTTTTACCTCACGTTGCCCAAGGACCATCCTATACCTTGCCATCGATATAGGACCTTACTTTAACTTTTGCTTAATGGATCCACTAGCTTAACTTTCGTGATCATCTAAAAAGTATGATCCGAGAAATCCCATGTTTGGCTACATGGTTCTTATGGAGAGTTGAGTTAATATGAACTCGTGTCCCCAACTCGGTGCTCAAGACTACTCCCAAAAATACTTTAGCTCATAAGTGTTTTAAACACATCTTTCTTTAGTTGAGATAATTACTCAAAACTTAGCCCGAAGGCACTTGAAAACTCTTTCTAAAAAGAACAAATCAAAACCATATTTTTAATATGATCATTGATGACTCGGGATATTCATACTGCTTAAACATTGATGGTATATCTAGAGACCATACTGTTTAAACATTGATGACATACTCGATTTGTCATATCTAATCATATTTTAGAAACTCTTTTGAAAAACTCATCTTTTCTTTTTAAAAGAGATAGTACTCAAACTTCTCAAAACTCTTTTGAAAATCTCTGTTTCCTCTCAACTTAGATGTGAAAACACTTATAACTTCCTTGGGAAATGCTTAGTTCCCTAATTACTTTTTGAGAAATGAACTCAACTCTTGACTCTTGACTTAACTCGAAACTCGATACTCTTTACTCGACTTGAAACTATATGCTCTTTACTCTTTACTAAACTTGAAACTTGAAACTCTTTACTTAGCTTGAAACTCTATATACTCTTTGCTTGACTTGAAACTCTATAGTTAACTAGGAACTTGAGCCTTAGAATGAAGTTAAAACGTTCAATGAAGACTCTTGAAAAAGCTTTAAAGACTTGCTTGGACTTACTTAATTTCTAAGCTTGACTTCACTTGAATCGGAAACTAACTTCACTTGAATTGAATTATGGATTCAAGGACTTGATTGGTGTTTGGAAGGACCTCATGATGTTTAGGAATGATTTAGGAATGATTTGGAACAACCAAACTTAAGAAAATTTTTGAGAATAAATTCTGAAAACAGTGGAGTCCGCGTCCTGTCCGCGACGCGGAGCAGATTTTGTTCACAGAGGGAACAAGTCCGCGACACGGACTTGTTTCATGTAAGAAGCCCGACTTTTCTCCTTCATTTTTCCAACTCTAAACCCTCTTAACTTCAAAGGTTCTAGCCCCAATCACTTAGAAACATAAAATCCCTCAACATTCAATAGAATTCAACTCAATACCCCAACCGGAAACAAGTCCCAAATCATCAAGAATCTCAACAACAATACCAACTATAATTTCAACAACAACAACTAACAACTTTAACAACTTCAACCACAACAACTCACAACTTTAACAACAAAGCCAATCCTTTCTTAATGAATAAAAGGGGTTAGGTGTGTGGGGGAAAGGATCACCCAACACTAAAAGCTCACATACCTTGGTAGGGATCACCCCCGACGAAAATCCACGATGATCTCCTTGCCTGATCTCCTCTTCTTCTCTTCTTCTCTTCTTCTCTTCTTCTTCTTCTCTCAAAACCCTCACTCTCACTCCTTTTAAAATGGTAAAACTGATCAACATGATCAGCCTAACACATTTATATAACCAAAATAAAAGGCTAGGGAAAAGACCAAAATGCCCTTAATGATTCCCGGACGGATATCCTTGTCAACTGCCCAACTTTCAAAGGTCATAACTCGCTCATACGGACTCGGAATTGAGCAAACTCGGTGGCGTTGGAAAGATCGTTCCGAGGGCTATGCAACCATAACTGGAAATACTTCTAAATCATCATGAGCTAGAAGTTACGACTGATCAAAGTTGGCCAAAAATTCACCTTTTCCATACTTAGCCGAAAATTTCCAAAACTTTAAAATTCTTTCCAAAAAATGAAAATTTCCAATCCTAAGCATCTTCAAAGCTATTTCAAATTGTCGGATGTTACAGAACAGATGTGACTTCAATAACCAGAATTCACAGAACTTCATAGCTAGACCTGCACAGTCTTAAGGTAGTGCGACACGAGGAGCTAATTGGGCTCCTACATGTTCTAAGTGTGGTAGGAACCACCCAAGAACGTGTCGTGATGGCTCCACTAGTTGCTTCAAGTGTGGTCAAGAGGGTCACTTCATGAAAGAGTGACCTAAGAACAGGCAGAGCAATGTAAATAGGGGCAATAGAGCCTAATATTCTTTGGTTGCTCCACCAGACAGAACTGCACCTAGAGGAGCTACTTCAGGGACTGGTGGAGGAGCAAACCGTATATATGCTATCACTAGTCACCAAGAGTAAGAGAATTCTCCAGATGTTGTCACTAGTATGATCAAAGTCTTTACTTTTGATGTTTATGCTTTGCTAGATCCAAGAGCGAGTCTATCTTTTGTGACTTCTTATATTGCCATGAATTTTAACATCCTTCCTGAGCAACTTCTTGAGCCCTTCAGTGTTTCTACACCCGTTGGTGAGTCTATTCTAGCTGAGAGAGTTTACTATGATTGTATCAATTCTGTCAATTACAAGAACACCATTGCTGACTTAGTCGAGTTAGACATGGTAGATTTTGATGTCATTTTAGGTATGGACTGGCTTTATGCCATTTATGCCTCAATTGATTGTAGAACTTGAATTGTTAAGTTCCAGTTTACTAATGAGCCAATTATTGAGTGGAGGAGTAGTTCAGTAGTCCTAAAGGTCATTTTATTTCGTACCTTAAGGTGAGAAAGTTAGTTTTCAAGAGTTGTGTCTATCGCTTAGTTAGAGTAAATGACTCTAGTGTTGAGACACCTCCTATTTAGTCAGTTCCAGTTGTGAGTGAGTGTCCAGAGGTCTTTCCAGACAATCTTCCCGGAGTCCCTCCTGAGAGAAATAGACTTTGGTATAGATATTCTTCCCGATACTCGTCCTATCTCTATCCCACCATATAGAATGGCTCCAACAGAGTTGAAAGAATTAAAAGAGCAGTTGAAGGATCTTATTGAGAAAGGTTTGATTCCACCAAGTGTCTCACCTTGGGGTGCTCCGGTCTTATTTATGAGAAAGAAAGATGGTTCTCTGAGAATCTGTATAGATTACCGTCAGTTGAATAAGGTTACTATCAAGAATAAGTATCATCTTCCAAGAATTGATGATCTTTTCGATCAATTTTAGGGTTGTTTTTCTAAGATAGACCTCAGATCTGGCTATTATCAGTTGTGAGTAAGAGAAAGTGATATCCCTAACACAGCTTTCAGGACCCGCTATGGTCATTATGAGTTCCTAGTTATGTGCTTTGGTTTAACCAATGATCCTGCAACATTCATGGACATTATGAACAGAGTATTCAAGCCTTATCTAGATATATTTGTTATCATTTTCATTGATGACAATCTAATCTATTCAAGAAATGAGGAAGATCATGCTAGTCATCTGAGAGTAGTTCTTCAAACTCTCAAGGATAAGGATTTATATGCTAAGCTTTTTAAGTGTAAGTTTTAGCTTGAGTGTGTGGCATTCTTAGGCCATATCATTTCCGGTGATAGGATTAGAGTTGATACTCAAAAGATAGAGGCAGTGTAGAACTGGCCTAGACCCACGTCTCCAACTGATATTAGGAGTTTCTTGGTGTTGGCTGGCCATTATAGAAGGTCCATTGAGGGGTTCACATCTATTTCATATCCTTTGACCAAGTTGAATCAGAAAACAGTTAAGTTTCAATGGTCTGAAGCTTGTGAGAAAAGCTTTCAGGAATTGAAAAAGTGGTTGACTACTGCCCCAATGTTGACCTTTCCAGAGGGTACTCAAGGTTTTGTAGTATATTGTGATGTTTTGACTGATCACAAGAGTCAGCAGTAACAGATTTAGTCAGAAAGAGCTTAATCTTAGACATAGGAGGTACTTGGAATTACTCAAGGATTTTGACATGAGTATTCTTTATCACCCAAGTAAGGCTAATGCCGTTACTGATGCCTTGAGCAGGTTGTCTATGGGTAGTACCACCCATTTTGAGGAAGGTAAGAAAAAATTAGACAAAGGTGTAAGTAGACGGGTTCAGAATACAAACTGATACAAGTATAAGGGTTCACCAGACCATTTCGCCTTTAAAATTTTGAACATACTTTATTTGTAAAATTAATGCATATGAAATACTACGATAAGGTTTTGAAAACTTTAATTAGAAAGGGTTTTATGTAGTTTAATAAGCAAGAACTATGAATTAATAACCATTAATGACATCAAGAGCTATAATTTTGATGATAAAATCAAGAATCAATGATAAGAGATAAAAGAGAATTCGAGATCATAGAATTTTGGGTAAAACCCTTAGCTTTGATCTTAATAATATATATTGTAAGAATAGGGCGTGAAGAAGAACAAAGTTCCTCACTTTGATAACCTTACATACCTTAAACTCTCCATAAATCTTGAAGAAGAATGATCAAGAAATCCTTTATTTTGAGATTCTTGAATTAGTTTTTGGAAAATTCTATGGCCATGGGGTTAAAAAATCTATTAATGATTCATGATTATAAGAAGGAATTTGAATTGGAAAGATAGAAATCTTTGGAGAAGGTTTTACCTTGAAGAATAATCTTGAAAATATTGAAAGAAGCCTACTTGGAAGTCTTATGATTTGATTTTCCTTCAAATTTTGTCTTAGGATTTGAGAGAGGAGAAGGAGTAATTAAATATGGAAATACAATTGTTTAGGACTTTGTAGGAGTTAAGAAATACATTTTTGGGTTTCTCTAGGGGTATAAGGACAAAAAATTACCTTTTTAAGAATGACACAAATTTGGCGGCGTTGGAAAGAAGACACATAAAACTTTAACTTGATAGGTTATGGGCTACCTAAATCTTCATATTCTCAAATATATGATCGTTTGAAGTTGATCAAAGTAAAATATTATACGGAAACTCAACCGATAAGGAAACTTTTAATTCAACTTTGTGTTCGAGGAATCGTGTGACTTTAATTTATCTCCAAATTTCTTTCCACACTAAATAATTGACCATAACAACTATTGATAATTAAGAATCACTTGGTTTGACCCTATACGTATATGAAGATTGTTAAGATCTTATCTTAGAGATTTTTAGGGTGTTACAATTAGGTTGCACAATTTTTGTCAGCCAGTCATAACACCCATAGACTGCTATAGTGGGGCCATCGTAATGGACAGCCTCCCGCTACGGCGGGCTGACGTCAGCCTAGCCCAAAATTAAATCTAGGCCAAAATCATTGTGTGCTAAAATTTTACAATTTATTGTGTAATACATCGGTCTTCGAAAGAGCTAATTTTAGAAATAAATATATTCGAAAGGGTTAAATTGAGGTTTGTACAAGTTACACTTCGATCGTGAGTTTTGAGTCAAATTCAAACGACCATAACTTTCAGTACAAAATGAATTAGGTGGCCCATAAGGTATCAAATGAAAGTTCTTTTAGTCCTCTTTCTAACGCCCCCGAGTTTACACAATTCCAAGTTTGGATGAGGGAGATATGCCCATTTGAGTGCAGCCTGTCAAGTTAAGCAATCCATCAGTTTTAAATAAGGGGTATTTTGGTCTTTTCCTTACCCCCACTATCCTAGCTTGTTTTGTTAATATTTTAGGGGTCTAAACTGATTGGAATCAGTTTTAGTCAGTCATATACACACTTAGGGTTTTTGAGAGGAGTTCAAGAGGAGAAGAGGAGAACATTCAAGAAGTTCTTCAAGTTTTTGGGGAAATCGCCAAAAACTTAGTTCTTTCGAGGTATGTAAGTTTTCATAGTGATAGTTTTGTTCACCCTCACACCAATCATGAGTTTACTTATTGAATTCGTTCATGAGATTGAGCATATTGAGAATCTTGTTGAGTTCTTGAGGTTTTATTACTTCATTCTTGAATATGGGGTTTTGTTGAGTTCTTGAGGCGAGGGTCTTGCGATTGAGTATTGTTTTTTAGTAGATGTTTATTTTAATTGTGTTGGGTTAATGAATCTAAGGGAGTTTGGAAAGAATTAATTGATTTTAGGTGATGTAGGACAAATATTGAGAAGAAAAATTTACCAAAATGTTCTGGAGACTGCCTGGGGAGGCATGCCCACGATGCGCCTGAGGAGCTAGTGTGGAGCACCTACAGTGTGCCAAAAATGACCCTTAGGAAGTTAAGGCCTGGTATGGTGTGCCACCCTGCACCAGGAGCGTCAGACCACTTTCTTTTCACGTTCTCATTCCCGACTTGTTCCTTTGAGTCGAACTTTCATTCCTTTCTTAATCCTAACTATCTAGACCCTTTTTAATCATTAAGAGATCTTATATATCCTAATCTTAACTCTTGAATTAACATTTCAAATACAAGTAAAAGATTAAGTGTAATGTTTGAGAAGGTTCTTTAAGTCATTTGAGAAATCTTTTACAACTTTTTAAAACATGATTTAAGACTTCGGTACTTGAGTATGATGATGAGGAGAGTTGATTCCATATTTCAAATGGAATAATAAGGGAACTAAATATTCCCAAGTTTAAATGCTTTTACATTTAAAATGAGAAGAAATCTTTATTTCTAAAATGAGCTTATGAGGAGTTTTGAGTATTATCTCTTTTAAGAGAATACTTCGAGTAATAATCTGAAGTTTGAGGATGAGGAATGTTTTTAAACATTAAACATGAGTTATATAATTAGGAGTAGTATTGAGCACCGATATGGGGATGAGTTCAAACAACTCAAAATCGTCATAAACCATGTATGCCAACATGGGTAAAGGATCATGCTTTTCAGACGATTCGTTATTGCTTTTAAGCGTACCTTAGTGGATCCACTTAGTTTAGGGTGTTCTATACTCCGGCAAGGTATAAGATAGTTCTAGCAGCGTGGGAGAGACGATGTATCATCACGTTGCTCATAGTGACGGTTGTCGGTTAGAGAATCTCCCAAATAAGAGTAAAGATTTTATTTATGTATTTTCATATACATTGAGTTATTATCTACTGTTTTAAAAGCTTTGAATATTGTATATTGATATCATTTCTTTCATCTTGAGTTGACTTGATATGAGTGAGTTGAGACAAGGTACATATGTTTCTTTTTTATGAGTTCAAGCTTATGTTTATGTTCAGAGTTTCCCCTAACATGCTCTTACATTCAATGTACAGGCGCTATTTGGAAAGCATCATTTCATAATGCAGATACAGGTATTCAGGATCATCAGCCGGTGCTCCGTTGATCCAGCTGCATTCGAGCTAGCTTTGGTGAGCTTTCTTACTTTCTTGAGGGCTTCACATTTATCTTCCAGGTTTGTTAGGATGTCACGACCCAAGCCTACACCCTGGACGTGGCCGACACTTGAGAACTATTGTTGGTCCCCAAGGGAACCCTCATCCTGGCTAGCTATAAGCATACATAAAATTAAAACTGAATTAAAATGCATTGAACTCAATTACAAAAATCTTTAACTCTCAATAAAATAGTATATTCAACTTGCCACAGATAGGCATCTCAAGTCTTTAAAACAAATGAAACAGACTTCTCAAACTCTAATGTCTATCTATAAAGCCTCAAATTGACAAAGATGGAATTCGAGACAAGACTCGTGAAATCCTAACAATTGATATAACTGAGAGTACAAGTGGAACCCTCCAGAAGTAAGGAGGCTCACCATTGCTAATTCTAACTGCATGCGGTATCAACGAAGCGCATGTTGATGATCCTGAGTACCTGTATCTGCATCATGAAATGATGCAGGCCAAATAGCTCAGTACATGGAATGTACGAGCATGTAAGGGGAATTCTAATGCATAAACATAAGCTTGAACTTTATTAAAAGGAAACATATTTACCTCTTCTCAACTCACTCAACTAAACTCAACTCAAGAATAAGATACTCAACTCAAAGATATGATACTCAACTCAAAGGTAGTCATCTAAAGATATGATACTCAACTCAAAGGTACTCAACTCAAGATACTCAAGGATAAAGGAAAACTAAAAGATGCAATATATGGAAAACTTTTAAAACTGTAGATAATAACTCAATCGTGTTAAAGAATACAATTATAACTCAATTTGTATATAAAAATACAACATAAGTTTGTGTATAGAAGAATACAAAATATCTCTGTGATTGTTTCTCTAACCGACAACTATCACTCTGAGCTATGTGATGATACAACGTCTCGCCCACGCTGTCAAAGCCTGTCTTATACTTTGCCAGGGTATATGACCTACTTACTTAGTGGATCCACTAGTCTATGCTAAAAATAATTAAGGAATCATCTAAAAAGTATGGATGTTTCTACCAACATTGGCTACATGGTTTATGAGGGCTGTGAGTTATCTAAACTCTCCCTCATATCGGTGCTCAATACTACTCCAAAAATATACTAGCTCATATGTTCAAAATCATAACTTTTTCTGTGATTTGACATTATTACTCAAAAATCTTTTAAAAACATAACTTTTTTTATGGTTTGAGATTGTTACTCAAAAATCTTTCTCTAAAAAGAGATGTTACTAAACTGCTCAAAACTCTTTTGGAAAACTCAGTTTCCTCCTCTTTTAGTTGTGAAATTATTTACTCTTGGAAATACTTAGTTTCCATATATCATTTTAAAGAAAATGAACTCGACTCCACTCTTTCTCAATTCAAGTACTCAAGTCTTAAAACAATTTTAGAAAATTTTGTAAAAAGACTTCTCAGAATAAAGTTCATGCCAAATTAAGGAGTGAACGAATCAATTAGAGGTTTTCAATAACCATACATAGAACAGAATACTTAAGACGTAACAACTCAAAACTCAAGAACTTCAACGGTAATACTCATTTCAAGAATATTCAACTCAGAGGGTTCATGCGGAATTATGGGCATGAGCTACTCAACTCAAAGGCTCAATAATACTTCTCGTCGCCAGGCTTCTCAACTTATAGGGTTCATGCGGAATTAGGAGGATGAACATCTTAACTAAAGGACTCCATGGGTAATATGTTATAGTCCCATGATTGGGAATAAAATCGAAAAAGGGATTAGGAACTCAATACTCAAGACTTAGAACTTAAAGATACTACTCCTCTCAAAGATGCTCCAGTTATGAAGGTCATGCGGAATTTATGGAAATGAACGACTCAACTCGGGGGTCTAAAAAACATTATGGATCTCTTATATACGACTCTTATCATTCTCACCCTTACTTCATCTAAACTTAGTTCAAATCGATAGTTGATCTCAAAAGGATTCACAATTGAACTCAAAAGCTTTCTTGAACTCTACTCCGAACTCTCTCGTAAGGATAAAGTAGACTCATGATGAATTCTCCTCAATCTCATACTAACTTAATTGAGTCTTGAAACAAGTGGTTCGAAATTGTAGAAGACTCCTCAAAAAGACTCAAAGGGACTATCTCGAAATGTTCGAATGAACTCTCAAGACTTAAATCTTAACTCTACCTTGAATTTGAATTATTAATTCAAGGTTATTATTCATGTTATGAATGATTTCTAGGTGTTTAGAAGTAGTTTAGAGTGATTAGAATCAAAGGGAGTGAAGGTACACTTAAAAGGGACTCAAACGGGACAACCAACATAAAAAGAGTAGGGGCAGGCGACCCTGGCGCATTCTTGGCACGGGAACCAGCCCCTAAGGTTCAGAGAGATGATATTGGCGCACTGCTGGCGTGCCACGCCAGCCCTGCTGGCGCATCCGTGGCGTGTCGCGCCACCATTCCCCCAGACAATTCCGATGAATTTCGTCTCTCATTTTCTGATCCTAAATCACTTTTAATCAAATGCTTTTCTCAGGTTTTACTTAGATTCAATTACCCAACCTAAGTACACATTAATATACTCAAAACACTCACTTTTGTCTCAAGAAATCATCAAAACCCCAACAAAACAAGATTTAGAATGAACTTCAAGAACACCTATCAAGAACTTAAATCTTTCAATCTTTATGGACAAATTCGAATATGAAAATCATGTTTGATGTGTGGGTGAAATAGCCCAACACTATGGAAACTTACATACATCTTAGAGATTAGACCCATGGTGAAAATTTGCAACAAAACTCAAGAACCTCGACGAACGCGTTGATCATCTCCTTTTTTTTCTCCTCTTTTCTCTTCTTTTCTCTTCTTGAACTCTCAACTAAAACCATAGGAGTATATTTGGATTATAAAACTAAACCTAATCATATTAGACCCCTAAAACATTACAAAAAATGAATTAAATCTGATTGGGTAAGGAAAAGACTAAAATACCCCTTACTATTTTCGGGTAACTTTCTTTAACTGGACACCTTGACTTCATAAGGGCATATCTCAGTAATCCGACCTTGAAACTTAGCAAACTCGGTGCCGTTGGAAAGATAATTTAAAGACCTTTCATTCGACTCATCCCGAGAGTTATGGTCGTTTGAAGTTGACCCGAAACTCATAACTTAAACATAACTTGCAAAATTTTAGATTTTGCTCTTTCCAATTCAGTTCTCTTTGGAACTCAAGGTGCTACATCTACTGACCTTTACCCTCAAGAAATTTTAATTCCCTTAGTAAAATCCTACTCACAACGAAGGATAGTTCGAGTCTTAGCTCAAAAAAATTTGAGGTGTTACATTATCTCCCTCTTGGGATCATTCGTCCTCGAATGACGGCTGGACTGGGTATGGAACGGGGTTACTCTTATCATCTTTGCTATACTAACTATAATTTCCCTCATTACTACTCTAAACTAACTAAGGGCTCTCATGTAGCTATTTCTCATAGTAAAACCTCATCTTCCTCTTCATAACATCACTCCATTACTTAAAGGACCTTCGAAAGGATAGCTCCCATACTCTTTGGAACTCATTACTATATTACTCTCAAACACTTGAATTGATTTATCATCTTTCTATCTCCCCCTTAGGTCTAAAGCTAACACTTGAAAGCAAAGTTATGGACCTATTCCACAATCTCTAACTGGTCTACATCCTCTTTTACTCTAACACTCAAGAGAAACTCTCATCTCATGACTACCGAACTCTCTATAAGCAGGTACTAAGACCACTTTCTAAGGTGTTTCTCTTAACCTCTTTTGGTTACATACCATATCGGTACACCTCTTAATGCTCTTGTTACTCTTGTGACTTAGCCACACTTCACTGCCCTTATCTAAAGGTTTGGGTCTCTCAATTGTACAACTCATATTTTGTTGCACCTAACATCTCAATTTCTCACCTGCTCTATGTTAAGTCCTCAAGATCGTATCTCAAGACTAACATCATCACCCTCATGTTGCCATTCTTTTGGTCATGACACTCGTCTCAAATTCAAGCTTAATGTTTATTACTAAACCCGAATATCAATACGATTTCTCACCTACTATACTATATCTCATTACTTAATCAATTCTATAACCTTCTGAACATCATGATCCTCTCAAACATATCATAAGCCTCGCTTAGATAAATCACTTCATGAATACTATGTGCTTCTATTCAACACATATACTTAGCCTCCTCTAACACGATGACACATCGGCATCAACTCTATTCTGGTTAACAATATATATGTACTCTATCTCATCTTGACTACTCTACCTCATATTATGAGATCTACACAACTCATCACTTCGTAGTCTACCCATAAGGGAAAACTCTTCATCAATAACTTACTATGTGAATGACTATAATAACATAATTTGCTTCATCACTATCTCTCTTTCTTGGATTACTAAACTTCTGCATACTTTCATCTAACTTTGGGCTCTTTCACTACCACTGCTCATGATCTTGTAACTCATGCTACCTTTTTGGGTGAAAATACTACCCAAGCTCTAATCATACCTTCTTATAAGTATCTCAACTGAAACAAGACTTAGAGAAGAGAGTGCAAATTGTTTTTAGCTCAAACGCAAGATTCATATGAATATTAGTTCCTTTTCTCGAACTCAACACTTAATTCACTCATGGGCTTCTCTCAAGCCCCTCTGGAGTCTCATGACTTTCTCAGGACTTTTGTTAAGAGCAACTCATCGATAAAGAACTGACTTTTCTTTTCAACCACCTCTAGTATGATGGATAGTCGAATGAATCAGAGAAACACACGAGAATGAATAAATCTATATGACATAGCACTATTGCACGATTAAGAGTATAAAAGAAGGGAAACTTTTCCTAAATGTCTGTAGTCCGTCGTTTATAGAAGTGGGGCCCTCACAACCATAAATAAGATCCTAGAGACACAACTTCAAAGACACCCTAGGACACTTGAAATTTGTTCTCTGATACCAAGTTTTTCAGGTTTCGAGCCTACACCCTAGACGTGGCCGCCACTCGAAAAATATTGTTGGTCCCCAAGCGAACCCTTATCCTGGTTGGCTACAAGTGGAAGATTAACTCAAGAATACATAAGCTTAAAACTGAATTAAAATGCATTGAACTCAATTACCAAAATCTTTAACTCTGTATAAAATAGTATATTCAACTTGCCACAAATAGGCATCTCATGTCTTTAAAATATTTAACAAAACATATGAAATAGACTACTCAAACTCTACAGTCTATCTATGAAGCCTCTAGGTGACAGAGATTGAAGTCGATACAAGACCCATGACATCATAATAGCTGATATAACTGAGAGTACAAGTGGAACCCTCCGGAAGCAATAAGGCTCACCAAAGCTAACTCGAATTGCATGCAGTGTCAACGAAGCGCATGTTGATGATCTTGTGTACTTGTATCTGCATCATTTCATGATGTAGGCCAAATGGATCAGTACATGGAATGTATGAGCATTTAAGGGGAATTCTAAAGCATAAACATAAGCTTGAACTTTATTAAAAGGATACATACTTACCTCTTCTCAACTCACTAAACTAAACTAAACTCAACTCAAGAATAAGATACTCAACTCAAATATATGATACTCAACTCAAAGATACTCAACTCAAGATATGGTACTCAACTCAAAGGTACTCAACTCAAGATATTCAAGGATAAAGCAACAATTAAAGATGCAACATATGGAAAACTTTTAAAACAGTAGATAATAACTCAATTGTATTAAAGAATACAATTATAACTCAATTTGTATATAAAAATACAATATAAATTTGTGTATATAAGAATACAAAATATCTTTGTAGAAGTTTCCCTAACCGACAACAATCACTATGAGTTATGTGATGATACAATGTCTTGCCCACGCCACCAGAATTGTCCTATACTTTGCTGGGTATAAGACCTACTCACTAAGTGGATCCACTCGTCTATGCTAAAAAGCATTAATGAATAATCTAAAAAGTATGACACTTTCTACTCACGTTGGCTACATGGTTTATGGGGGTTGTGAGTTATCTGAATTCTCTCCTATATCGGTGCTCAGTACTACTCCCAAAATATACTAGCTCATATGTTTAAAAACATAAATTTTTTTGTGGTTTGAGAGTATTACTCAAAAATCTTTCTCTTAAAAGAGATGTTACTCAACTACTCAAAACTCTTTCGGAAATCATAGTTTCCTCCTCTTTTAATTGTAAAATTATTTACTCTTGGGAATACTTAGTTCCCATATATCATTTTAAAGAAAATGAACTCGACTCTACTCTTTCTCAACTCAAGTACTCAAGTCTTAGAACAATTTTAGAATTTTTTTGTAAAAAGACTTGTCATAATAAAGTTCATGACAAATTATGGACGTGAACCACTCAATTAGAGGTTTTCAATAACCATACATAGAACTCAATACTTGAGACTTAACAACTCAGAACTCAAGAACTTCAATGGTAATACTCGTTTCAAGAATATTCAACTTAGAGGGTTCACGCGGAATTATGGGCATGAGCTACTCAACTCAAGGATTCAAAGATACTTCTCGTCTCAAGACTTCTCGACCTATAGGGTTCATGCGGAATTATGGGCATGAAAATCTCAACTCAAGGACTCCATGGGTAATATGTAATAGTCCAATTATTTGGAGTAAAATCTAAAAAGGGATTAGGAACTCAATACTCAAGACATAGAACTTGTAAATACTACTCCTCTCAAAGATGCTCAATTTATGAAGGTCATGCGGAATTTATGGGCATGAACGACTCAACTTGGGGGTCTAAATAACATTATGGAACTCATGTGTACTACTCTTCTCATTCTCATACTTACTTCCTCAAAACATAGTTCAAATCGATTGTTGATCTCAAAGGATTCATAATTGAATTCAAAAACTTTCTTGAACTCTACTCTTAACTCTCTCTTGAATGTGGATTATGAATTCAAGAGTTATGGTTCATGATATGAAGGATCTCGTGATGATAAAGTAGACATATGAATACATTCTCCTCACTCTCATACTCACTTGCTCGAGTCTTGAAACAAGTTGTTAGAAATTGTAGAAGACTCCTCAAAAACACTCAAAGGGACTTTCTCGAAATGTTCGAATGAACTCTCAAGACTTAACTCTTAAATATACCTTGAATTTGAATTATGAATTCAAGGTTATGATTCATTTTATGAATGATTTATAGGTGTTTATAAGTAGTTTAAAGTGATTACAATCAAAGGGAGTGAATGCACACTTAAAAGGGACTCAAACGGGACAACCGACGGAAAATGAGTGGGGCGGGGCTGATATACCGTGAGTTTACGGTATTTCTAATACATTTCACTTACAAGTTGTGTGTGTCTAGGGCCTTTTTATATTGGTTTTTATGTGTTTTATCATGTTTTGCAGGAAAGGTGTTCAGGCGCGGAAGTTTAGAGACAGCTGAAGGAAATGCAGAAAAAGGCATCCACGGAGGTCATCTACGGACCGTAGGTCCATTCACGGTCCGTAGGTGATGACCGTAGATCAGCAGGAATGTGTTGAGGACAAATCAGGGAAATCTGACCAAGTGTGGAACCACGGTGCCCATTGATGGTCCGTAGATTGATCTACAGACCGTACTGTTGATCCGTAGAGTGAGACTGCGAGGGTTCCAGTACCTGATTTTTGAAGATGCTAAGTATGGAGCTACGAAAGGGATTGACGGACCGTAGGTCGATCTACGGTCCGTGCTGCTGGTCCGTCATTTGCTTCAGAGAAGCTGATTGTTGGATGCTGAAATATTTTCTAAGTCCCGAGTGACGGAAGGGACTTACGGACCGTAGATCCATCGACGGTCCGTAAGTCAGTCTCGTGGATCGAAGACGCGGACCTGAACAAAACTTTCCTTAATTTGTTTCCTTTTTTATTTAGGATTTGTTTTCTATAAATAGGACATGTAAACCTCGTTTTTGGGGGTTAGACACTATTATTCTATTTTTGCTTTGTAACTTTGGAGATTCTCTAGATGCCGGACCAAGGTGCGGGGTGAAATTCTCTAGATGCCGGACCAAGGATTTATAGATACCTAACTTATCACTTTACATGTAATACACTAGAAAAGGATTGCTATTACTAGGATTACTGCGTTATGAGATTATAGGGAACACGTGTACCCTAGTTATTTCTCTTATCTTGATAACAACCAAAGTTGAATTTAATTATTGATTACAATATTAAATCCTACTATTTGTTTCACACAAGCACAAGCCCCCTTTTTATTACTTGTTTCTGGAAATAATTTGACTAATCGAATATAATTGTTGGTTAAAAGTAAAGTCTAAATCATTTTCCTCGTGGGATCGATCCCAACTGACAAGTTGGGTTCTTTACTTGATAACGATCGCTTATGCTTCTGAAAGGAGGTGTAATTTGAGCGTATCAAATTTTGGCGCCGCTGCCGGGGAATCTAGCTTTTAGAGTTAGTTTTAACTACAATATTGAACGTTAGTCAAATATTTTCTAATTTTACTTTTTTTTTCTTTGTTTTTGTCTCTTTCAGGTTCCGACTCTAGTGTATGCCAAGTACACGGAGCCAAGGCGAGCCACTTACTCCGTACGATCCAGAGTTGAACAGAACTTTGCGAAGAATGAACAATCAAGGACTTCCAGTTCATCCTATCGGAGGAAATCTAGATTAAGCAGTTGAGTTACAGCAGCCAAGAGTAGTTGGTGGGGAAAACCGGGGTCTAGCTGAAAATCAATTGGGAGATGCAGTGAGAGTGCATGGTCCACCAGGCCCACAACACCATGACAACTATCGGGGCAACGTCGACATAGCAGATTCTGATGGACCCATCATCCTACCTCCTCTACCTCCAGGGCACACATTTGTGGTGACTAGTAGTTTGATGCAGATGCTTACACAAGAGGCTTATTTTCAGGATCGCCATCGGAGGATCCACATACTCACTTAGCCAAGCTCAGGGTGGTTTGCAAAAGTTGTGTAGGCAGACCAGACTTGGATATGAACGTCATTGGGTTATGAGTGTTCCCTCTGTCACTGACAGGCGATGCTGCAGTATGGTTCACTGAGCTTCCTTATAACTCAATTTTCACATGGGACCAACTAGCAGAGGTATTTAAGCAAAGTACTATCCAGTATCAAAGAAGCTCAATCACAAAGATCGGGTCAACAATTTTGTGGCATTACCTGGAGAGCTGTGAGTAGCTCGTGGGACAGATTCACTGCTTTCGTAAGAAGTGTCCCAAATCACCGTATTAATGATGAGTCACTTAAGGAATATTTCTATCGAGGACAGGATGATAACAATAAAGCAGTACTTGACACTATTGCTGGAGGTTCATATGGTGATTGTACATACGCACAGATTGCTGAAAAATTGGAGAGGATCTCTCGCAACAATAAAGCGTGGAGACTAGAAGTTCAGATACTGGGAGAAACACATTTGCTGTTCATAATGCTACTGTTAACTCTGCAGATGATATTCGTGAGGAGATGGCTCAGATGAGGACAGAGTTGGGGTTGGTATTGAAGCATGTGAGTGGAGGAGCAGAAAAGGTAAATGCTGTAAATTACTTAACTAGAACTCCACCACCAGTTGAGGAGTGTTACTATGAAGAGGACACTTATGCGGTGAATGATCAGACGGGGGGTTTCCGACCAAACGCCCAAGGAT
>NW_026020564.1:3268627-3484890 GCF_900185275.1 Solanum verrucosum
CACAATTCAAAGGAACACATACAGAAAGAAGAACGGAGAAGAAAAAGGGTTGACGACTCTGGCATATCGGTGATGCGTCGCACCAGCCCCATAAGTACTAGGACTACTTTGAGGCGCACCGGTGGCACAGGAAACCAGCCCTCCTAGAGTTATGGGGGCACATTGCCACAACCCTCCTGGCGCTATAGAGGTGCATAGCCCCAGCCTTTATGGCTCTATGGGGTGCATTGCCCCAACCTAAACCCAAAAATCTGACGAATTTTTGTTGTTAAATTTTGGGTCCTAACTTATCTAGAATCGATTGGTTTATTATAAACTCTCTTTGATTCATAAACCCAACACAAATTCTTTGAAATCTCACTCAAATTCTATCAAGAAACACTACTCATTCGCTAGACTCTCACCTCAAGAACTCCAAACCTCAATTGATACAGAATGGGGCTAAAACACAAGAACTACTCAAGAATCTTTACATGAACGATTTCATGAATGAATTTATGGAAGAACTACATGTTTGGTGTGAGGACGAAGAAGTCCATCACTATCGGAAACCTCACATACTTGGAAAGGATGATTATTCTTGGCAAATTTCCTGAACTCTTGAATGAACGCTTGAAAACCCTTTTTTCCTATTTTTGAAACTTCGTTCTAACAATCCTAAGTGCTTAGAACGTGGATGAGTATATTAGAATCTAATTAAATCATCAATTGGGTCAGGAAAAATGTGTTAAGAGAAGTGGGGAAAAGGAAATGACCAAACTACTCTTTCCTTAAACGAATGGAAAGACTTAAATGGAGATGCTTCACTCAAGCCGGCATAACTTTTTACTCGGAGCTCGAAATTTAGCAAACTTGGTGGCGTTGTAAAGAGGACTCAAAGACCTTCTATTTTATAGCTTATGGGGCACCTGATTCTTTATGTTCTAAGAGATATGCTCATTTGAAATTGACCCAAGTAACATCTCATAGTGAAACTCAATCGAAAAGAAAGTTTTCAACTAAACTTTATGCTAGGGAATTATAGTGACCTTAACATCTAAGAAAATTTAGAATCACTCGGTATAGGTCTTATTCACCATAAAGAATGACTCGAGTCTTAACTTAGAAATTTAGAATCACTTGGTATAAGTCTTATTCAACACAAAGAATGACTCGAGTCTTAACTTAGAAATTTTTGGGATGTTACAATATCTCCCCCTTAGAATCATTCGTCCTTGAATGATGGCTGGACTGAGAATGGGAAGGGGTTACTCTTACTATATTCAAGCCTAACTCAAAATCGCAAAGTACTGAACATAGGGTGATATGGTGATTATTCTGATCTGAATCACAAAATTTGGGTTTTATACCTCTGTAAGAAATCCCATCCCAAGAACGCTACTCCTTACCGCTACATTCAGCTAACCTCGAATCTTAATCAAGAACCACCTAATGCATATGCATTCACCTACATGCTAACAACACCACATCCAAGCTTAGAACCTTAACCACTTAATGTACTAATGCTATTTGTCCTGCATCTTTTAATGATACAGATACAGGTAACCAGGATCAGCATCCAGCACTTCATTGATCCAGTTGAGCACTCAAAGTCTGTTGGTGAGCCTCTTTGCTTTTCGAAGGGCTCCTTTTTACATTTATTTTTATTATTTTAGTTGTTAGGATTATTGGGGGTTTTGTCCCGATATCCCTACTTATTTTAGAGGCTTCATAGATAGTTAGTACTTCAGTTGCCTTTACATTGTTATTTCTGATGTTGAGACTTGAGTTTCCACTTTGGCCAAGTTGAATGTTTGACTTTTAAACGTTCAAAGTTATTCTATTAAATAGTTGAGTAGAGATGCATTTGATCATTGTAATAATGCTTAGAGTTCCGCTGAGAGTCTAGCCAGGCCAAGAGTTGGCTTGGGGCCATCAATGGTTCTCGAGTGTCAGTCCCTCCCAGGGTGTAGGCTCGGGGCGTGACAAACTTGGCACAGAGCACAAAGTTCAAGAGTCCTAGAGAGTCTATGAAGTCGTGTCTGTAGAGTCCTAGTTATTGATGTGAAGCGCGCCACATCTATAATTAGGAGGCTGTGACACTTAGGAAACAATCTCACTTTTTTCACATTCATTTCATGCGATGAAGTTAATCTCTATAAGCTTCTTTATAATTCTTGCTTGCACGTGTTTTTTAGTTAATCATACCTCTACGAAGAGCTATCTGAGGTCGTCCTGCTAGGAGAAACGTGGAGGAGCAAGGGGTACCTAGTGCACCTGAAGTGCAACCCCAAGGAGAAGTCACCAATGTTGAGTTCAAGGAAGCGATAATAATGCTAAGTCAAGTTGTGACTAACCAGGTTGGGAAACAAAGAGGAGATAGACAAGAAGTGACTGATACTTCGAGGATCAGAGAATTCTCTCCAAGTTTCACTGGTTCAAGCACTACTGAGGATCCGGAGAGCTTTATTGAGGAACTGCAGAAGGTATTTGAGGTAATGCACGTCGCCGATGTTGAGCGAGTAGAACTAGCTGCATATCAATTGAAGAATATTGCTAGGACTTAGTTTGACCAGTGGAAGAAGGGTACAACTGAGGGAGCACCACCTGCGAGTTGGGCTTGTTTTGAAGAGGCCTTCTTAGGGCATTTATTTCCCCGAGAACTAAGAGAGGCCAAGGTACGAGAGTTTCTTACCCTTAAGCAAGATTCACTAAGTGTTCATGAATATGGGTTGAAGTTCACCCAACTGTCTTGATATGCTCCGGAGATGGTTGGGGATATGAGAAGTAGGATGAGTTTGTATGTTGTTGGGCTGTCTCGTCTGTCGAGTAAGGAAGGTAAGGCTGCAATGTTAATAGGTGACATGGATATAGCAAGGTTAATGGTATATGTACAACAGGTTGAGGAAGACAAGTTGAGGGATAGGGAGGAGTTTAGAAACAAGAAGGCTAAGACAGGGAGTGAATCCGGGCAGCCAAGAAGTAATGTGAATCGTTCATCCTTTCAGAAAAAGCAAAAAGGACCTGCTACATCATCTGCTAGTGCACCTGCACCCAGAAACAAAGGTGAGTATAATCGTCAAAACTCCCAGCACCTCAGAGCTAGACCTGCTCAGTCTCAAGGTAGTGTGGCACAAGGAGGTAATTGGGCTCCTGCATGTGCTAAGTGTGGTAGAACCCACACGGGTAAGTTTCGCGGTGGCTCTAGAGGTTGTTTCAAGTGTGGACAAGAGGGTCACTTTATGAAAAAGTGCCTTAAGAACCAACAAGGTAATGGAATTAGGGAAATAGAGCCCAATATAATCTTCATCAGTTGCTCCACCAGACAGGGCTGCACCTAGAGGAGCTACTTCCGGTACTGGCAGAGGAACAAACCGCCTTTATGTAATCACTAGTCGCCAAGAGCAAGGGAACTCTCCAGATGTTGTCACTGGTATGATCAAAGTCGTTACTCTTGATATTTATGCTTTGCTAGACCCAGGATCAAGCTTATCTTTTGTAACCCCTTATGTTGTAAATAATTTTGATGTTCTTCCTGAGAAACTCTGTGAACCCTTTTGTGTTTCTACACCTATTGGGGAGTCTATTCTAGCAGAGCAAGTATATCGTGATTGAGTCATATCCATCAATCACAAGAACACCATGGCTGATTTAATTGAGTTAGACATGGTAGATTTTGATGTCATTTTAGGTATGGACTGGCTTCATGCCTGTTATGCCTCTATTGATTGTAGAACTCGAGTTGTTAGATTCCAAATTCCTAATGAGCCAGTTATAGAGTGGAGTAGTAGTTCAGTAGTGCCTAAGGGTCGCTTCATTTCGTACCTAAAGGCGAGAAAGTTAGTTTCCAAAGGGTGTGTCTATCACTTAGTTCGAGTTAATAACTCTAGTGTTGAGATACCTCTTATTCAATTAATTTTAGTAGTAAAAGAGTTTCCCGGAGTCTTTCCAAATGATCTACCCGGAGTCCCTCCTGAGAGAGAGATAGACTTTGGTATAGATGTTCTTCTAGATACTCATCCTATATATATTCCGCCATATAGAATAACACCAGCACAGTTGAAAGAGCTTAAAGAACAGTTGAAAGATCTCTTTGATTAGGGATTTATTTGACCAAGTGTTTCACCTTGGGGAGCTCCGGTCTTATTTGTGAGAAAGATGGATGGTTCCCTTAGGTTGTGTATTGATTTCCGCTAGTTGAACAAGGTTACCATCAAGAACAAGTATCCTCTTCCGATAATTAATGATATTTTCGATCAGCTTCAGGGTGCTACTTGTTTCTCTAAGATAGATCTCAAATCAGGCTACCATCAGGTGAAAGTAAGGGAATGTGACATTCCAAAGATAGCATTCAAGACCCGTTATGGTCATTATGAGTTCTTAGTTATGTCCTTTGGTTTGACCAATGCGCCTGCAGCATTCATGGACCTTATGAAATAGAGTATTCGAACCTTATTTAGATATGCTTCATATCGTGTTCATTGATGACATAATAATCTATTCGAGGAATGAAGAAGATCATGCTAGCCATCTCAGAATAGTTCTCCAAACTCTAAAGGATAGAGAGTTGTATGCCAAGTTCTCTAGCTGTGAGTTTTGTCTTGAGTTTGTGGTATTCTTAGGCCACATTGTGTCTGGAGAGAGAATTAAAGTTGATACTCAGAAAATAGAGGCAGTGCAGAATTGGCCTAGACCCACATCTCCAACTGATATTAGGAGTTTCTTGGGTTTGGCTGGCTATTATAAAAGGTTTGTAGAGGGATTCTCGTCTATTTCATCCCCTTTGACCAAGTTAACTCAGAAAATAGTGCAATTTCAATGGTCTGAAGCTTGTGAGAAAAGCTTTCAGGAATTGAAAAAAAGGTTGACTAATACACTAGTATTGACCTTACTAGAAGGCACGCAAGGCTTTGTTGTTTATTGTGACGCGTTTAGAGTTGGTTTGGGTTGTGTGTTAATGTAGAATGGCAAAGTTATAGCTTATGCCTCTAGACAATTGAAAGTTCATTAGAAGAATTACCCAACCTACGATCTAGAGTTGGCTGACGTAGTATTTGCTTTGAAAATATGGCGCCATTATCTTTATGGTGTTCATATGGATATGTTCACTGATCACAAGAGTCTTCAGTATGTGTTTACTCAGAAAGAGCTAAATCTCAGACAAAAGAGGTGGTTTGAATTACTCAACGATTATGACATGAGTATTCTTTACCACCTAGGTAAGTCTAATGTTTTTACTAATGCCTTGAGCAGGATGTCTATAGGTAGTACCGCCCATTTTGAGAAAGATAAGAAGAACTAGCAAAGGTTATGCATAGACTTGCACGATTAGGAGTTCGACTAATGGATTCCACAGAAGGAGAAGTGGTTGTGATGAATGGGGCTAAATCATCCTTAGTTTCAGAAGTGAAAGAGTAACAAAACCAAGACCCTATTTTGCTTGAATTGAAGGCAAATGTTCATAAGCAAAAAGTATTGGTTTTTGAACAAGGGGGAGATGGAGTTTTGAGGTATCAAGGTAGATTGTGTGTACCAAGGGTGGATGAACTTCAAGAAAGGATTATGGAGGAAGCTCATAGCTCCAGATATTCTATCTATCCAGGCTCCATAAAAATGTATCGTGATTTGAGAGAAGTTTATTGGTGGAGTAGTATGAAGAAGGGCATTGCAGAATTTGTTGCTAAGTGCCTGAATTATCAATAAGTTAAAGTAGAGCATCAAAGGCCCAGTGGTATGGCTCAGAATATAGAACTTCCATAATGGAAGTGGGAGATGATTAATATAGACTTCATCACAGGTTTTCCAAGGTCCCATAGGCAGCATGATTATTTGGGTGATTGTTGATCGAATGACAAAATCAACCCACTTTTGGCTGGTAAAGACTACCCATACAACAGAAGATTATGCTAAGTTGTATATTCAAGAAGTAGTTAGACTTTATGAGGTTTCGGTATCGATTATTTCAGACAAAGGAGCACAATTTACTGCACAGTTCTGGAAATCTTTTCAGAAAGGCTTGGGTTCAAATGTGAACTTAAGTACTGTTTTTCATCCTCAGACAGATGGTCAAGCAGAGTGCACTATTCAAAACTTAGAGGATATGTTGAGGGCTTCTGTGATTGATTTCAAAGGTAATTGGGATGATCACCTACCTTTTATTGAGTTTGCTTACAACAATAGTTACCACTCTAGCATCCAAATGGCTCCTTACGAAGCTCTTTATGGGGGAAGGTGAAAATCTCCTATTGGATGGTTTGAAGTTGGTGAAGCTGGGTTGATAGGACCAGATTTACTTCATCAAGCTATGGAAAAGGTGAAAGTCATTCAAGAGAGGTTGAAAACGGCGCAGAGTCGTCAGAAATCCTACACTGATATTAGGAGAAGGGAGTTAGAGTTTGAAGTAGATGATTAGGTATATTTGAAAGTTTCACCCATGAAGGGTGTTATGAGATTTGGAAGAAAAGGGAAACTTAGTCCCCGGTATATTGGTAATTACAGAATATCCAAGATGATTGGCAATGTAGCTTATGAGTTAGAGCTACCACAAGAGTTAGAAGCGGTTCATCCGGTATTTCATATTTCCATGTTAAAGAAGTGCATAGGAGATACTTCACTTATCATACCAACTGAAGATATCGGTATCAAGGATAGCCTATCCTATGAAGAGATTCCGGTTCAGATTATAGATCGCTAAGTTCGCAAGTTTATAACAAAAGAAGTAGCATCAGTCAAAGTCATTTGGAGGAACCAATTTGTTGAGGAAGCTACTTCGGAAGCTAAGAAATATATGAATAAAAGATATCCACATCTCTTTGAGCCCAAAGAATTTTCAGATCAAGGTACTAATTCTCTTCTTATTACTTTTAGTGTTTGTGCTTGAGATTTTGAATTTTCTTGTTGGCTGTTTGAGCTGAATGATTGATGTTAAACCCTTAACCTAGTAAGAATAATCTCATTCGAGGACGAATGTTCCCAAGGGAGAGATATTGTAACATCTCGCTATTTGAAAGAACTAGAATGAGCTAGAATTAGAAAGAGTTGTTTTAGGAAAGAATGAAAATTTGGAAAAGTGGTTAAGTTATGTTAAGTATGGTTTTGGTCAACTTCAAACGACAATAACTCCTAGCTCAGGATGATTTAGGTGTGCTTCTAAATATCGTAGGAAAGACCTTGGAATAATTTTTCCAACGCCGCCAAGTTTGTGCGATTCCGAGTTCGTATGAGTTAGATATGCCTATTTGAAGTTGGGTTGTTCAATTAAGGAAAGTCTAAACCGGATTTTGGAAGCGTATTTTAGTCTTTTCCTTTCCCAATTATTTTAATTCATTTTTAGGAGTTTATTTGGGGTCTAATCAGAATTATATCAGTTTATAAAATTTGGAAATTCACGCTAGGGCTTGGAGAAAAGGGAAAATAGGAGAAAGGAGAAGAAAGTTCAAGATTCGTTGGTTTCTTAAAGAATTGCGCGTGGATTTCATCAAGGGGTGATCCCTACGAGGTATGTGAGATCACATAGCGTTGGGTTAGTTCACCCACGCACCAATCATGATTCGATTCAGCGAAGTTATATTGATTTGAAAGTAAATCCTATGAGTTCTTGATGAAATTTCGTTTGAATTCTTGTGGGTTGAGTGTTGTTGAAGTTTCTTGAGTTTGATTCATATTTTGGGTGTGATTTCGAGTTGAATCTTGTATATATTGAGGGTATAATCGATTCTAAGTGTTTGGGGAAAGAACTAAGTTGAAATAGGGGGTTTAGAGTTAAAAAACGAAGGAGAAAAGTCAGAGTACACCTGGGCAGGGGCCTGGGGTGCCGCCCATCTCAGAGCCCAAGGAGGGGACTTTAAAGTTTGGGCTTTGGGGTGCCGCGCCAGCCAGTGCGCCCTAACCTAGTCCTCTAAAGTTTTTTCTCTGGCTCCCCACGTCTCTCAGAGTGCCAGGGAAGTCAATTCTTCCCATTTGTCCCCCTTCTTTCCGTATTAGTTCCTTAGTAACGTACCTATGTTTCCTAGTTGATTTCAACACTCTAAGGTACGTCTAAACATCATGAAATCATACATAAACATGAGATCATGAACCTTGAATCCATAATTCAATTCAAGGAAAGTCAAGAGTCAAGTCAAGAAGTTAAGAATCAAGTCAAGAGAAGTTCATAAAGTTTTTCAAAAGTCTTTTACAAACATTTCAACTTTATTTTTAAGACTTAAGCCATGATTTATCTAAAGATAAGAGTAAAAGTTCATTTATTCAAAGATTATAAGGGAACTAAGTATTCCCAAGAGTTTAAAATGCTTTCACATTTGAACAAGAAGGGGAAACACCAATTTCCAAGAGAGCTTTTTAAGCTAAGTTTTGAGTAATTATATCAAACCAAAGAAAGAGTTTTGTTTTAAAAACATATAAGCTAGGTACATTTTGGGAGTAGTATTGAGCACCGATATGGGGACGCGAGTTCATAATAACTCAAGTCTCCATAAACCATGTAGCCATCATGGGTAGTAAAGGATCATATTCTTTAGATGACTCCTTAGTTCTTTTAAGCATAGACTAGTGGATCCACTTAGTTAAGGAGTCCTATATGACGGCAAAGTATAGGACAATTCTGGCAGCGTGGGCAAGACGTTGTACCACCACACAAGCTCATAGTTGTGGTTGTCGGTTAGAGAAACTCCCACAAAAATTATTTTACTTTATTATATGAGTAAGTTGAGTTTGTTACTGCATTTCTTTAACAAATTGAGTTGTTGTTTACTATCTAAATTCTTTGTATAAACTGCACCTTTATTATTGTTTTACTTCGCATTTGAGTTGAGTTATTCAGTAGTTGAGTAAAGCCAAGGTAAATGCTCTTTACAGATTCTTTTCAAGCTTACGTCATGTTTTAGTATTCCCCTCGCATACTCGAACATTCAATGTACTGATGCCATTTGTCCTGCATCTTTTAATGATGCAGACACAGGTAACCAGGATCAGCATCCAGCATCTCGTTGATCTAGTTGAGCACTCAGAGTCTGTTGGTGAGCCTTCTTGCTTTCCAGAGGGCTCCTTTCTACATTGCTTTTTAGTATTTCAGTCGTTAGGATGATCGGGAGTCTTGTCCCGACATCCCTCCTTATTTTAGAGGCTTCATAGACAGTTAGTAGTTCAGTTGTCTTTACATTGTTATTTCTAATGTTGAAACTTGAGTTGCCATTTTGGCCAAGTTGAATGTTTGAATTTTAAATGTTCGAAATTATTCTATTAAACAGTTGAGTAGATATGCATTTGATCATTGTAATAATGTTTAGAGTCTTCTGCTGAGAGTCTAGACAGGCCAAGGGTTCGCTTAAGGCAAGCAATGGTTCTCAAGTGCCAGTACCGCCCAGGGTGTAGGCTCGGGGCGTGACAAGAAACATCAACAATATGTTGTAATGACTGAACTTTGAGGAATACACTAAAGTATAAATGGATTGATATAACACTATATTTCTTTCTGAACACATCACTATCTGATTCTCAACACTTGACTTAGTTCCTCATCTTATCACCCCCATTTAGGTCTAAAATGGATACTTTAAATCTATGGATTTATTCCATCATATCTAAACTAGTCTATATTCACTTTACTCTAATACTCGGAAAAGGCTTATCTCATGGCTACTAAACTCTCCATATGCAGGTACTAAGATTCCTTCTAAGACCTCTTTCTAAGATACTTCTCTAAACCTCTTCCTATTGGTTAATAAGGCCGCTTCTAACTCTTAAGGAAAAAAATAATGCTTACATCAACCTATTGCATATTGACAGCTAAAATATACTATCTAGGTATAGTATCCCGTCACTTAAAAGACATTTGTGACTCGTAAACACCAATGCATAAATGTAATACCGGGGGAAGTATATCATTGAAAATGGTTAAGCATACCATGTAACCCTTATATTTAGTCATTTGAAGGGTTAAACAAAAGTTATAGGCCAAAGAGATCATTAAAGAAAAGATTCAAGTTTAAAGGTTTATTGGGGAGGAATACTACAAATGATCTCATTCTTCATTTGACTTTGAACGAGCATATCTCCTAATATATAACGAATTAGAGAGCCTATAACCTATCCAATTAAACGGATTTGAGTCTAGTTTTCAGCAAAATAAACCACTTGTTAAAACAATATCAGAGTAAAAAGTTATGTTCATTCTACGACAGACGCATGCACTGCCCAATCGCTGCGGGACATGTGGCACTTTAGAGAATGTCGGCCAAACTTGTTGTTTTTATATTAGAAGTTTGGGATATACTTTCTCATATACTCAAAAACGTGTAATGACTGGTTTCAAGTTATTTCTTCAAGTTTTTCACATCTTCAATCCACCAAAGCTTAAGGTAAGTTGGTTTCTTCAAGAATCAAGTGTCTTCCTCTCCATAGACCTATAGATATATGTAGCTAAATGTTTTCTTGAAGGAAAAAGTATTGTTCTTGGAGAATAGAAAAGGGAAGGAGTTGGTTTTCTTGGATATATAGGTATGACTCCTCTTCTATCTTCATAAATAGTATTTCAAGGATGCTTTAAGTATAATTTGTGCGTAAGACTCACGGGACGGTAATAGGAAGTCGCGAGTCCATGTTTTACCCATTGTAGTTGATGTTTTGATGAGGAGGGAGTTTGTAGAAGGTTGTGTTGGTTGTTGTTTTGAACAAATTAGGGGCCAATGGTATTGTATTGGGGAAGTAAGTTGGTTACATTAAAACGGAAGGCTAGGTATAGCGAACGCGACTCTTATGGTTCTTGAAAGTTTGTCGCTCACCAAGTGTTTGATGAAATGTCTAAATCACTAAGAATATGTTGTAGCTGGTTATATGAGCTCATATTATTTTAATTTATGGCATTAGTTCTCTACCAACTTAAACTATGATCTTATAAAGGAATTTGACATCGTTAACAAGGAACCCGTGGGATGGTGATCGGAGGCCATGAGTTTTACTTTTATGTTAAGTGTGGATGATTAAAGGGGCTGGTTCTTTATGGTTAAAGGATTGAGGAGTAATACTGAACATGTAAATAAGTCATAAGCCTACTTGGAAAGTAGAGAAAGAGAAGGGTGTGGTGATACACCATTCATCTATGGTAATTGTTGAGATTGTCGCTCGCAAACTATTATTGTGTTTTTGGCATTGTTGTGATTAGTTTCTTATACTATCCTTTTATGATTTTATGTAATAGATAAAGTTGTCAGCAAATGAGTTTGACGACGTAAGATAGTAAGTCCCGAAGTAAGGTATGTAGAGCTAAAACCTCTTTTGCCCTTAAAGCACGACCTAAACTCGCATGTTCTTCCGATAAATATCACTAGAGATTCTATGTTACTTGAAAGAAAGTTATCCTATTTTATAAACCCTCTCATGTTGAGTCCTAAACCTATAGAGTTACAGTACTCTTCAAGGAAGCAATATGTTTCACACAACTATATTTGTCTACAGTTGAAGCTCCTAGAAGTTAGTGGTGTACATGTTGCATAAATTTAAAAAAAGCAGCCAGACTGTTCGTAAGGGTATAGGTCACAAGATATATGATTCTCAAGCTAAAGAAAGTAATCACGAATTGTATCACGAGCTATGTGATTAATGAATTAATTATTATAAATAATTGCAAGTAGTCAAGATTATAGACTACTCTACAGCGTGGGGTGGGTATTTTTAGGGCTACTACGTGTGACGCTACTCTGTGCACAGAATTCAGATATAGTCAGCTGGAATATCCCATTGTGGATTCACCTGACTAATACAGGCCTGCGGGCAGACCATACAGGAGCCCTGGGGGGCGTACCTTGATAGACCTCGTTACCAGACTATGAGATTTCATGTGTGGTCGTGACAATGGGCTACAGATGCCATACAGGGTTCACTAATCGTTGTCATTAGGCCATCATGTGATTCCATGACAGTTAGTTTTACAAAGAGCAAAGAAGTGATATAATGAAGTAAAGATATCACTTAGGCAAATTATAGGGATTCTATATATAAATGACTAAGCCATGAAATGTTAGATGAGGACCCTTGAGGTTGCTCGCAATTCCAGTTACGGATTATGTCTCCCGCATACACATGCTCAGATTTGCCTATCTTGATATTTGATGCAGTTTAGCATGTTTACATGTCTACTTGTTATTCAGTCTGCTTTACATACCAGTACATGTTTTATATATACTGACGTCCCTATTATTTTGGAACTTCATTTGTATCACTACAGGCTCAAGTACTTAGGACAACAAGCATTTTCAGGAGACTAGAGACTTCCAGTTTAGCAGTTGGTAAGCTCCACCTCTACTTGGGGCTATCAGATATTTAGAGCCTATAGTTTGCTACGTATGTACATATATCAGAATGGGTATGTCAGGGCCCTATCCCGACTAGTTGTCAAACTCTCAGAGGCATACTCTTTATAGGCTTCTTAGACTTAGTTTTGTTTCCGTTGTAAAGTAGCCCAACGGGCCCTTTTGTTATTTATGTTTTAGTATGTGTCTTCATATAGGTCCCGCTGCTTATGAATCTACAGCTTTGGCATGAGATTAGTAAGATAATTAGCAGGTGTTTGTGTATATCCTTGATGTCCGCCCCTTTCTAGTTAGGGGTGTGACACTAGGCACACATGAAAAATCATTACCTTAATTGGAACCTCGTCTGGCTACATACAACCTCGGGTACACCTCTTAATGCTCTTACTAATCTAATGACTTAGTCATACTTCATTTCTCTCATCTAAGGGTAATAAAATCACACTTTAACCGTTCACATGCATTGCAAATAACACCTTAATTCCGCTCCTGCTCTTGTCAAACCTACTAGATCATATCTTAAAACTAACATCATCATCCTCATGTTGCCATCCTTTTTATTACGACAGTCGTCTCTATTTCAAGCTTAATGTTTATTACTAAACTCGAATATCAATATGATTGATCTCTTACTTTACTAACTTACAACTACTAGATAAAAATTAAGAAACACTCGCCCACTAAAACCTCATGACAAGTAGTCAATATTTATCTCTCAGTTCTACATACTTACAATTTACCATCACACCTCCTTTCACAACTTAAGTATTATTTACCCATTCACTATACATTATTGCCAAATTAGTTTTATAACCCTATAAACATCATGACTCTCCCTAAAATTCGTAAGCCTAGCTTAAATTTATCACCTCATGAATACTCTACTCTTTTATTCCACATATGAACTTGGCCTTCACTAACACAATGGCATCGACATAAACTCCCTTATGGTTAAAATATACTCCAACTCAACCATACTAGTAACTATTACTCTACCTCCTATCATGAAATCTACACAAACTCATCGCTTCTCAGTCTACTAAAAAGGGAAAACTCCTCATTAATAACTTACTAGTGCAAGACTGCAATAACATAATTAACCTCATCACCATGTCCCTACTTAGATTACTATACCTCTGAATGCATTCTTCTAACTCTAGAAACTTTTCTACTACTGCTTATAACATCATTACTCATACTATCTTTTCAGGTGAAAATACTACCCAAACTATAAAACACACTGCATCATAAGGGTCTCAACTGTAACAAGGTTTAGAGAACAGAGTTTAGGAGTACATATCGCTTTTAGCTCGAACGCAAGATTGATATGAATAAGGGTACATTCTTTAGAATCCCAACACTTAAGCTCTTTCACGGGCTTCTCCCAAGCCCCTCTGCAATCTCATGACTTTCTCAAGATTTTTGTTGAGAGTTACTCATTGATAAGGATTTGACTTTGTTTCTCAAACACCTTGAGTATGAGGAATAGTAGAATGGATATGAGAGATGCACGACTTAGCATAAGTTCCTTATGATAAAGTTTAATTGTATGATTTAGATTATGAAAAAAGGGAAACTTTTCTTAAATGTTTGTAGTCCCTCATTTATAAAAGTGGGGCCCTCACAACTATAAATAAGATCCTACTGACACACTTCATAGACACCATAGGACACTTGAACTCTATGCTATGATACCAAGTTTGTCACCACCCGAGTCTATACCCTGGAGATGGTTGGTACTTGAGAATCATTGTTGGTTCCCAAGAGAACCCTCATCCTGACTGACTACAAGTGAAAAACTAATTCAAGCATGCATAAGCTTAAAACTGAATTAAATTCATTAAACTCGAATACACAACTTCAAAAAGTCAATTTGAACAATAGTCAATGAGAATACTTATAGTTTATAAAACAACTCAAAGAAAGTAAATACTGAAAGATACCTTGACTCTGTCTATCTATGAAGCCTCTACTATTACAGAAGGATATCGAGACAAGACCCACGACATCTCAAAACTACAAACTGTAAGGTAAAGGTGAAGTCCTCCAGAATATAATAAGGCTCACCAAAGTTGACTAGAATGTCAAATGACCTCAATGAAATGCATGTTGATGATCCTGAACATTTGTATCTGCATTATAAAATGATGCAGGTCGAATGACATCAGTATATAGAATGTACGAGTACGTGATAAGGTCAGAATAAATAATTATTTGGCTAGAATGACTTAAAGCAATAACTAACTGAACTGACAAGGTTGGAAGAAATACACATCTCAACTCAACTCAATATAAAGCAACCATGATAGATGCAATATTTAAAATATTATAAAATAGGAGATAAACCTCAATGTTGTATAAAAATACAATAAAATACTCTTTACCCTTATTTGGAGATTCTTTGACCGACAACCATCAGTATGAGTTATGTGATGATACAGCGTCTCGTCCATGCTGTCAGAACTGTCTTATACCTTGCCAGAGTATAAGACATCCTCAACTAAGTGGATCCACTAAGCTATGACTAAAAGTAATAAGGAGTCATCTAAAAAGTATATCACCCTTTTACCCATGTTGGCATACATGGTTTATGAGGACTTTGAGTTGTCTGAACTCGTTCTCATATCGGTGCTCAATACTAGTACCAGTAATATAACTCATGCTCATATGTTTAAAAACATTTCCTCATCCTCAAACTTTGAGATAGTGCTCAAAAACTCCTCATTAACTCATTTGGAAATCAAAGTTTCCTCTCATTTTAAATGTAAAAACATTTACTCCTGGGAATACTTAGTTCCCATATATTCATTTTGAAAAAATAAAAATCAACTCTCCTCATCCTCATACTCAAGTAATCAAGTCTTAAAAAAGTTTTAAAAATTTGCAAAAGACTTCTCAAAATGAATCAAACAGACTCCCTCGAACTTTACTCTTAACTCTATCTTGAATTTGTGAATGCAAGAATTATGATCTGGATATATAGGATTTCTCATTGATTAGATGTATTTTAGATAGTTAAATCAGGAAGAGAGCATAAATACGTTTTAAAAGAACTTAGACAAAACGAATGACGAAAAATGAACGGGGGCAGGCGACCCTGGTGCATTCCTGGCGGCGCAGGGCTCTAGCCCCACCTCGACTGCAGCCCATTTGTGGCGCACTGCAGGCGGGGTACGCCAGCCTCCCCGGTGCATCAATAAGGAGTAACACTCCCTAAAACAAATTATATTGAAAACTTAAATTTGAAATATTTAATTTAGAGAAAGATATAGTTGCACCACTGGACCACTAAATACATTTTTGTCATGGACTTTGGTGTTTGTCACATGGACCACTCAATCTTCCTTATAAGCCTTGCATTGGCATTAGGACTGCATTTATTTTAGGTAGCTCCTCTGTTCCTATTTATATATCATCATTATTAAAAATAGATAATTTTTAATACTCTTTGCATTCTCTTTTACTTATCAGTTATTTCTAAAATAGATCTTCATTATTACTTGTCACTTTTGACATATCAAAGAAAAGATAATTATATTTTTTCATGTTTCACCCTTAGCATTAAATACTATTACATATCATTTTCAAGACTCAATACTAAACATTAATTAGCAGAAATAGTGTGGTAAAATACCTATATCAATAATTATTTTATTAATGGGTGTATCAAGTCAAACAGTGACAAGTAAAAATGAATGGAGAGAGTATTTATTATTTCATAAAATCAATGAATAAATAACAATATTTTTCCTATTTTACTCTTTGAAAGTTATTAGCCTTCGAAAGTGAAAGTCAAAAATCAATGTTCACTTTTGTTCAAAAGCTTACATGAGCTAAAATAAATTGTGTCGAAATAAGCTAAATGATAGGTCATAACACAAATCACAATCCGTCATAGTCAACTAAACTTTTTTCATTGCCTTTTAAAGATATAAATAAATACTCTTAATCAAATATTCATAAATATTACATATCATAAAATCTTGTAGATTTATCTAGTACAATTCCAAATTTTAAAAATACCAAACTTTTAGTTATTAAGTATAATATATTTCTATGGATATCACAATTTTCTTTTAGGTCTTTTCAAAAGAGTGTAACATGTTTATATTTGGAACTAATCTAATTTCAAATCTCTTATTTTAGACATAATTATAATTATGTAAATATTATAATACATCTAAATTAATTTTTTCTCTTTTTTTCTTAATTTTTGTGTTTTGTTAAATATGTTTACATAAAATGAGAGAAAGTAGATAATATTTAAGTTCGGATGGACTACAAAGACAAAGAATTTTATATTAATATATATTAAAAAAACTAGCACAAAACAATGTATTTTTTTATGAAATCTCATTTGTTAGAGAGCGTTTTACCTCTGCAATATGAAATTTTTCGATATATATAAATTTAATCGAGCTCTAATATTGATAGCAGACACTGAAACTAAAACCAGAAAATATCTTTCTCCATATACTATACACACCCTAAATGTTGAGTTATCTTTTGTGCACGAAGAAGAATATCCATGCAAAGATGTGATATATATAAATAGTGGTTTATATTGATCTTTTTGGACTGGCAAATATCCTATCCACGATACTTGGTCTGATGTGTGTTTATGGACATTGTTTTTGTCAAACCAACTACGTAAGTATTGTTCTTGTCTCCTTTTTCAGTCTTGTTTTTTTGTTTTATTTATTTTTATTATATTATTTTTCTAGACTATTATCTTGAGCCGATAGTCTATTGAAAACAAATGATTTACTTCTGAGGTAGGGGTCAAGTTTGCGTACATTATATATACCTTCTTCGAACTCACTTTATGTAACACCTCGAAAATTGAAACTTGGAATGGAAAAAAGAAAAGGGCTTCAGTTGAATACAAGTGCATGTGTACGAAAGGTTGTACAGTCCGTACAGGGTGTCACGGGCCATACAACCAATTGTGGTGAAAGTTAAACTTTATGTCTTTTTACGAAGGGTTTCACGGGCCGTTTAGAGTTGCATGAGCCATGAACTTGAGGGTCAGGTCGCAAAAGTTGGTAAGGTTCAAGGAAGTTCCACAGGATGGGTTCACGGGCCGTGAAGAGGTCCACGGCCCATCACTCAACCTGTGAAATTTAACCCAAAACTTAGGAAGGTTCGGGGACACTTTGACAGTCCGTGAAGCTTTGTACGGACCATGAAGTCGTCCGTAAAAGGGACTTCGTCAAATTTAACTTTAAGGTCAACTTCAAACGATCATATCTCCTAGCACATAATCAGATTAAAGATCTTTCAGTCCTCTTTCCAACGCCACGAAGTTTTCCTCATTTCAAGCTTGGAGTAAGAAGTTATTACCTTTTTAGTGAAGTCAAGTCGGACAGACGAAGGTTCACGGACAGCTAAACTACCCATGAAGAATTTCATGGACCATAGAGCCTTAAACGGTCCGGGAAGCCTTCCTTGAAGGGCAACTCGTCAATTTTTAAGTTGGGGTGGTTTTAGTCTTTCCCCTATGCATTTGGTACTTAAACTACGACATTTTAATCCTTATTTTAAGCCTAAACCACGACGTTTTACACCTAATTAAGGGCTTAAAAAGTGTTAATCAGTTTTTTTACGTTCATTAACACTTCAAGTCATTAAAGCAAGGTTCCAAGAGGAGAAAAACTAGGGTTCAATTGTTCTTCGAGTTTCGTCGATTTCGCCAAAGAACCTCGTTCTTCTAGGTATGTAAGGATATCATAGTGTTGGAATAGCTCGTCCTCACGCCCTACCATCTACTTTCAAATCAGTAAAAGACTAATCTAGGATTCTATCCTTAGATTTGAGTATTATTGAGATGGGTTGATGTTGAGTTCTGAGTTCTGAGTTCTGAGTTCTTGAGTTCCTGATTATTGAATTTCTATTCTTAATTATTGAATTGTTGCATATTGTGCATGAAATTATTGAGTTGATTATTCATGTCTATTTTTCAGCATGAACTATATCCCTGAGTATTCATTGAGTTCTTATAGAGAATCTCTTAAACAAACATAATTATTTTAAACTGAGTTTTAACAATGCAAAGAGAAATCTTGAGAAAGAGTTTGAAAAATAATTTGAAAAAGAATGTAAGGAAACTAAGAAGTCCCAAATTCATAATTTATTACATTGAGAATAAAATAGTCTGATCACTTTGAAGTGTCAAGAATAAAATTAATATTTTTAGGAACTAGAAGCATGCATCAAAATGTTAAATTTATCAAAACCTCTAGATTGTTTAGAGAAGATCACTTCTTACTTCTTTTTTTTTATCTCAATTTAAATATCTTAGTTTGATTAGTATGAAATTTATAAATAAATTAAGGAAGACTTTTTAAAAATATAGAAAAATATTCTTTTGTATCACATGGAGTGGACAGATGCTGAAGAATTTATTGTAAAAAGTTGCAAAGCAAAAAGGATAGCTGCAGTTTGCTGGAGCAAGGGCAACCATTAAGCAATGATATGGTTGTGAGTCATCAGAATATGATGTTAATTCTTGCTTAGTCATTATGACATGCATTAATTATCATCGAGAGGTATGGTGAGATAATTAAGTTTTTAATTAAATATATTAAATTCAAGCAATAGCAAAGACGTTCTAGTAATATCAAGTTTATCTGAATTAATTCGATACAAAATATAAATTTGTGAATAAAAGTATGTTAAAATCATAATAAATCGCAAATATAAATTCATAATCTTATAATTATAATGAATTTAATACTAAAAATCGTAAGTATTGAACTTATAGAGCTCCACATTCCTTTCTCTTTCGAACTCGGAAATCAAGATTTAACTTGGATGTATCCAAGGTCGGGATCGACAAGAGTAGGGGCCTAAATCTAAACTTTACAGGAAAACATGGTTTTTTCTTAAATGTGAAATTTTCTAGCCTTTTTAGATGTGAAATCATATTTCATAGTTGACACATATAAATCGATAGTTAATATCTTAAAAGGTCACTCAATTATGAGAATTATGTGGTAAAGTCATTAAACTTTATTTTGTATCAATAAAATCACTCAACTATGTGAATTTATGTTGTAAAATCATTAAACTTTATCTTGTATCAATAAAATCACTCAACTTATGATTTTTTTTTCTTCCAAAATCACTCAACCAAATCAAATAAACAAAATTAAAGAAAACTAATTTATTTTGTCCCATCCACACACTCCCAAATTAAAATAATGTATTTAAGTAGATCAGTAATATTGTATTTAGGTAGATCGGTAAGTAAATATTTTCAGCTAGCATTTTAGCGTGAGATCTGCCATTTTTTGCTCTTTTCTATGATTAATAACTGTAGTTAAATGATACTTACAAATTTATTTTTGAAACACGTATCAATTATCATACCGTATATACCAAATGCGTGTGCAATATTTATTTCTTTTTCGTTGACTTTAAATTTGTTTTATCAATAAGTTATTTATTTGATATCATATTTTAGAATATTTTGACTTTACTGTGATATTTTTTGCCAGGCCAACTTTTTCTTATTACTTTAGTAACAGTAATTTTTCTCTTATTTATAACATTAATAACATTTTCAGAGTTCAATTTCTTGCTAAAATGCACGTTAAAAATATTTAATCATCTATTTGAATTCGTTATTTAATTTGTCAGTGGATTGGTATAAAAATGAATTTTGTGTATATGTGGGATCCGTGTATAATATAAAAAGTTAATTATTTTGTCGTGTTAAATTTTTTAAAGTTAAATTAGGGCGAATGATTTTGTAAGATAAAAGCTCTAAGTTGAATGATTTTGTAAGATAAAAACTCTAACTTGAGTGACTTTACTGATAAAAAATAAAGTTTAATGATTTTACTACATAAATTTTTATAGTTGAGTGACCTTTTGAGATATTAACTCTTTAAATCGATCAATAAATTCTAATAATAACTAAAATAAGAATATCAACAATGATAATTCTTTTAAGAAAAAATATATAATATAAAATTAAAATAATAAAATCAAACTTGAATATTTGATAAGTTGATATAATAATATAAAATATGATTAAGCATGTAATCTGCATAGCATGATTGGAGTGCCAAATTCCTAATGTTTAGTAATTTTTTTCTATGAATATGCGAGTGTTAGGGTCACCTTTTACAACTCAAAAGTCATAATAGATTGTTTCAATTTATAATTAGATTTTCTTTTTAAAAAAGTAACGCCTAGTGATTGATTAATGAATTATTAATTATAAGTAACGCAGAAAAGGGCTTTAATAAAAGTCTAAAACAACCTACTTTACTGTTAGCCATTCCCACACTGAGTAGGGGACTAAAAACCATGGAAATGAGTCACTTTTGAGTTGTAAAGGCTTTAGCTAGGGCTCGTTTAGACATCATTTCAAATTAATTGAAGTCGAAATTGTATTTGTTCATAATTTTAATGATCTTGTAATTTGAGAAGAAAAAAAAAGGTTCGGTATACTCTTATAATAGGGAAATTAAAATACAAGTTTGTCATTTGTAATTGAAATGGTCATTTGTAATTTTTACCTTATTTTGTGTTGGTTGTTTAATTTATGCGCTAGCTTATTTTTTGGGTTATAAATATACATTTTTATATCATGATATCACATAAATTATACTTGGATGTGACTTCTGTTTCTAAAGAACTTAGATTTCACTAGGCTTAAGTTTAAATGTTTAATTATTGTTGACACCCAATTTTGACCCCCCCCCCCCCCACTGCAATAGGGATTAATTTTCGAGCTTCTTTAATTTTAAACAATTTGAGATAATTGGCTTTATAAAATTCAAAATATTTTTCGAGTTATATTAAAATAGTTTTAGTCATTTTTGTATTTTTAAAATAATATCTATATTTTTATATATAATTATGTATATGATTAATATATTTTGTGAATATTCGAAAATCATCTCAAAAAGATTTTATTTTTAGTTAAATATCTTATTAAATTAGTTTAGTTTAAATTATGATTATAATTTTAGATTATTTAGTTTATAATTATATTAATTATTTCGCTTCGTTGAGTTTAAGAAGCTCGTTAATTAATCTCGTCTAAATTCATATTGTTTAAGAAACCAACTCAATTTGGTCAAATTCATGAAGTCTATTGGTTACAATTGCAATTCGATGGGTCTTTTTTTAAAGCAATTTTGCTATCTTTTAAACCTGAGTCGGCTAAATCCTAAATGTTTTTTTATTAACCAAATTGCCTGAGCCACCAGCCTTCTTTTCCATTACTTCAAGCTAATTTTGGGTTGTTTTTTGGTATGCTCGCTTTTTTAATTGGTGTTTCGTTCGAGAACTGATGGTTAGACTTCTTTCTGACGAGAGGAAGTTGCTCGGATGATAAGCAGTCAGCACCCCTCACTTCCAACTCGAAGGTTGCAAGTTTGAGTCACCAAGGGAGCAAAAGGGTGGGAGCTCCTAGGGAGGGACTTTAAAAAAAAAAAAAAAAAAAAAAAAAGCTTCTTCCTATTTTTCTGAACTTTTTATATTTTGAGTCATTTGTACTTGTTTGGTTTGAATTCTCGTTGTTGTAGTCATAGTTTTCTCCCATCCCGATTCCCCGTTCTTTCGGTTCGAATATGTGGAGTCTTTAAATTATAGTCGTTGCATTTGAGTTTAAACTAAGATAGTTGAGCAGCATGTTCCTTGTTATGTTTAGTTATCTGATTATTAATGATTCCTAGTTAGTTGCTGCTTCCTTTCCATTTTACTGTTTCTTTCTTGCTTCGTTGAAAAACACGAGTTTATTGATTATAAGATTGTAATGACCTTTATACATTGAGTGTTGTACTTGTATTAGACTATTAATTGGACCCATTTCACCTTAGTTCATTGTTGTTGAAAATTATTTCAGGTCAAGTATTCATTGGTCGCAAGCTTTGTTACCTTCATTACAAATACATGCTAATATTTATTAGTATTTATGTTTTTTTTCTTTTGCATGATTTTGAGCTCTGCAGCTCTTTTGTTAGTTTAGGACATGGCAAGAATTGGGCTAAAGTCCATTATTTGGGCAGATTTTTTTAGACATATGACAAGTTGTGGGCCAAAAGCCCAGCATAGTTGAATTTGGGCAAGGAGCCCAAATTTGAAGCTTTTCTTCCCTTATTCTTAGTACTTTGTTTTATATTAACTCTCTAACATTGTTTTCTTTTGGTTTAAATCTAATTAAATCCCAAGATAGCCCTTTCTTTTCTTTATGTTTAAGTGAAATATTTATGTTTTATTTATTTATGTTGATTATCAAATAAAAATCATTTCTTAAAAATTATTTCAGGTTCATTTCCTTTCAAGTAGTATTTAACATAAATCTTTTTGTTTCTATACTTAGTTAATTTTCAAAGTTAGTCAAATTTTTAGTCAAGTCATAGGTCAACCACACATTAGCGAACACTTCAAGGGTCTAGCACCTTCTTGAAGTGTAAATTGAACCCCGAACCCCTTTTGGTATTTTCAAATGATTTTTTGTTCAAGTCTTTTGGAAATTTAAAGTTTTCTTGATTTTTCTTTAAAAATTAAATGACGACTCTTATATAAAATTAATGTTTCTTTACAAGTTAAGTTAAATTGATATTTTTATAAAATCAGTCTTATATTTCTTTTTAAACATAAGAATTGTTTATCGGGGTACTTTGGCAAATGTAGTTGGCCATTGAATGGTCAACGGTCGCTAACTGTCTCAGCCCAAGTTGTCCACTTGGATCACCGGTCCACTTCAAATAAAGCTCACTCTTAGTCAACTAGGGTAGAGCGAAGCCCAAACTCTAAAATTAGCGCATTTGCCTAAGATGACCCAACACCCAAGGCGTGTTGGGACCATTAGACAGACCACATTGAGTCCAAAATGGTCCAAGGCCTAAACGGACGATCATGCTTATGTATTCAAAATTTGAAGGATGTATACGTCGTTTGGCAAACCATTGTCTCTTGGGGTTGGAGTTTTAATAGCTTATTTTATTTGAAAAAAAATTCTTTATGAGCTACTATCCAAAAGGCGTGGACATTCAGAGATAAGACGAAATCAAGAACTATAACACCCCGTAACTAGAAAGAGCTAGAATTAGAAATAGTCATTTTTGATAAGAATGAAAATCTGGAAATTTGACAAAATTAAGTTAAGTATAAGTTTTGGGTCAACTTCAAACGATCATAACTCCTACCTCAGGATGAGTTATATGTTCTACAAGATACCGCAGGAAATATCTTTCAATTATCTTTCCAACGCCATCAAGTTTGATCAATTTCGAGTTCGTATGAGGGAGATATGCTCATTTGAAGTCGGGTTGTCTAGATAAGGAAAGTCAAAACCGGATTTTAAAGGGGTATTTTGGTCTTTTGATTACCCAATTAATTAAATTCGTTTTTAGTAAATTATTTGGGGTCTAAACTAAGTTAGTTCATTTTACGCAATTGAGAATTTCGCTAGAACTTTGAGAGAAGAGAAAAAAGGAGGAAAAGAGAAGAAAAGTTCAAGGTTCGTCAAGTTCTTGCGATTTTGGTTGTGGATTTCGCAAAGGATTCAATCTTACGAGATATGTGAGTTCACATAGCATTGGGTTCATTCACCCACGCACCAAACATGTTTATTTCAGTATGATTTTCGTTCTAAAAGATTGAGACTTTGATGTTCTTGAGTTGTGTTCTTGAATTACTTTCGTTCTTGAATTTGGGATGAGATTGAGGAGTTCCTGAGAGTTTAAGGTCGATTTTAGAGTTGTGTTTGATTAGATTCTTGTGTACATATGTTGGGTATCTGAATCTAAAGAGGAATTGAGAAAAAGAATCTAATTTAGGCGAATTGGGGTTAGAAAACGAAAAAGGAACATGTCGGACGCGGACCTATTCCTTAGGATTTACAAAAATTTCTCCGCGTCATGGAGTGGTCACAGACTGTTCTGCCTCAAAATTTATTTTGCAACCAAATAATTAAATGCATCTCCATGTCGCGGACTTGCTTCCAGACAGCGATTTCGTGATATTTTCTCATGTTTAACTATCTAAAAACACTCCTAAACATCATGAGATCGTTCCTATCACAAATCAAAATCCTTGAATCCATAATTCAATTGAAGGATCAGTTAAGATTCAAGTCAAGAGAAGTTAAGAGCCAAGTCAAGAGAAGTTCATAGAGTCTTCCAAAAGTCTTTTACAAATGTTTTAACTTTGTTTTCAGACTTAAAGTTCAAGTTGAGTAAAGAGTAAAAAGTAAAGATTGAAGTTCATTTTCTTCAAAGGTTATATGGGGACTATGTATTCTCAAAGAGTTTAAAATGCTTTCACATTTAAACAAGAAAAGAAAACCTTGATTTTCAAAGAGCCTTTGAGCTAGTTTTCAGAAAAGAGTAAACGTTTTCACAATTAAGCAAGAGAGGAAACTTTGATTTCCAATATAGCCTTTGAGCTAAGTTTTTAAGCAATTATCTCAAATCCCAAAAAGAAGTATGCTTTTAAACATAAGAGCTAGTATCATATTTTGGGAGTAGTGTTGAGCACCGATATGGGGGAGAGTTTAGACAACTCACAGCCCCCATAAACCATGTAGCCACCATGGGTAGAAAAGGGTCATACTTTTTAGATGATTCCTTAGTGCTTTTTAGCATAGACTAGTGGATCCACTTAGTAGTCAGGTTCTATACCTTCGGCAAGGTACAGGACGGCCCTGTCAGCGTGAGGCAAAACGATGTATCACCACAATAGCTCTTAAGTGACGATTGTCGGTTAGAGAAACTCCCACATAAGTATTTTGTATTCTTATATACACAACTTATTGTATTTTCATATACAAACAGAGTTCATATTGTATCTTCGCATACATACAGAGTTATTATGGTATTTCTAAATACACAAAGTTATCAATCATCTTTTAAAAAAGATTTTCTTTATATTGCTCTTGTTTTATACTGCTTTATATTGAAATGAGTTTAGTTAAGTTAAGTTGAGTTGAGCCAGGTAAGTTCTTTCAGTTCCTTTCAAGCTTATGTCTTGTTTTAGAATTTCCCTCGCATAGTCGTACATTCAATTTACTGATGTCATTTGGCTTGCATCTTTTAATGATGCAAATACAGGTAACCAGGATCAACATCCATCGCATCGTTGATTCTAGTTAAGCTCCAGAGTTTGTTGGTGAGCCTCCTTGCTTCCGGAGGATCCCTTTTTATTGCTTTCAGTATTACTTAGTTTATTAGGGTGTCGTGGGTCTTGTCCCGACATTCATCTCAGTTGTTTAGAGGCTTCATAGATAGACAGTCATATGTTAGTTCTTTAGTCTTTTCATTTTCATTATCTTATGTTGATACTTGAGTTTGCGTTATTGGCTAGTTGAATATTTGCTTTATAACATTCTAAGTTTTATTTGGGTATATCTTTGTTAAGTTAAGTCTTCCGCTGAGTAAGTAAGCCAGGCCAGGGTTCGCTTGGGGCCACCAATGGTTCTCGAGTGCCAGTTTCGCCCAGGGTGTAGGCTCGAGGCGTGACAAGAACAAAGGCTTAGTTTAGAATTGTACCCCTACATCAAACTGATTATTTGCATCCCATATTCCCTATTACGTATCCTCATTCAGTTTATTCATGAAGCCTGTATAATTTGGGATTTGGGACAAAGGAATGTTTCAAATGACGTTATACATTATTCAAATCGTTACGCCTACCTTTGGCATAAATGAGTCACATATTTGTTTCAAACTCACAATAACTGTTTGTGTACTACATAATTAACTGTTTGTGTGAATGTGTTGCTTTATTTGGAGATGTTCTAGCCCACACTTTGTCAAAAAAATTCTAGAACCTCCAAAGCATAAATATCAAGTCACTATCGAAAATGCATCCAAATACTCCTTGAGTCTTTAGTTTCCCACCAAAACTTGAAATTCACTTTCAAAACCTTACTCTCTCATCTCATAAAAGGTCGATTCTTCATCTCAAATCAAAAGAAGATTCCAGCTAGTCGGACTATGAAGGACCTGAATTCTCCTCTGTGAGATACGTATGCAGTCTTTCAAGGCTCGGTCCCTATCTTTGAGAAATTCTATCTTTTCCAATCCTCACAAGGAAATTAGAGTTACATCTCAAACAAAAATCAGAAGTACAACAATGAAAGATACAAAAAATTTGGCTCAACGCAAGTCAACCTTTCTGTCACTAATCCCAAAATCAAATGGACATTTTTTTGTCTATTTAGTCATTTTTCTATATCAGGGGGCTAGTTTATCTTCAAGTGAAACAGCCCTTATGTGTTTACAGTCATGTGTACGATATTTTATATTATTTATCATCTACACAGACTAACAGGTTTGTCTTTTGAGTTATTTTTGTTACGCCCCGAGCCTACACTCTGGACGTGGCCGACACTCGAGAACCATCGCTGGTCCCAAGCGAACCCATGGCCTGGATCAATACTCAGTGGAAGACTTACTCATCAAAACAAGAGCTCAAAAGAGTCATTAACTCTATTGTCTCAAACAATTAGCTCAAAATATTCGTGAATACTCTACTAGCCATAAGAAAGTAACTCAAGTCTTAAATATTAATAAAGAAAATGGAAAAGACACCTTAAAATACTACTATTTATGAAGCCTCTAATAACTATGATGGAAGTTGGGGCAACACCCACGACATCCTAACAAAACTGAAAGTAAATGCAGAACCCTCCAGAAGCAATGAGGCTCACCAAAGCTAAGTGGGATTGCAAGTGGTATCAATGGAGCGCATGTTAATGACCCTGCAAAATGTATCTGCATCATGAAAAGATGCAAGCGAAATGGTGTTAGTACATTGAATGTACAAGCATGCAAGGGGAAAATTGAACATAACATATAACTTGAACTAATAGAAAAGAAGAAATACTCACCTCATCTCAACTCAACTCAACTCAGGAATATTCAACTTAACTCAAGAATATTCAACTCAACTCAATTGGAGTGCAACAATAAAAGAAGTAAAATGTATAAAGCTTTTAAAACAGTTGATAATAACTCAATGTATATAAAAAAAAATACCATAATAAAATCTCTACTCTTATTTGGGAGATTCTCTAACCGACAACCATCACTATGAGCTATGTTATGATACAACTTCTCGCTTACGCTGCCAGAACTGTCTTATACCTTGTCGGAGTATGGGAAATCCTCAACTAAGTGGATTTACTAAGATATGCTTAAAAGCAATAAGGAATTATCTAAAGAGTATTATCTTTTACCCATGTTGGCATACATGGTTTATGAGGATTTTGAGTTGTCTGAACTCATCTCCATATATGTCACGCCCCGAGCCTACACCCTGGACGGGACTAGCACTCGAGAACAATTGTTGGCCCCAAGCAAACCCTTGTCCTGACTTACTTACTCAGCAGAAGACTTAAACACAATAATAAATCTCAAAGGATAACTCACACAAATGTCTTTAAGAAATATTAAACTTAGCCAAAATGGCAACTCAAGTCTTAACCATTAAAATAGGAAATAGAAAACTCAAGAACTAATATCTGACTGTCTATGAAGCCTCTAAAAAAATTGAGATGGATGTCGAGACAAGACCCACAACATCCTAATGAACTAATAATAATACTAAAATCAATAAAAGGGATCCTCCAGAAAGCAATGAGGCTCACCACAAGACTCTGAGTGCTCAACTGGATCAACAATGCGCTGGATGTTGATCCTGGTTACCTGTGGCTGCATCATTAAAATATGCAGGCCAAATGATATCAGTACATTGAATGTACGAGTATGTAAAGGGAATTCTAAAACAAGACATAAGCTTGAAAGGAACTGAAATAACAAACCTGGTCTCAACTCAACTGACTGAACTGAACTTATATCAATATAAAGCAATAATATAAATGCAATATAAAGAAAAGCTTTTAAAACTTGGATATCAACTCTGTGTATTTAGAAATACAATAGTAACTCTGATGTGTATGTAAAGATACAATAAAACTCTGAAATGTATATAAAAATACAAAATAATACTGATGTGGGAGTTTCTCTAACCGACAATCATCACTTAAGAGCTATTGTGATGATACAATGTTTTGCCTCACGCTGCCAGGGTCGTCCTATACCTTGTCGAGGGTATAAAACCAGAACTACTAAGTGGATCCATTAGTCTATACTAAAAAGCACTAAGGAATTATCTAAAAAGTATGACCATTTTCTACCCATGGTGGCTACATGGTTTTGGGGGCTGGGAGTTGTCTGAACTCTCCCCCATATCGGTGCTCAATACTACTCCCAAAATATGATACTAGCTCTTATGTTTACAAACATACTTCTTTCTGTGATTTGAGATAATTGCTCAAAAACTTAGCTCAAGGGCTATCTTGGAAATCAAAGTTTCCTCTCTTGCTTAATAGTGAAAGCATTTACATTTTTTTGAAAACTAGCTCAAAGGCTCTTTGGAAATCAAGGTTTCCTTTTCTTTTTTAAATGTGAAAACATTTTAAACTCTTTGGAAATACATAGTCCCCATATTCTCTTTGAAGAAATGAACTTTAATCTTTACTCATTACTCTTTACTCAACTTGAACTTTAAGTCTTAAAACAAAGTTAAAACATTTGGAAAAGACTTTTGGAAAACTCTAAGAACTTCTCTTGACTTTGATCTTAACTTTCCTTGAATTGAATTATGAATTCAAGGCTCATGATCTCATGTTATAGATGATTTCATGTTGTTTAAACGTACCCTAGAGTGTAGGAATCAACTAGGAAACATAGGTACGTTTTAAAGGAACTAGTACGAAAAGAATGGGAAAAAAATAGAAGACCTGGTGTCCCTGGCACTATGAAAGGCGCGGGGCGCCAAAGCCTAAACTTCAGAACTGAAATTGGGGCATTCTGAGTGGTGCGTAGCCCCAGGCCCCAAACTTCAGACACTGAAGTGGGGCGCTCTGGCTGGGGCGGAGCCCCAGACCCCTGCCTAGAAAATCCCAGATATTTTTTGCTCGTTTTTCAACTCTAAACTCAGTTCGTTTTTCCCCCCAAACACTTAGATTTGACTACATAACCAAAATATGCAAGAATCTACTCAAAACAACATCAAATTTCATTGATTTAGATCAAGAATTATCAACAAACTTCAACAATCAAGAACCCAATAGAAACCTCAAACAATCCATCAAGAACTCAATTTCTAATCCTTCAAGAACCTAAATTCGCTGAAATAAAACATGTTGGCGCGTAGGTGAACTAACCCAACGCTATGTGATATCACATACCTCATAGGGATCAACCCTTGACGAAATCCACAATCGATTCTTGAAGAACTTGACGATTTTTGCTCCTTCTCCTTTTTTCTCCTTTTCTTTTCTCTTTTCTCAAAAACCCTAACTTAGTCTCCAAAAGCGTAAACTGAATCCTATCAATTTCAACCCCAATTAATTACCAAAAAACAAAATTATGTCATGGGGATGGAAAAGACCTTAATGCCCTTCTAAAATCCAGTTTAGACTTTCTTTATTTGAACAACCCAACTTCAAATGGGCATATCTCACTCATACAAACTTGGAATCGCGCAAACTAACGACGTTGGAAAGATAATCCAAAGATCTTTCCTAAGGTATCTAATAACACACCTAACTCATCCTGAGCTAGGAGTTATGGTCATGTGAAGTTGACCCAAAACTCAAACTTAACTTAATTTTGTAAAATTTCCAGATTTTCATTCTTTCCAAAAATGACTCTTTCTAATCCTAGCCCTTTCTAGTTACGGGGTGTTACAATATCGGTGTTCAATACTACTCCCAATAATATATAACTCATGCTCAAATGTTTAAAAATATAACTACTCCTCATTTTGAGATAATTGCTCAAAAGATTCTCTTAAAAGAGATAATACTCAAAAATTCCTCATGATCTCATTTGGAAATCAAGGTTTCCTCTCGTTTTAAATGTAAAAATATTTACATTTGGGAATATTTATTTCCCTTATACTCATTTTGAAAAATGAAACTCAACTCTCCTCATTCTCATACTCATTTACTCAAGTCTTAAAACAAGTTTTAGAATATTGTAAAAGACTTCTCAAAATGACTCAAAAAGATTTCTCAAACTTTACTCTTAACTCTATCTTGAATTTGAAATGTGAATTCAAGAGTTATGATTAGAATATGTAGGATCCCACAATGATTTATGGGACTTAGATAGTTGATAATAAAAATGAGCAAAGACTCAAATTGGAGAGCACTGGCGCGACGCGGAGAAGGGGTGACTATCTGGAAGCTGAAATTTTAAAGTGTCTCCACGATGCGGTACTTTTGCCTAATCTTTTCTTCCTCTCCCAAACTCATTTCAAAACATATCCACTGCAATTCCATTATTCAAATTTCCAAAGTTTCATAACCCAGAACGTTTTCAAGAGACTCACACAAAAATCTACCAAGAGATTCAACTCATTCGCAAAACCCTCACCTCAAGAACTCAAAGACCTCCATTATCAATCAAACTCAAGAAATACTCAAGAACTCTATAATCAACTTCAAAAGCGCAGGCTGCTACTATAAAGTTAAAATTATACAAGCTCTATCAACAGTATGCAAATAATCAATTTTGGGCAACTTTTTCTACTATTCGATCTAAACCAACTGATTAAGGAAGTTAATCAAAACAAAATAAGTTACTTTATTTGCAGTAAGTATCTAATTTTCTCTCTCTAAATCATTATGTATCATTTCTTAAAACACTTTTATTCTCTACTTTGATGGGTTGTGATTAAAAGTACTTACACATTTTATAACTAATTTTGTTTACTTGATGGTTTTTGTAGTTCTGTTTAATGTGTAGTTAGACAAAAAAAGAGTTACCTTTCACTATTTTATTTGAAGCTAAAATCAGTTTACTTTTTTACTTGCTATGATGGGGTTTGTCTTCTTATCATTATTATATTTCATGTTTCAAATCAATAGGAGTTTACAGAGTTTGAGGGTACATCTGTTTGCATTGTTAGAAAGTCAGAATTGAACCTTTATTTGCAGGAACAAGAACTCGATTATGAGACTTTTCATGAGATGGATGTTATTAAGTAGTGGAATTGAAGGATAATGAAAAAAAATATTTCGATCTTTCGATAATGGCATGATATATTCTCAGTGTTCCAATTACCACCGTAGCATTTGAATTGACATTTAGTATTGATGGTCGTGTTGTTACCAAATATACAAATTGTATCCATCATTAAAAATGTCCAAACTCTTGTCACTACAAGAAATTGATTGCATGGATTTACTCAATCTAATGAGGGTAATATTTTTCTATCTAATCTATTAATATATCACTCCTTTTCCTGAAAGTATTTGTTAATTATTATCTAACTAACATTTTGTATGGTGAATGGTAGATGAAGATGAACTTCTTAAGGAAACAATATCACATGTTGATTCAAATGTGATCAATGGTACAAGTGAAAGCTGAAGTGGAAGTGGAGTTGTAAAACTTTAATTAATGGGTAATGTAATATTTAGCAATTTAGATTTGTTAAGTTTTTGGGTTGCCTTGTGTTGCTGGAAATCTTTTAAACCAGCTAGTTTTTAGTGAGTGAATGGTGGAATGATCAACATTTTCTATTAAATCTTATGTTGGTTATTATGTATTTTTGTAAGTATTCACCGTCATGTGTGATTCATAAATGAATTTCTGTATGTATTGATGTCGTGTTCATCAAACATCAACGTTCGATATCTTAGATATTCTTTCTAAGAGAGCAATATTGTTCATTTTTTGGTTGAAGGGCCAACCCGTCTCAACCCGTGGCCCGCTTAGGGCTGGATTGGGCAGCTATTTTATAGGCCCTTAATTAAAAAGGTCAACTCATACTAACCCATTTAACTCTCTAACCCATTAGGGTTTGGTTGGGTTGGGTTGGGCCAGCTTGTTTTGACAGTTTTAATCAGCAAACATTCAATTTTTCAAACTTACATAAAGTACAAATTGGAAGTTGGATAACTTGAACGAGAAATTATGTTTGTTTTTTCATAAAAAAGGCTCCAATAATTCAAATATTTTTCTGCCCTTCTCCAATCATCAGATGTAGGACAATTTGAGTAATTTCTATCAACTAACTATAGACTAAACAAAGCTTTTTCATATTGTAGTGCACTCTCAAGCATCAAGTACGTGGTGTTCCATCTAATTGCCACATCCAAACGTAAACCCAAATTTGTACTAATTTCAACTTGCTTAACACATTGCTCAAACTTTCTCATTCTACCATATAATCCTTTACTATACTTCACAATTTCTCTAATTCTAAACAAGGCTTCATTAGCTGCCTTTAAACCTTCTTAGACAATCAAATTTAGAATATGAGCAGAACAACATACATGAAAAAACTCACCATCACATAACAAACTCTTTTGCAAACCAACATGACCTTTTAAAATAGTTTGTATGTTATCATTGATAGTGACATTATCTAAAGTTGTAGAGAGCACCTTCCTATCAGTTTCCCACTCTTTCAAACAATCATATATAGTTGCAGTCAATTCAACTCCAGAATGAGGAGGAATCATACGAAAAAAATTCAAAATTTTACTTACTACCTTTCAATTATCATAAATATATTGAGCAGTTAAACAAAGATATCCTTCAAAAGTACCCGTTGTCCAGCAATCATAAGTTAAGCAAACTTGATTAGGAATCTTAGCCAAGACTTGTCTTTTAATTTTTCTTTCTCTCTAAAATACACTTTCTGGACATCCACAACAGAAGTGTTCCTCGATGGCATTACCACTTCTGAATTTACATAATCTGCCCAAGCTCTAATTTTTTTATATTTAACAAAAGAATACGGCAAATCGTGCTCATTAATAGCTTCATCAAGCTTTTCACAGGAAATCAATTGATCTATCTTTCTCAACTGTATGTTACCTTGCTGATCCATATACATTTGAGCCAAATCATAATACTTAACAGTTATACATTTAAATAAATGACGTTTCAAATGTGATGTTCCATAGTTCTTACCATTAGGTCCATAAGTAGAACCAGCCCTATATGAATCCTTACAAGCTCTGCATATTGCTTTTGCCACTCCATCTATATCTCTACCAATCTTCTTGAAATGTCTCCAAACAGATGATTTTAACTGCCTTAATTTCTTTTGTGGGGATTCTTTATATTCATTCACCCCTACACTAGTTTCATGTGCACTACATTCACATCATTCTCCATTGATTTCCCTGTAAATGTTAAATATGTCAAAAGTTATTTTCAGACTTCAAAATGAACATGTAGAGAAATTAACTTTTTGGATTACTCATTAGAAAAACACAACTAATACACATGATATCATGCACCAAGAAAATGATTAGGAAAACAAATATTATATATGAAACTATTGCAAAAGATGAACTCGATTAGGACGAAGTTCAGCTCATTTTTGGAGAAGAAATAAATCAAAAAATGATAGATTCTTACTTGTATGCATGTATGCGTGTATCAATGTCGATCTGGAAATTGAACTTCGAACGAGTTTGGAAAGATTTGTTGAACTCTAAAACTTCAAAACCCTAATGCCATGCCTAAAAAGAGAAAGTTTCTAACGTTTAAAAGACAAAAGAGAATATATACCATTATATTACCAGATAAGAAGAGCGAATAAGCACACTCTTCTCTGTCAACACGTGTACTTACATGAAAATACACTCAATTTAAGGATTATTTTTGTCATTATATGCTTTACTTTACATAAGTGTTGAGTACCTCAATACTACGAAGTCAGTTAATAGCCTCCACGTGGGTCGAACGATGAAGGTACTTGCGTAAATAAATCAAAATAGAGGGTTGCTTTATGGTATTTCGTACTTTTCAAACCTGAAAAATGATTGTACTTGCCTGCTTCATAAATGTACTTCCTTTTTGTTGGACACAAAAACCATTTGCTTTTTTTCCTCTTTTACGGCTTTAATTGTGTGGGTCCTATTATTACTTTTGTACACCATTTCATTTTTCCTTGCATTGTTCTTATATTTTATTATTTCCAATTTCTATCCTCCAGGGATCTTTGAATATTATTTATTAATTCATTCATTCATTAATAAATTATTTATATTGTTTCTTCCATTTTAATTGTTTCATCTTTTTTTTTTTGCACGAAGTGTTAAATATGAAGAATATTTTTAAATTTTGTAATCTTAAATTTAAAATATATCACATATATTAAAGTAAAAAGTATTTCTAATTTTATAATCATAGATACGCTATGTAAAAAAATTTAAATTAAGAAGTAATTTTCTTTTTTAAGTGAAATAAAAAAAATATGTTCAAATAAATTGATACGGAAGGAGTCATATTTAAAAAATAGAATAAATATGTGATATTATTAGAAAGAGCTTTAATATATATTGTAAAAATTATTTTGTCTTCCGTATATTATTTTGTGCATAGATGTGGAGTTTTAAAGTTTTTAACAATTTAATATAGAAATATGATTATTTGAAAATTTTAGTACTTTCTTCATTTAAATTTTTCCTTGTTTTTCTTTTAATTTGTTCTATATTTAAAAATTACATAAAAAGTACTGAAAATCACAATGTAATAATATAAGCTATTAAAAAAAACATAAAAGAAATTTTATTGACTCTTTAATTCCATATTGAAACAAAAGAAGTTTGTTTGAAAATAACTTAAAAAGTACTGTAAATTAAAGTAAAATAACAACTAAAAATATTTAAGAATCATATAAGAAATTTAGTTGATTTTCGTAAAAGTACCTACGTCACATAAAATGGAACAGAAAGAGTAATATATATTATTTGAAAATGATATAAGAAGTGCTATAAATCACAATAAATTAACAACTTCAAAATATATTTAACAAAATCACATACAAAATAATATATAGCTCTCCAAATTTCATCGGTGTCACATAAATTGAAACAAAGAACTACTCCCAATTTATGTGACTTACTTTCCTTTTTAGTCAGTCCCAAAAGAATGTCACATTTCTATATTAAGTAACAATTTGACTATAAAATATTTATTTAACCTTTAATGAAATAATTTACAGTCATACAAATTTATATAATTCATTTTGGACCACAAGTTTTAAAAGTCTTCATTTCTTTCTTAAACTCCGTGGCGAATCAAACTACCTCACATAAAATGAGACGGAGGAAGTAATATATATTGGGCCCGCGCTGGCGCGGGAACCTAATATCTAGTATACTTATAAAAATGAATCAAAATCTTAATGGAGTAATGGCCTTGGGCAATAAAGAAATTTTAGTGGGCTCATGGCCCTAAAATGTAAAAGATTTGCAAAGGACTTGATTTTATATTTGTTTTAAAATATCTATTGATAAAATCTTTACAAATAAAACTTTAAACATTCATAGCCCACAGGATATGATCTAAGGCTCGCGGGTTGGGCCTACAAGGATAGCGGGTCAAATGAGGCTGGGCCAAAAAGCCTCGTTCCTAAATGAGCCAAAAAATTAGGCCCAACCTCACTTAATTCAAGGGTTGAGTTGGATCGACTTAATGGGCGGGCCAAGCTCATTTTGACAGCTCTATTGCTGAAGGATAATTCAAGTAATTTAGATGAAGTTATTAATGAAATGGTTGTAAGAATGTTCAAAAAGTTTCGAAAATATTGGAATAGATATAGTTTAAAACTCTCATTTGGAGCAATTCTGGATCCTCGCTTCAAGATGCAACTTTTAGAATATTTTTTCTCACAAAGTTGAACTCTTCTTCGACATATAAAGTTAAAATTATACAAGTTCTATGAACGGTATGCAAATAATCAAATTGGGGGAACTGTTTCTACAATTTGGCCCAAACCAACTGAAGAAGGAAATTAATCTAAACAAAAGAAGTCTACTTTGTTTGCGGTAAGTATCTAATTTCTCTCTCTAAATCATTTTGTATCTTTTCTTAAAACCACTTCTATTGTCTAATTTGATGGGTTGTGATTAAAACCACTTACACGTTTTAGAACTAATTTTGTTTACTAGATAGTTTTTGTAGTTCTGTTTAATGCGTAGTTAGACAAAAAAATGAGTTACCTTTTACTATTTTATTTGAAGTTAAAATCAGTTTACATTTTTACTTGTTATGATGTGGTTCGTCTTCTTATCGTTATCACATTTCATGTTTCAAATTAATAGGAATTTAAAGAGTTTGAGGGTACATCTATTTGCATTGCTAGAAAGTCAGAATTGGACCTTTATTTGGAGGAACAAAAGCTCGATTATGAGACTTTTCATGAGATGGATGTTATTAAGTATTGAAAGGATAATGGAAAAAAAAATATCCAGATCTTTCGGTAATGGCATGAGATATTCTTAGTGTTCCAATTACCGCCATAGCATCTGAATCAATATTTTGTCTTTGTGGTCGTGTTGTTACCAAATATAGAAATTGTATCCATGATGAAAATGTCCAAACTCTTGTCACTACAAGAAATTGATTGCTTGGGTTTACTCAACCTAATGAGGGTAATATTTTTCTATCTAATCTATTAATATATCACTCTTTTTCTGAAAGTATTTGTTAATTATTATCTAACTAACATTTTGTATGGTGAATCGTAGAAGAAGATGAACTTCTTAAGGAAACAATATCACATGTTGATTCAAATATGATCAATGGTACAAGTGGAAGCGGAAGCGGAGTTGTAAAACTTTAATTAATGGATTATGTAATAATTAGCAATTTAGATTTGTTAAGTTTTTGGGCTGCCTTGTGTTGCTGGAAATCTTTTAAACCAGCTAATATTTTGTGGGAGGAATGATGGAATGATCAACATTTTTCTGTTAAATCTTATGTTTGCTATTATGTATTTTTGTAAGTATTCACCGAAGTTTGTGATTCATAAATGAATTTTTGTATGTACTGATGTCGTGTTCATTAGACATCAACATTCGATACTATTAGATATTCTTTCTAAGAGAGCAATATTGTTCATTTTTTGGTTGAAGGGCCAACCCGTCTCAACCCGTGGTCTGCTTAGGGCTGGGTTGGGCTGCTATTTTATAGGGTCTTTAATTTAAAGGGCCTAACCATCCTAACTCATTTAACTCTCTATCCCGTTAGGGTTTGGTTGGGTTGGGTTGGGCCAACTCATTTCGACAACTCTAATCATCATCTTCATTGCCCAGTGAGGCTTTATCTTCATTCACCATCAGGAAGTCATCATCACCGTCATTGCCAAGTGAGGCCTTATCTTCATTCAGCACGGAAAGTCATCATCATCGTCATTGCCCAGTGAGGCCTTATCTTCATTCAACATCGGAAGTCATCATCATTGTCATTTCCAGTGAGACCTTATCTTTATTCGGCACCGGGAAGTCATCATCATCGTTATTGCCTAGTGAGGCCTTATCTTCATTCAACACCGGGAAGTCATCATCATCATCATTGCCCAGTGAGGTCTTATCTTCATGCAACATCGGAAAGTCATCATCATTGTCATTGCTTAGTGAGACCTTATCTTTCATTCAACACCGGAAAATCATCATCGTCGTCATCACCAAGTGAGGCCTTATCTTCATTCAACACCAAAATTCATTATTATCGTCATTTCCCAACTAGGCCTTATCTTCATTCAGCATTGGGAAGTCGTCATCATCATCACTGCCCAGTGAGGCCTTATCTTCATCCAGTGTCGAAAAGTCAGTTTTAACTCATTGCCCAGTGAGGTATCGTTGTCATTATCCAGTGAGGCCTTATCTTTATTCAGCACCAGGAAGTCATCATCATCGTCACTGCCCAGTGAGGCATCATCATTATCGCCCAGTGAGGCACCAACTTTATTTCACAAAATCGTTATCATTATCATTGCCTGGTGATGCATCATCAGTATCTTCATTGCAAGAAAGTCATCAACGTATTACAACAATAAATTTATTATTACTTCAATATGAAGAGAATAGTACATTGAAGAATTATATTGAATGTTGCGTCCCGTTTTTCGCAAAATGGGCTTTGGTGCACGACCTAACAACTCTTTTAGGCTTTGGGTGATTGAAGAGTCGTCACCTAACGAATTAAGGCGCGTTAGGGCACCTATCGAACCTAACTAAGTCTATCTAAGGTCAACGAACCAGAGATCAGGGTAAGGGTTCAAATTACCTCGAGGGGAAGGTGTTAGGCATCCCTCGAGGTCCACAAATTTGGGTCCCGACCGTATCTCATGCAATTTATGTGGGGGTTACAAGTAGCATTTAAGGTCACTTCATTTATCATTTATTTAATTAGCATGATGACTAGGTGATAACTATGATTAAACGATTAGGATTAATTAAATTATCTACTTTATTAATTAAGCATGCAAGACTAGATGATGTAATAAACAAAAATGAATATTTAAACAATTAATAAAAGCGGAGCGAGGAGACAGAAATTACACAATCAAATAGAATAAACAATTTTTTTATATTTTTATTTAAGATACCCCAAACAAATATAATAATAAACAAATAAAGGGACAAAGGAAAGGGAGACTCTAAAGGACTTTACGATCAGCACTCGATTTTATATATTTTTTATTTGATAGGCATCCGTGTAGGGACTGACAAAACCAAGGTTTGTCGCTTTAAGCCTGAGTCGATGTCATCATATCCATAGGGCCTAAACTACCCCTACCCCACCACCGCATGTTTTTCGTCTCTAAAAGGTGTCTAGCGTCCCTACGTAAGGTTCAAGAGGCATTGGATGTTGGGTTTTAAAAGGTGTGAATGAAAAATGAAGAGTTGCGACTTTTATGAAGAGTTGTGACTTTGATGAAAAGTTGCGACTTTGATGAAAAGTTGCGACTTTTATGAAGAGTTAAGACTTTTATGAAAAGTTGCGACTTTTCTGAAAAGTTGTGACTTTTATGAAAGGTGGTGACCTTTCCAAAAGATTGTGACTTTTCCAAAGGTTTGTGACCTTTCCGGTAAGGCACAATAAGAACCTTTTCACACTATTCTTTGTTTTCTATAAATTGAGAAATTTCCTCTCATTTTAAAAATAGAACCAATTTCTGGACTTCTTCTTCTACTAATAAATTTAGTATTCTAAGTGTACTTTACTGCCGTTGAGTGGCTCGCTGACACCAGCGTTTTGGGTATCAATACACTGGTGATTGAGATCATTCTATCTTGGGAGGACATATTCCAAATCAAACCTCGGATACTAGAAGGGAATAATTTCCTTAAGGGGACACTGTGCATTCAATGGGCTTGATCTTCTTTCTGTTTTTCCAGATTCTGGTATGTGTTACAGATTTTAGATTTGTCAATTAATTTATGTTCTTCTGTTCTTCACTGGTTCATTAAACTTTGGTAACTTCATGTTTCTGCAAAGTTTGTTGGAATCAGTAAGATTCTTTAAACACAGATTGACAACAATTCTTCTTTAGAAAAAAAAAATATTTCATATATTTTATCTAATTTGGTTTTGATTCTAGTTTCTCTACTAGTTTTAATTTTCTAGTTGTGAAAATGTTCTTAAACTTTATTGTGTCTTACGAAGTTCTTCAAAGTTTTGTTCTAAGTATCTTGGGAATACAAGACGAACAACAATCTTAAGGAAATTATTATACTGTTGGTATTTCTTGTATTCTACTGATTGAGAGAAACAGATCATGGAAGTAGAAGTTTAAGGCATTACTTCTCCATAATTTGGTGCTTTGTTTAGCAAGGTCGAAGTGAGAATGTACAGAAAAAATTGGTGTTATTCTGGTTAAAGATTACACCAGGTAACCTTCTTATTATTTATCTAAGGAGGAAAATAGTTTCTAAGAGTTAACAATTTTGATTTTTTATCACATGTATCTTTGGAAAAAGATCTGCAAACTATTTGTTGTGGAATGAATTTTTCTTGGCAAATAGTATTGCCTTTAAAATTCTTTAGTTTGCAAAATGAGAGATGCACATTTTTGTTTGATAAAATAGTATGTCAAAATGTTATAGTTGGAAGACTATTTGAAAAGAAAAACATTTCTATGTGATAAAGAATATGTTTAATTCTGTTTGGAGACTAAAGAAAAAAAAAGAATTTTTTTTTTTTGTAGTTTTGTACTCCATGTGAAATTTGATTGTGTCTGATTTTTGTAGGCTAAAAACTTTTGTAGTTTACTACTCTGGATAAATTAGACTATGCAATTGGTTTGAAAAATTATGAAAACTTCACATAATAAGTCAATGTTGTACTTTTGATTTTCTATAAACTCACTGTTATATAGAAACAAATTGTACAAAAAAAATTTTGTCTTTATTGTTAGTATTCTAAATACTAAGTGGTATGTCTATTTGTAATAGATGGAAAAATACTAGTGACTTAGAGTTTGTGATTTTGTGCCTCTATGAATGAACTTTGACACTATGTAAATATGTCAAAGAGAATTGAAGCAATATAATTCTTTGTAGAATAATATTTCCAAAAGAGGTTTCATAGTGCCAATGACATTTTGATGGTCTGGAAAAATATGTGGAAAAACTATTTTCAAATACTTGAAAAATATTTTTGAGATCACATTTAAAATGTGGGGGTTCTTTGCTTATGATAAAGATAAAATTAGACTTGGTGTCTAATTTAATTTTGGAGCAAAAGATATGAAATTCAATGATACTTTTGTATTATGTTAGACCCACAAAATTCTTGGAGTATATTTTGTATTGTGGTTGTTGAGTTTCTCTATTACTAGTATATGGTGTGACTAGTATGAAACTACCAAATTCTATATATACTTGTTCAAAATAATTGTGTTCTTTTATGAAAAAGTGTCACTTAAAATGTTGTGATTTTTCATGAAAAAATGTGTCTATTATGATAAAAATATTTGCATAGACATGAATATTGGTGAATAGTCATTTGTTATGTTCTGTAAAAGAAACATTTGGACTATATTGCCTTTATTGGACCCGATGAAACTTTGTTCATGGGTAGTTCTATAACAATCCAATTGAAAGTTATGGAAAGTTCCTTCTGAAAAGAACATTTGACAAGGTGATGACTCTAAACAATGTTTGTATCACACAAAATTGTAAGAAATAGGAACATAATATTAGTGAGAAAAAAGCTACCTCGCGAAGAGCTTTTCAAACTCAATATTTTTATTTGTTCTTACTTGCTTGAGTCTAAGTTTGTGACATGAACACTTGGGGCATGTCAATTACAAAACCTTGTAAGGAAACTGATCAACTTAGAAGTTTTGTCTAACTTTGAGTGCAATAAATAAATAAAAAAATGTCAAGTTTGTGTGAAATCTAAGTATGCTGAGCATTCTTATAAATCTGTTGAAAGGAAATCTAATCCCTTAGAATTGATTTACACTGACATTTGTGATATGAAGTCAACACCATCTCATAGTGGAAAAAAGTATTTCGTAACTTTCATTGACAATTGCATTAGAAATGACTAGATCTATTTGCTGAATGGTAAGGATGAAGCAATAGAAACGTCTAGACAATATGATACTGAAGTTGAAAATCAGTTGGGAAAAAGATAAGAAGTAATAGGGATGGAGAGTATAAATCTCATTTTGCAGAAATATGTTTGTAAAGTGGAATTATCCATCAAACTGCTGCCCTATTCACCTCAATCTAATGGAAAAAAAAAAACTTAACTTTGAAGGAAATGGTCAATGCAATACTTATGAGTTCTGGTTTACCACAAAACTTGTGTGGAGGAACTATCCTTACTTCAAAAGGGAACAACAAAAAGTTTTGCCTTTTCATAAAGAAAGCAATAAAAAGTTTTATTTTTCCAGGACACAATCTATTCCATATGAGAAATGAAAATGAAGGAAATCCAACTTGAAATATTTCAAAGTGTGGGGGTATCTAGCCAAAGTCCAAGTTCCTATTCCTAAAAGGATTAAAATAGGACCTAAGATAGTGGACTATAATATTAGACTTGAGTAGTCTAGTGAAAGGTCTAAACGACCTTGGAAAGAATAAAAGGAAAATGTACTTAATAAAGATATTTCGAGGTGTAGTAAATGTCAAAGGACATCTACTTTCTTCGAATATGATTTTGTAACATTTCTTGTGTCTTCTGTAGACTCATCCTTTTGGACAGATGGTGTTAATAGTGAGATTGGTTCAATCTTGAGCAATCCTATTGGAAGTTGGTTGATCTTCCCCCAGGAAATAAACTTTTGGATTCAAAGTGATCCTCAAAAGGAAAATGAAAGTTGATGGAATTGTTGACAGATACAAAGCATGACAAAAACAAGGCCTTGATCTTTTCGACACATACTAGCCAGTAGCTAGAATTACATTCATTTGGATGTTAGTTGTATTAGCTGTGGTATATGACCTCCAAATTCATCAAATGAATGTGAAAACAACTCTCTTAAATGGAGAATTGGAGGAAGAAATTTACATGGAACAACCCGAGGGTTTTGTGGTTCCTGGTAAAGAAAAGAATGTGTGCGAACTTGTTAAGTTATTTTATGGACTAAAACAAGCGCCCAAATAATGGCATAAGAAATTTGACCAAACTATGTTGGTAAATGGATGTAAGAATGATGGAAGTGATAAATGTGTTTACATTAAAATCACAAGGTCATTGTTAGTTTGTATATTGGTGATATGTTGATCATCAATAGAGACACTAATGACATAAATGCTACTAAACATATGCTAGAAAGCAACTTTGATATGAAAGATCGTGGAGTTGCTGATGTGATCTTAGGTATAAGAATCCTTAGAACTCCAAGATGTTTAGCATTGTCACGGTCATATTACATTGAAAAGGTACTTGACTAGTTCAAATATTTGGATTTTCATATTGTCAAGACTCCAATAATGTGAGCTTTGCACTTCAAAAGAATGAAGGTGAAAGTGACTCACAATTAGATTATACTAGAGTATTGGGAAGTATGATGTGTATCAAAAAGTGTACGCGATCAGATGTAGCCTGTGCTATTAATAAACTGAGTCGGTTCACAAATAATCCCAATTAAACTCATTGGATGACAATGAAAAGAGTGTTTGGGGTATTTAAAACATACTCAAAACTATGTCTTGCACTGGATGACAATGAAAAGAGTTTTGGGGTATTTAAAACATACTCAAAACTATGTCTTGCATTATATAAATATCCTACAGTATTGAAAGGATATAGTGATGCAAATTGGATCGCCGGGATCAAATAAAGTAAAATCCACGAGTGGATATGTATTTACTTTTGGTGGAGGAGCAGTCTCTTGGAAATTTTCCAAAAAGACATGTATTGCTAGCTCTACAATGATCTTTGAGCAAGGTGCTCTAGATAAGGCCGGTGAACAAGTTGAAAGACTCCGGAATTTCTTGATAGATATTCTTTTTGGCCCAAACCTTTGGCATCAGTATGCATACACTTTGATAGTAAAGATGCAATAGGCAAGGCATGGAGCATGATGTATAACGGAATGTCTCGTCATATAAGACATAAACAAGATACCGTTAGAAAACTACTCTCTAGTGGAATTATCAGAATTGACTATGTAAAGTCAAAGGATAATGTGTCGGATCCACTTACAAAAAGGCCTAACTAGAGAGAAAGTTGAAAGATCATCTAAGGGAATGGATTTACGGCTTAGGACAAGTCATCATGGCGGTAACTCTATCTAGCAGACTGGAGATCCCAAGAGCTAGATTCAAGGAGAAAAACAAAGTTGTGACTAACGATTCGGCATTGTCAACTAACTCAATCCATTCTCATGATGAAGACAATGCTCAGGAACAAGGATACATCATTAAGGCTTGTTATAGAGTTAATAAAGCTTAATGTTTTTAATGATTTGCTAAGTTTGGCAGATTTGACCAAATAGTGTATCTACGCGATAACACGGTTAGAAATCACCTATGTGAGTGTGAAGTGTCAGCCGCTTCAACGAGGATGATTGTCAAAAGTCCATCTCTCTATACACTCATGAAACCAGGAAGTGTTCATGGCTGAAACGAACACAACCGTAAGAACCATAAACGGTAAAGGGTTAATTGTGTGACGTATGGTTGTCTAGGTATACACCAAAGCTCGACGGTTCAAAGATATCGCATCTACCGATTGACCGAGTATATCCGACATATGTTCACTACGGAAAGGCCAAGGGGAAACCTACTTATCCAGATGCAATTAATTTTTGCTTGTAAAGTACACATACTTGTCCGTTTCTTTGTCTTGGAGTCATTCCCCATTCATGCGGGGATTGTTGGGTTTTAAAAGGTGTGAATGAAAAATGAAGAGTTGCGACTTTTATGAAGAGTTGTGACTTTGATGAAAAGTTGCGACTTTGATGAAAAGTTGCGACTTTTATGAAGAGTTAAGACTTTTATGAAAAGTTGTGACTTTTCTGAAAAGTTGTGACTTTTATGAAAGGTGGTGACCTTTCCAAAAGATTGTGACTTTTCCAAAGGTTTGTAACCTTTCCGGTAAGGCACAATAAGAACCTTTTCACACTATCCTTTGTTTTCTATAAATTGAGAAATTTCCTCTCATTTTAAAAATAGAACCAATTTCTGGACTTCTTCTTCTACTAATAAATCTAGTATTCTAAGTGTACTTTACTGCCGTTGAGTGGCTCGCTGACACCAGCGTTTTGGGTATCAATACACTGGTGATTGAGATCATTCTATCTTGGGAGGACATATTCCAAATCAAACCTCGGATACTAGAAGGGAATAATTTCCTTAAGGGGACACTGTGCATTCAATGGGCTTGATCTTCTTTCTGTTTTTCCAGATTCTGGTATGTGTTACAGATTTTAGATTTGTCAATTAATTTATGTTCTTCTGTTCTTCACTGGTTCATTAAACTTTGGTAACTTCATGTTTCTGCAAAGTTTGTTGGAATCAGTAAGATTCTTTAAACACAGATTGACAACAATTCTTCTTTAGAAAAAAAAAATATTTCATATATTTTATCTAATTTGGTTTTGATTCTAGTTTCTCTACTAGTTTTAATTTTCTAGTTGTGAAAATGTTCTTAAACTTTATTATGTCTTACGAAGTTCTTCAAAGTTTTGTTCTAAGTATCTTGGGAATACAAGACGAACAACATTGGACTGCTATTAGGGTGAATTTAGACAAAGATAAAATATAATAGGCCCACCCAGACACCAAGTCAAACAATTTGGACGAGCATTTAGCACATAAGGTCTCATATTGGCCTCTAAATTTTATTAAATATGCTAGCAAACACAAATAAGATGCGAAGGTTACATGCTAAGTGTGTGTGCAGACAAACAAGCATTACAACAGTAAAATTACTTATAAGAATGACAAAATTGTTACAGACAAACAGATTTTAAAGGTATAGCAAAAAAGTGATCACGCATGCAGAAATACTTTAAAACAGTAGCAGATTATTTATTGTGCGAATTAATTTAATACGTCAATTTAAAATGCGGAAAGTCAATAGCTGATTTTAATTAGGACAGGCAAGCGTATAATGCAGAAAATATTATTTTTTTTAAAAAAAATAGTAGCAAAAGGTATTATTAGTGCAGAATTTAATTTAAGTGGCGGTTCGAAATGCAAAAATAATTAATTACAGGCATGATTTAATTAGGTCAGCAAATTTAAAATAGCAGATTTTAAACATACGCAGATTATAATTATTAGTTAATTTTAGGTGATTAGCAAATAGAACACAAAAAATGCAAGAAATATATTCATTTTTTTTTACAAAGCATATAGCAAATCAGAATGAGTTATTAGCATTTTCAGTAGCAAAACAGATCAGAACCTAATTGATTTGGGCTAGATTCAATCTAGGAAGCAGACAATAATTTTAAAATACAATTTTACTCTTTTTATTTATTAAATGTGTTGATCAACATCTCAACTTATTAATTATGTCCTATAGGCATGATTACTAAGTGTGAATATGCTGAAAACATTATCAAACCCATAATCATGATATCTAGTTCATTTAAACAAATTGTTAACCTGTAGGCATGATATTTATTTAATATATAACAAAGGTTAAACTTATATGCATGACTTCTAAGCCTAAAACATATTGACAATTATTTAGATCCTATAGGGATGCTTTCTACCCTTACCTCACTATGCTAATATTTTATATATACAAAGAAACAAATGTCATTAATAAGTGAACGGAATATATTCAAGACCAATTCATTTCAATTATTTATCATGCTGAAAGAATGACTTTAACTAGTTTTTCTATTGATGTTATTAGTTAGATCCTATAATCATAATTTCTAAGTGAATATGCTAGAATTTATTAATGGAGTCTATATTAACAAATAACAAATATGGCAAATTAGCACAAAAGTTCAGATTTTAATCCTTTTAAATCTATTAACATGCTAAAAAGGTTTGTTAAGCACATGAAACTGAGATCTGAATATACTATAGTTCTCGAACTCATACTAATTCAAATTAATTAAGAGACTATCAATTGTTATTATGCGACATACTTAAAGGTCGCTCATTACAAAATTAGTTGATTTTAAAACTAAACAAATCACAACTAAACAGTTGATTTTAAGTTGGATTATTTAAGGAATTCCGACATAATTAATATATATGTAGCAATCACACACAACAAAAAAATAAACTACATTAAAAAATGAAATAGACAATTAGCACGTATATCCCCCTCCCCTTAGACGATCCCCATGATATATCACATATATAGAGTTAGGGTTTAACAAATTATTACAAAATAAATAGATTAAATAATACACAAAACATAAATTAACTCGATTTGTCTATTTTCCTCCCATGGCGACTCTTCATGTCTTGAACCTTTAAGTTCAAACCTGTTAAAGAAAGCAACAATACAACACATGTAATAACAACTATATTTTTACCCATACAACACATGTAACAACAATTATATATATATATATATATATTTTATGAACTCAAGCGGAATAGGACATACGTATTACTTCAAGCCACATATTGCACATATACAATCATGCACATAAAAAAGGGAGAAGAGACCTGACCCGAATGCTTCTTTTATTTATTTCAAACATACAATATTCATAATAGATGATGCAAGCAAAATTTAAACTAATGGTAAAGAGAGCTAACCGATTATGCAGATTTATTACTCAGCAATGAAGACCAAACTAATTCCAACACTAGACCCAAACACAGCAAAACCAAGTAGAGAGGCTCTTAGAATGTTCATCGGGATCTTGATTCTTTTAATAGTAGAGAGCAATATTTTATTTTATTTTTGAAGTATTTAAGAGTATAAGCAGTCCGAATATGAGAGTGTATGAATGTCTAGAAGCGTAGGAAAAGTGTTGAAGTCTCTCCGTGAGTGTCAAGAGTGAATAAGAAGCCCCTTCTTATATACTAGATGAAAGGTGCCAAATTAAAGGAAAAAAATTATTTTAGGGATCAATATTGTTTTCCTTAATCACAAGGGAATCAAAATCAAATTTAAAAATTTATTTACCAAGTATAAAGTAAGTAAGAAAACCGGTTAAGCTTAATTAAGGTAAAGAGAAAATTTAATTTACACAATCCATGCAGTCTGGCCAGAGAAAGTTGTGATAGAAGGAAAGAAATATTTACAGCCCAAGTCAAATATGTTTTCATGTTTGAATTAAGTATTACTACTGCATACAATCAACAGATTCCCAAATTTAAGCAACCTCAAATTAAATTAGCTAAGAATTGGAATAAACACAATTGGGTGAGATTCATTTTATTTTATTTTTTACCAAAATAAACAAGTAAGAATAAGGCAGAGAGATCAATTAAGCAGTCACCAAATACTGATATATAAAAATCAATGGGCAATAATTACTTACGGAAAGAAATAAAATTCCCAGCCTAATTTAAATCCGTATTCCTAAATAATTTAGTAACTTACCGTAATTAGACGAATGAGCACATTGGCAAGAAAATAATTAGTTCAATATAGAGGACCACTAAATGAGTAAATGACTTCATTTGCAGTTAAAGAGGCGATCAAACCATAAAATTAGATGATTATTAATAATATTAACAAGTCAAGCATTAAGGCGTTAATTAGAATGAAGGTTAACAGTACCATCAGTTTGCAACTAATATGCAACAAGTTAACAATCAACTGTAAAGAAAATGTCAACACACTAATGAAACAAATCCGGCAAATCAAAGCTTTACATGCTTGGGACGAAATTTCACAGCCATTAATCATATTTTCAATAACACAAACATGCCAAATCATATATTCATAATCAAATAGCAACATCATATAATCGAATTAGAAAAACGAACCCGGACAGATCTGTGAAGATCCGTCTTCCACAGCCTTTGAGCTTCGCCGGAGTCGCTGCTGGACGGAGCAGTTGTTGCTGCTGTTTTCTCGCCAAGCTGCTGCTGCTATCACGGAGTTGCTGTTGTGCTGGGCACTGCTGCTACTCGCCGCGCAGATCTGCTGCTGTAAAAAAAAAAAAAGAACGGAGGGAGATGGAGCAGCGATGGCTATTGGCTGCTCTCACCAGTGCTCATTGTGGCTGGCTGCTGCTCGTCGTTGGAGTGTGCTTCGCTGGGCACTGTTGCTGTTGGTCGCAGCTGCTGTCCACCGAAAAAAAGAGCAGAGGCAGCCAACGCTTGCTGGTTCTTGCGTTGCTGCTCTTCCGTCGGAGAAGAAAAGAGGAAGAAGAGAGAAGAAGAGGAGGCGCTGGGAGAGAGGAAGAGATAAGAGGGGAACGACCTCTCCTTCGACTTTCGTTGGAGACTCGCCATCGCCGGTGAGAGGGAGGGCGGCGGCTGATATGTTTGAGAGAGAGGGAGAATGAATAAATTTAGGTTTAGGGGTCTTTTAGATATGAAATAGGAAGGTGAAGTTTGATAGATCTGAACCATAGGATTAGAATTAGATAAGCAGCTAGGATTTAATTTAAAGGATGGACGATCAAGATTAAAAGCTCAAAATATTTTAAAACATATTAAATTGAATTTGAAGTGGCTAAAATTGAAATAGAAACTGGCTAGAATTGAAAATGAAAGGTGACTATAATTGGAATACAATTTGAATTGAAATGGCTAGAATTGAAAGAAATTAGAAGAAAATAGGCTACGATATAAATGATTTTGAGAATTAGGAATTGTTATCCAATTATATAAAATACTACATATTTTAAAATATTTCCATATATATTATACACATCTAATTTTCTTAAAATATTTAAATAGGTAATTATTCCGAGTTGAACTATCGATAAATATAATAATTAAATAATTTAAACAATAAATTTTTATAAATCAAGCTTACTAAAATATAATTTTTAGACAAAATCGACTAAAATCTTAAACTCGAAATATATTTTAAAATATGTATTTAATCGAATAGCATTTCCAAAAAGGGTTAAAGGTCGGTCAAAATTGGGTGTCAACATTGAAAATATGAGGTATAAGCTTTATTTGTTTTACGTCAAATTGATAGAGGCTGACGTCTAGTATTTGAAGGGAGTAGCTAAGTGTCGACATGGTAAAATACACTATCTCTCCATTTGAATTACATTTTATACTAATGAGTTTTATCTCAGTATTTATCGAGAGCATCCAAGAGGATGAATTCTCAAACAAACCACAGGTGTGGACGACATAAAAAAGGCTACAGCATAACGTGGAACTTTTTCTTAGCAGCGAACTGGGACATAGTACAAAGAGGAATGTTAAACTCTTCAGAAGCGAATTGAGGAGCGGTTTCCACCACAATCAAATCACACCCCTATCAGAAGGCATGTGGGTATTTTTTTTTTTGGGCTTACTAGTTTCAATTTCGCATCCGGAAACTTCGGCTCTCACCGGAGGCAACTTTCCAATCTGAGTGATAATGCACCAATAATTTTGGAAATTATGTCTATGTAAGTTCTTACTTATGAATGTGAAGAGCTTCATATTCATGGCTAAGAGATTGCAAGCCTATTTTTCATAATTCAACCTATTTGTCACTCTTCTAGAACCAAAGGTTATTTTAGCATACTGGGCTTCCTTTTCAATCGATCGAGTCAAACTACAAACAGTCTGATTTCTTGAGTCGAGGGATATGTAGGCGAGATCAATGTTAAAAACTCGGATATACTCCAACATTCTCTCTTAAATCTTATCCCCAATCGAGCATTCCGGTGCCCTCATAATTTGGTATTGGGATAGCTTCTGAATCCTTTTAGAATTGTGCATCAAATCAAGCGTATTGAACTACAAGTGACCTGAATTATCATATAGCTTGAGATATGTAGGAAATCCATTTTCGGAGTTTGGCCATAATTCCTAAAGTCCGTACCAAATCCCTTTTCTGAAAGATGGAGACGTGGTTGGTCAAAATTGGATTCGCCAATTTCGTTTGCCTCAAATTTCTTTCATCAATCCAAGTCAAACGAGGGACAGTCACCCAATTTTGACCATCCACGATATAAATTAATTTTCAAGCTTCTTTAATTTCAAACGATTTGAAAGAATTAATTTTATAAAAATTCAAAATATATTTCAAGTTTTAATGTGATTTTAATATTTTTGTAATATTTTAAAATAATGAATATGTTTTATATAATTTGTATATTTTATGAATATTCAAAAATCATCTTAAAAAGATTTAATATATTTAAGTTAAATATTTTATTAAATTAATTTAGTTTAAATTATGGTTATAATTTTAGATTATTTAGTTATAATTCGTCTTATTTAATCTTTAGCCGAATTCACTTATTAACTTTGGCTAAATTATCAACTACAATTGGCTACAATTGGGCCATCTCTCCAATTGCAAACCCAACCATTTTGTTGCCTCCAATCTCTCAATTCCCAATTAAGCCCATTTCTTCTTTACACCACAAGACCCAGCAGCCCAACAACATACAATCAACAATGCATTCCACCTCACAATTCAAATAGCCGACCAATTCTCTTTACAACTACAACAACAAATACGGTATACATCTTCCTCTTCTCTCTCGCGCTGCAAACCAGGAGAACAACCCATCGCGCGTCCTCCTCTTCTCGAATCATCTAGGTGTCAAAATCTCGGTGCTTCCTCGTCCTTGCTCAACAATCAAGGGCTCTCAATTTCAATCCCTTGAGGAAATTGTGTACAAATTACAGCTTTCAACCTTATCTAAGGAATTCAAATTTCGAATCGGACAATTCCTCCAATTCTTATCCCGGAAAGCTTCTCTAAGAAAGGTAACTCCGTTCTCTCTTAAGATATAGTGTTTTGTATGACATTCTTTGTACCGATTTTGTTATGTGGAGTTGATTCCTTTTATTGTGTTTCACTTTTCTTTGAGTTTTTGGGCTGTGAACGTGAGTTAAGCATCAGTGAAATCACTTTGGATGTTATATATTGTTCGTCATATTCGTTAGCTCTATAGTTAGCTGAGCCACTGCCTTGTCTCACTCGAAATGATAATAGTGTTCATTTAGCTTCAACTTGAGATTTGTTGCTGTATACTCTTGCTTTCTCACTGTTTACTTGTGTTTTGGTTGTCTTCTTTGTCGTTTTAATGTGTAGTTGTAGCTTCTCATCATGTTAGCCTAATCTCTTACGATTTATTTAAATTCTTGCATAACTTGAATGCTGGCTGTTTTTCTCTTGTATTTCACCTATTAATGTCGTGTTTGTAACTCACTGTAATCTCGTTTCAACTTGGCTCATAGATTTATCGTTAGCTCATTCCTATGCGTGTCTAGTCCTTTACGTGTTGGAACTGTTTTGCTTTCGAAAATGTGGCTGAGAACTTGATTGCTTTCTTTTCTTTTTAAGTGTAGTTCGGTTTGATTTTAGTGCTATCCATTAATCAAAATCTGGAAATTTCAATCAATATCGTAGTTATCCTTCGTTTATGTATCCATTTTCATGTTAGAATACTTCTTTATAGTCTTTGGTTCTTTGTAGTGTCATGTGAATATAAATTTCATTTTGGCTCAAGTTAAATGATGGAAATTTTAGTGCATTTTGCCATCTAGTGTTGTTGGTTACCATGACTTGGATTGATGAAATATTATTCGAGGCTTAGAGAACTTTTGCCTTGTTTAGCATAAATTGTGTAGTATTGAATTTGCAAAATATAAGTTTAGAGAATATTTGCCTTGTCCAACATAAGTTGTATAGCATCCATTTCACAAGGCATAAGTTTAGATAACATATGTCTTGTCCAACAAACATTTGTAGGAATAAGTTATGCCCCTTAAGGCTTAATTTTGTGGGTTTTAAAACTAAACGTGTGCTTTATAAGACATAAGTTATGTAGGAACTAAGTTATGTCTCATGGGTTATGAACTTCTTAAAGTATAATATTCTAAAATTGAACTTATGCCCTATAAAACATGTTTGTAGGAACTAAGTAAAGCATAATTTGTGGGTTATGAACTTTAAGGCATAATGTTCTGAAATTAAATTTATGTCTTACAAGGCATAATTTGTGTCTTGTGAATTTGCCTTGTCAATTTTTTGTTCCATAAAGCATATTTTATATCTTGCAAATTTTCTTTTGCTTTTTCTTTTGTCAAGGATATTTTTGGTTATTTTTTAGGGTAACTTAGAGAAAAATCATTACGTTAGGAACTATTTACTTAGATCATGCTGGTTTGCAGTATTACGAATTTTACTAGATTTTGGTGCGTCCAAATACGCTTTGGACGCCCAGATACATGTATCTCGGGATACATGAGTCAAAATTATGTGTAATTTGTTCTAGATACACTTATTCAAGCGGATTCGTATGTATCTGGGATACATAGACAAATTTCGCTCTCCTCTCCCGCCTTCCTCCTATCTCGCTCGCTACTCTCATATCTCGTATATCTGGATTTTCAGATATATGCGAATCATACGAGATACATGTATATAGTGTGTATCTAGTGTAATTCGCATTTATCTTACTTGAAATTTGATATGAAATATTAAATAGTGAGATAAAATGTAATTATTTCAAACTATAGGGAGAATTAGCAAGTAATTAAATAGTCTATCCTATATTTGTTACTTAAAAGCGCTAAAGATAAAAATTAGGAAAGATGATGTCAAAATAGGGTATTCGTGCGAATTGTAGTTTTGGGACGGCCCAATTTGATCCATACCAATCCTTATTTGGGGATCTCATAGTAGGTCCAGCAACAAAAGACCAACGTATCCAAATAGCAATTTTCTTCTTCCTCCTTCTGGAAATAATTTCATTGTTTCTCCATTGTTAGGATTCCTTGCAATTTTCTGAATCAGTTTAAAGCTTTGATTCTCCTGTTGAAACTGAAGTGAAGGTTTATTTCCCACTGAAGGGTTCGTGGAAGAAGATCAATTTTTTTTTTCAATGGATCCCAAATATGCAGGAGAAACCTTCAAGTAATTGCTCTTTTAAGTTCTTTTCACCTTCTTCGTATTGTTCTGTTTCTGTGCAGTATGTTTTCTTTTCTTTTTTTAGTTTTGTATGTGGGTTTTAATTTTTCCTTTTATGTTTGTGGTGTAGGCATCTGGAGAAAGAAAGTGAACTACTCTCAAATGCCCATAAAGCAATGTCGGATGAATTGCACAGGCTTCAGGTATTCAATTTAGCCCTTTACGCTTGTTTAACAATTCTATTAAGCTTTCCTTGCGTTCCCAGTAGGACCACATTTCTGGCTTTCCTTCGTGTCACGGCTCTCTTAAGTCCATTGCCATTTTGAACTCAAATCATCATGTCTTATTTATACTTTTTGGAAATTATATTGGAGGTAAGTAGTATTATAAATCATAGTAATTTTTATAGTTAAGAAAATTTACAATAAACACTTGTGCTGAAAGAAAATTGTTTAACTCTCTCTAAATAGTGTAGTGGTAATAATAATAAAGATTTCAGTTTAAATCATCCATTGATATAGAAATGTGAATCTTCTTCTAAAAAATATAGAAATGTTTCTGTTCTAAAAATTCTAGCAGTAGTGCTTTTGTTAGAGTAAAAGAGGGGCCAGAAGAGCTGAGTTTGAGCTCAAACCCTCAACATGCTCTACTAATTCTGGGATCACCTATCAATATCACACTCAAAATCAGTGAAAACATTGGCAGAAAGGCTTCTCATTGCGCATTCGCGTTCGAAGGATAATGCACCCTCCTATCATGGAAACCCTGATCCTATCTTAGAACATAAATATGAACAATTACTTGAGCCACTGATCTCTTGCTTAAATTAAGATTTCCGCCTTTCATGAGGAAAAGAACAATGCACAAGGAAGCGGTAAAGTAGTAAATCTAAAGTATCAAACTTGATGTTGATTAAAGCCAGAAGAGGCTCATTCACATTAGGTCATGGATCAATTTATCCATCAAAGTTGAGAGGATCCCGTTCTCAATATCAACACCCTCTTCGAAGGCTACAAAGCTAAAATCTGTCCACTTCCAGTGTTGTGTGCCCATGTCCTTGTCAACAACCTCATCGGCCATCAACTCTTCCATGCTTGTCCAGCCAGCAATCTCTCTATGTACTCCTTCTGCCAACCACCTTGGACCAATGTTGTCCACTTTGCCCAAGCTTATATAGGGATTCATAGAAGCTATCCTTCTGAGGCAAGTACTGCTTTAGGAGTTCATGCTCTCTATTTCTATATCCCGCATCAATATAATTATTACTTTTAGCATTCAAGGGTGTGGCCTAGTGGTCAATGAAGTGGGTGAGAACCTTGAGGTCTCAGGTTGGAAAATCCAGTGAAGACAATAACACTAGGTGATTCTTCCCATCTGTCCTAGCCTTGGTGGACTGGGTTACCCAGTACCTGTTGGTGGTGGGAGGTGGCAGGTATCCCGTGGAATTAGGAGGTGTGCGAAAGCTGGCTTGGACCCCACGGTCATCCAAAAAAAATAATGAATAATAATTAGTACTTTTTAAAATAAGGTTGTATCTATAGATGAAAGATATTGAAAACAGTACATAAATATAACTAATACATAACCTTCTAGTTCTAAATCTTGGACTCACTCTATCCTTGCTATGAAGCCCATTTAATGTTTTATGTTTCTCTGCTTTCTCAAGACGAGTGTAAGTGGGCCATATAAAAGCAGGTTTATGTCTAACAAAATTGTGCTTTAGGGTCATGATCTTTAAGATATTCTTGCATCTACATGAATGCATAGTTTGGAAAATCAGCCTGTGGAGATTAGGATAACAACATTTTGACTAGGCCATCGGGAGACCGATCTATTAGTCATCCAATAATTGTTTAACTTGCTCTTGAGATAGCATTCGTTTGATGAGATATTTTGATTTTCAAACGAAAACAAAAGAGATTGTTTCGTTTACGGTAAATTTGGTTTGTATTTAGATGAACTTAATCAAGTAGAACAACAAAGTATTATCTATAGTGCCACTGTTATTGGAGGTCCTGCAAGATGACTATTGTGTATGTCGTAGAACATCAGGGTAAACCAATAGTACCATTGATTTTCCCTGGTAGCTTTTTACCAATAGGAAGACCCCCTGAGCCGGGGGGGGTTGTCACCCATGTTGCATCAGCATTCAAACTGACATTGTGGCTGCTGATATTGTGACTACTTTGAGACAAACTCATTATTATTAGCCGCTTGTAAATTTTTGTTGCTTTTGATTTCTTTCCATTTGCCTTTCAATTTAAAAGATCAGTTATGTATGTTGTTCTACTTGTAGGTTGAGGAAGAAATGCTGATGCGCAAGTTACATGAACTTATTTCTCATACTCTAACTAAAAAGGTATATTCACACTTGTAGAATAGCTTTGTGATCAAGTGCTTGTTATCTTAGTTCCTATAACTGCTCACGCAGACTTGCTAAAGTTGTTTCAATGTGAGGACCGTCTCAACCCCAATTATTGGGATCTTTGAGCTTTTTCAATAAATGAAACACTTCTATATCTTGTATTCCTGGCTCTTCCTTTCCGTAGATATTTTAAGGGATAGTCTGTTCAAAATTCTTCTGTTCTCTTCCTTGTGTGTCTTCTTTACGGAACACGCCATCTGAAGGAATGACACAACTGGTAAGATTATTTTCTGAGACTCTGTGCACTTATTGGGTAGTACAACTTTGACTTAACAATGGACAGAGCGTGCTATCCTTTTTCCCCCTCCTTTGTCACACATTATCTGTTACTTGACTCCTGGTTCAATGCTTTAGAAAATTTTAGACGCGTGTGTTAAATATATAGTGTATATCGAAATGATATTTGGTAGTTTTCATTTAGAACCCAAAAGAAAAGAGGCATGGTGGAAAATTGAGTTCTGTAGTCCCTATGTGTGGAGTCGTTTGATGGCTGGATAAGAAATAAATTATCCATGTATTAATTTCTGTATAACGTATACGATGTTTGGTAGGTAAATAGGATATAATTAATTTATGTATAAAATTAATTCGACGTTTGGTTGACAATTTAGAAACCCCGCATAAGTTATGAGGAATCTATGTGTTATTTTATGCAGGATAGAAGGTGAAATAACTAATCCCTACATAAAATAATACATAAATTTACTCTTAACCAATCTCTACATTACTAATACTTGCAGAACTCAAACTGGCTACCGAACGTCCATTTACTGTGCTGATTTCAAACCAAGCTAAAAATTGGAAACCAAAAAGTTATTTGCAAGAATGTTCAACCGACGGGCATAGAGATCTATAACACAATTGTCAAAATATTGAAGAACCTCTAGTTAAGATTATAGATGTGATGTCCTTGATAAAAGAATAATAGCTGAAAAGAGAACTATGCATTTGAAACCTTGCAGCTGATGAATTCTGCGATTCACAGATTAGTTTTTACCTTAGTATCCAGCTGCTCTTTTCTCTGATCGCTTTAGTCTGAGGTTCTAACATACCAACCAACGCTCATCTTTTGCAGAAGGGCTTAAATGATAATGCTGAGGAAAGGCAGAATGACCGGGAAGGAGCACGGGTCGACATGACTACTGGTGCTGATGAAAGGCAGAATGACCAGGAAGGAGCACTGGTCGACATGACTAATGGTGCTGATGGAAGGCAGAATGACCTGGAAGGAGCTGTCATTGACATGACGAAAGGTGATCACTAATGTATAAGTGAGATAGGTATCTGATCCCTAGGCTATCTGTACAGAAATCCATTGTTAGCCTTACACTTTCAGTATGCCATTTTTGGTCTCACATTGCCGATGCTTTTAGATTGCTTCTCACATAGATCTCTCAGCTACGTAGACAGTGATATATGTTTTTTGATAGTATATAGATGATGCAAGCTGTTTCCCACGTCTCTGTCCAGATTTATTCTTGCTTAGTAATTTAATCAACAGAGCTATATTGCAACATCCAGTCCTGCATCGGACACAAGGGATGTTTGGGCAGCTTATATGCTGTCCGCAACCCTTCAATCCACGAGCTATAGCTTTTGTGGTTGAGGGTTGGTGTGTTTGTGACAGTGGGATTATAGCTTAAATATTGTGCAGGATGGAGTTTGAGCTGTTAAGCTGAAGGAATTTCAGACGTCAAACTAATCGTGAATAAAAAGAGAACCAAAGCCAATAAATTGTTGGTTCATCACAAGTTGTGTCCTTTTCTTTTAAAAGGGACTATATATTTATTATATATTGGGGATTAGGATATGTAAACTGCACTAGACAGGTTTCGTATAATAAGCTCAACCGAGAAACACATGGAGGTGGAATCAAATTCAAGACTTCCATTGGAAAGATTCTTAGATGCTCTATTCAACCAACTGGGGCACCACATGAGATTGAGTATTGTTTAATTGAATGATATTGGAGGAACTAGAAAAAGGAAGTCAAACCCTTGTATACTATATAACAAAGAACTGATGAATGTGGAGCACAAAGAATTTAATCAATAGATCAACGTGAACTTGGGAGTCTTGGGACCGTGGTTTTTTACCATGTTGCTTGCACTCTTTAACAATGCTCGGAAGTGTGTCAGATCCTTCAAAATAGTGCATTTTTTAAGAATTCGACTCATCTTCATTAGCACATGGCATTTAGCTACTAATGGAAGAGTCGAGAAAGGGAAAAGTAGAGTGGTAAACTACAAGTACAAATATTGTGCAATATGAAAAATGGAAGTCACTAGTCAAAGAGTTTCTAGTGCCCATTGGCTCATCTAAACTCCTAAAGCAAACTCCTAATTCCTACAAATCTATACTAGAGGTAACACCAAAAACAAATTTTCAACATCTTGATCCCAATTCTCTTCATGCCAGCGCCTTCATTCCATTCATTTTGCATTCCAAAGTTCCATCCATTCTACTTGTATCAAGCAAGAATGAATCGACAATGGAGATAGCCTGCAATAATATAACAAAAATGTTACATTCATCTCATTGACCCTTGTGCTCACAGAAATATGGATAGACAAATTTTTATTCCTTCCAGTTGTAGCTCATTTCACGTTCATTAAGAAAATAATAAACAGAAGGTATAGTTTACTAAGTCAAGTATTTTGTGACAATTTTTTTTCTAAGGTGATACTTATTTTGGGACAGGGGGCTTCTATCTCTACCTAATTTTGCCTAGAAGAACAATGCTTTATATAATGTTACTTAATGCTACTATTCACTTTATGTTCAGTCCATAATTGAAGACATCAAGATTATCAAACAAATAAATTGAAACGGAGGGAGTAATTTTCAAATTGTAGAAAGTGCTTACTTGGATCAGAGTTAATTAGCATAGCTGTGCCTCCAAATCCACAAGTACCACCATTGCCTTTTGTTTTCTGCCAGTAACTATTGAAAGCATAAGAAGCATGAGCCACAACAGTATCAGGGTAAAAACAACTTCCACTAGGACTTATAGCTTCACAATCAGCATCTCCTTCACCACATGCATAATCTAATGCCTCTTGCAATGTCTCTGGTGGCACACTAGGCTTAGCTACACACCATAGTCCACTACTACCATGACCTCCTGTTACTGGTGCACCTACTGGACCCCCACCTCCAACACCACCCCACCCCCCACCATGAGATGGTATACAAGGTGGCAAATGAGGTCCATAAGAAGGACTAATAGGATTGAACAATGGAGGAGCCATATCAGGAGCAAAAGGAGGTGAAATGTTTCCAATTAATGGAGGAAGTGGACTGTTAGCAGCAAATGCTGGAGATGGCAGATTTGGATTTGGGGCTAATGGGGTTGGCCTTGTAGGAAAATTACTGTATTTTGAGTCAAAAATTGAGAGCTTTCTACTTAAGGATCTTCCCTGTTTTGGTTTCTCATTAATCAAGAAAATCTTGTTTAGGCTAAAATTTCCCAACTTTTTCATAGACCCTATATGACTATTCATCAAAGATTCAATCTTTACATCCAAATATCCTAAGTTCACTACATAGGGTGCATTAACATGTTGAAAGAAGTCAAGAAGAGGTTTAATATACTCTTGAGCCAAATCAAGATTGTACAAACCAGAATCTTGGTCCAAACAGTTGGAAGAAAAAGAAGTGGACACTTTGATTTCAGTATGCAAACCCCATCTTGTAAGTGAGTAGTAAATGTTCTTAGCTGATGGCAAGATTAACCTCATTCTGTTTTCTTGATTTATTTTGCACAAAAGTGTGTGACCAACAAGAATAGTAGTGATATTTGTAGCTGGATAGTGAGCTAAAACATTGCTTCTTAGCCAATTTTCAGCTTCAAGAACACTAGTGGACACTCCATAAAGGTCTTGAATAGGCAAAGAAACTGCACTAGTAGTAATGTCAGTTCTTGGAAAAGTCACAAGAGTTGAGAGCTCTACTGATTCATGACCAACTGCAACTGCAAAATTAATTTTATAGAAACTTATAAAACTAAGAAAAAATCCATAAAGAAACAAACAAAATATAAATGTAAAAAACAAGATTTACTTACCATTTAGAGCAAAATAAAGAAAGAAAAGATGAGAAAAGCACCAGGGCATGAACATTTTGTTTTGGAGAGGAGAATGGAAGGAAATGGGGTTTGGTTATAGTGTTAGAATTTAGATGAAATTTTGAGAGTGCATTTACTTGATTTTTGTGTAGAAAAGCTGAAGAGGCAAAAAAGATGTGAAGGGGTTGTAAAGCAAGGTACTAGTTCCTCGTCATCTTTTCTTGTTCATGTTTGACTCGACATATCTTTTAAAATGCAATAAATAAAATAGTAATTTTGTTTTATCATTTTTATTAATTTTAAGCCATTTATTATTAAAAAATAAATAATATTTAATAATAAATTATCTTAATTTTTCAAATTATAAAACTAAACAGACACTATATCAAAATTAATTTTTAACAACAATTACAATAGTTTAATTACCATTAAATATATTTCTAAGACAATTAGCATTCTAGCAATTTTAAATTCAATAACAATTAATTAATACCATAAAATTTAACATTTTTTGGTTAATGTAAATATCTATTGTCATTAAAAATATTTTTATTGTAGTGAAAGGAATTATCTGCTGAGAGGTACAAGTTTGACAGTATGTTGTCCTTTGGCTAATTGTCTTTTAGTTCTGTTTGGAATCTGTGCTTGAAATGCAGTACCAAAGTTCTTGGATAGTGAAAGGAAATACTCCCTCCATTTCATTTTAAATGATTTTTAGGTGGTCATGTGATTTGTTTTGTCCAAATAAAATTTTAATTTTATTTCATAATTTCATGCCATGATTTTAAATCATAATTTCATATTGTAGGGTCAAACGGGCACGTAGAAGAACAAACAAAATGATGTAAATTCACAAGTAATATCGGTGAAGGATCGATATTACCTCTATTTCGAGGAGGTAAGAATGGAGGTTGTTATTTATATATTCAAAAAAACAAACATAATTAAGTATTAAATTTGATAGTATTATAGTTACTTTATATAAAATTTAACATATCATATCATATGAGATTATTTAGTTACTTTATATAAAATTTAGCGTATCAAATGATATTTGATTATTATTTCATAATTTATATTTCATTTTATACGAGTGAAAAATAAAATAATTATATCTTACATAGCTTATATTGATAAATCTATTCAGCCATCAAACGATTCTAAAGAATTTGACATACCAAATATAACTTAATAATATTAATCATATAAGTTTTATTTAAATAAACTAATATACACATGGAAATATGAGACTTCTACAACATTTATTAAATAAAAGTAATTTTCAGAAAATAATTTTAATACTTGATAAATTACTTATTTTGGAATAACAATAAAAATATACTCCAAAATAGGACCTGAAAAGAATAGCGTGTATATAATTTTTTAAATAAATTAACAAGAGTAGAAATTATTTAAAAGGAAATGGAGGGAGTAGTAATAATGTATTAGAGTACTATATTTTATATTGAAATATATAACAGAAAATACAATATTCTAGGTTGCATAATTTTGGAAAAAATTCCTAATAATATTTGTATGGTTTTAATTTTTTAAAACTTTTAGTTTAAAAATGTCATAATATTAAAGTTTATAGTGACACAGAGACCTAAAAGAGAGAGAGACAGCAATCAAAGAAGTTAGCTTTGTTCAGACACCTTTGATTCTTTCTGCTCTGCTTTTTGGTGCAACAGTCAAGACCTTCAGTGGGACCCACATAAATATTTCATGTAACAATTGAAATTAATCAACTTTTTATTTTCAAAATGAAGGAATAATATTTGAATATTCTAAAATCAAATTTTAAGTTGAATTTCGAAGATTTTATAACCAAAACATATTTATACTAGCATACCCTATAAATTTGGTATTATATTCTCAGTTTGTATTTAATTCTTTGGCACTGAACACAATCTTGAGTAAAGTTTTTCAATAGAATACGGTATATTTTTACACTCTTTAATGGAGTAATAATTTTGATTCAAACGCTATTTTGAAAATATTATAATTTCATGAGAAAAGGATTTTGGGATGCTAAATAGGCATTTAGACATGATTTTAAAGTTTTTGTCTAAATATACATTTAGATATCAAAACTTATACTTATCATTTTTTTCCTCGTATCATAAATTTTTTATAATTTATGAAAATTATTATAATTTTCTTAATTATACTTTATAAACAATGTAATAATTAGAACATCCTGCATTAACTAATTATATATTTTTATATTTCTTTTATAGATAAATGCATGTGATTGAATGTTATTATAATATTTCAAATATGTATAAAATCTTACATAACTAATTATTCTAATATAATCTCCCCACACGATACGTTCAAGTTCTTCACGTCTAACATGAATCTTTTTTTACTATAAAATTTAAAATTATAAAAAAGAAAAATAATAATAAAATACTAGACTTATAAGTGAAGTTTTAAATGATAATAAAATTGAAATTATAAAATTAAAAATTGAATGCCTACCTTTTAAGTGAATTTGATATCCAAAAATCAAAACACTAAATTAAAGTTTCAAATATCATAGACGTTACGCCAATTTTATCAAAATTTTAAAGGCATAGTTTCAGATATATACAATAAAGTAATTAGTTTATAAAAAAATTCATCAAAAATTTAAAGGACTGATTTCAAATATATGAGTTAAAGCGCATAAAAAGTATGCACTGTGAGTATACATTATGATACATTAAAAAGGCTAAATAGTTTATTTATACTTTGCATATACACTGGTAATACATTATGATACACTTTACATAAAGTATGTACTGACTATACATGAAATATACATACACTGAATATTCAATTTCGATCAACGCAAAATCTCCTTTGAATTATGGGTAAACAACACAAATTTTACTAATTTAGTAGTTAATTACCTTCCTTCCTGTGAATTTGCAATATTACAAATGCTATCATAATTCACACCTCAGATACATGTATACGTATCCACATACATGTATATTGAATACATGTTAGCCAAATACATATGTATTTAAACAAGAAATGTAACAGAAAGACATGATTTAAGGAGGAAATCGCGTGTGTAACAATTTTTGAGTATCTCGCGGTATAACAACTCCTAAAAAATTTAAAATATTCAAAATTCTTCCAATTGTTTTTAGAGAATCAACAAACTTTACTTTTTTTCTTCCTCAAATTCCTGATAATTACGAACTTTTTTAGTTCAACAAAAGTGAAATATCATTGTATTGTTAACAATCATCTATTTGAAATTTAATAATAAATACATATACATGTTCAAATCCTCCATTACTTAAGGGATCGATACGACTCAGATCTTGATTAACATTGCTGCTTGTTGGATACACATATATTTGATAAGAAATCTTTTGTCAGACAAAATTAGACACAAGACTTAATTAAACTACTACTTATCGAATACACATTTATCTGATAATAAATTTTTATATCAAACAAAATTAGATATAAAAAAAACATTATCAAATATATGTCATTTTATTGTATACAATACAAGATTCAAAATCTTTTTGAGCGAAAGATACATAACATTAATTTCAACTATATAGAGGAATTAAAAAAAAAAACTCAACAAGCAGATTTAATTGCTTTATTTTTTGATGATTTAGTAAAGAAAATCAAGTTAAGAGGAAGAATGGAGAGATGAACATGGGATGAGAGATTGAGTTAATTAGGATTGAAAATGTGAACTGAGGGATAGATTATCCTTCAAATAATTTTTAAAAATGTGAATTGAGAGATAAATTCTATAAAATTTTGCTATTCTGAACTATTTTTGTAGGAAGTGGTGTATCTCACTTCAAATATGATACATACAAATTTTAAATAGTGAAATGGTAGATAATTATTTAAAAATATAGATTAAATTATATATATATATATATATATATATATTTTATTTTTATTTTTTTTTATTTTTTTATTTTTTTATTTTTTTTTTATTATTATTTTTACCCTCCCCTAGGAGCCTCCACCACTTTTGCTCCCTTGATGACTCGTACTCGCAACCTTCGGGTTGGAAGTGAGAGGTGCTTACCATCCGAGCAACTCCCTCTCGTCAGATTACTATATATGATATATATCATTTTTCCTAAATTATATGAAGAAACGGGCCAAATTATATCATTGGGCCGACAGCCTTCATTTGTCGTGGAAAATGCAAATATGAATAAGAGGAATAAGGTTAGTGTTGGCAAAATTCCCAAAAAAGAAGGCGATTGGATAACGGGTCAACCCATATAACCCACAGTAAAAATGGGTAAACCCGAGAGTACAAACGCGGAATTTGGAATTAGTTAGTACAATTAATTAATTAAAGGGGTCCTTTGATTATTAGTTTGGGCTAAAAATCAATCAGAAAAAAACGAATAAAAATATTTCTAAAATAAATTAATTAGAAAATTAGGGTTAAAAATAAAAAAGAAAACAACAAACATTTGTAGTTCCAAAATAGGTACCATCTTCTAGTCCTTTTTTTTTATAACCATCTATTCATTTTGTTAGTGATTTTACAATTACCGCTTTAGGAATTTTAATAATTAACATGCAATGTTTACTAAATTAACAAAAAAAATCTTGATGTTTGTTATCATCAAATATTATTTTCTTATTTATTCAATTATTTTCCACAACTCGAACGAAGCAAAATAAAAATATTTCTACACTTTTTCTTAATGAATAAATTACTCCATCATATTTGAGCTTCTATATCAAAACATGAACTAATTGCTATTGGTCAAGCTTTTTCGACCACTTATACATACTTTAATAGTGTCATTAACTATACCAACATGGACTAATTGTTATTGGTTAGAGCTTTTTCGAGCACTTGTCCATACTTTAATAATGTCATTAACTTTTTTGAACATGGATAAATAATATGAGATCATTTGACAGGATATATAAGAATAACATTAAATAGAGTGTATTAATAATAATTGTATTAGTTATGTTAGTATTAATTAATTATATGCAAAGATCATTTCTTATGCATTATTTGGATTGATAAATTAAAAAATAGCAAATATTGTATAATTTATTTATAAAGATACATTCCACAAATATGGTGGAAAAAAGGTTGAAAAAAGATTTCGAGGGACAATTGGGTCTTAATCATGTTAATACATACATTAAATCCCCTTGCATTATTAGTACCATGAATTTTCATGTATTGTAATACACTCCTCAATACACAATAGAGGGTACCAAACAAGGTACTACTAGTGCACAAAATTAATGCACACATCATATCTTCTACTCTCTCCGTCCCATAATATATGTCGCCCCTTTCTAAAAATAACTGGACCACAATATATGTCATTTTATAAAATTTATGCATAAATTACCATTTTTTGCCCATTATACCCTTGATAGATTAATTAATTAATCTTGAAAATGTATTTACTTTGACTAACCTAGGAAATCTACAAGTAATTAATATCATTGGGAGAGTACTTCATTCATTAATTAACTACTTTCTATATTCACTACTTATTCTATAAAATCTGATTTTGAAAAAAAATATCAACAAACAAATTAAAAATAAAAGATGAAAAAAAATTCAAAAATAATCTTGAAAATTGAAGCTTCAACAAATTTTATCAAGGAAGATGACATTTTAAAAAGTTCAAAGGAAAATTTAGATCAATTTGAAGTAATGGAATTTGAATATTTTGTGATGTTGTCATGTTTTCTTTAAGAATTTATATATAAAAATATAAAAAAAAAACATTTTACACAAAATATATAGGAAAATTGAGGTGGAAAAAACTTGATTTTTTAAATTTTTTGGATCATTTGGTGAAAAAATTTGGCTCCAAAAATAAACTCTAAAATTTAAATAGTCATCCAAATGCATTTATATTTTTGAAATCTAACATTTCATCATTTATTCCAAAATTGTCATAAGCAAACATTAAATAAAGGCATAAGGATAAAATTACTTTATTTCTTAATGCAAGTGCAAATAAAAAAAGTGACATATAATATGGGACAGAGGGAGTAATAAACTCCAAATGATCCCTAATATAAATTTTCATGTATTAGTAAATACACTATTCAATACATAATAAAGTGTAGCGTTAGCATTATTTCTTCACCCCTAACTACTAACAGTGTCATCAATTTTTTTAGGAAAAGAATCTGATATACCTTTCAACTTTGTTATTTAGAGCTGATATATCCGTTGTTAAAAGTGACTCATACATACTCCCACGGTTACATAAATAGCTCACATATATCTCTTTTCTTATAAAAGGAAATGAAAAAGATTAATTTTAAATTTATTTTAAAAAAAATATATTTTAAAAAGCTAACATATGTAAGATATCTTTTAAATACGCAATGAATAATCATGATACAAGCCAACTGAATACTAAAAATTTCAACTTATTTTGGAGTCTGAATTGTTTTAACAAAATTAAGTACTTCATGTGCTCTTTAATCACAACTAGGGGTGTGCATTCGGTCTTTCGGTTTGATCTTGCACTATTTGATTTGAATTTTTTGATTTTTAGTTTTGTAAAAGTGTAACCCAATTCGATCCAAAATAAATTTGGTTTGGTTTGATTTTCCTCTATTCGGTTCGGCTTTTTTCGGTTTGATTATTCGATTATGTCAATAATTAATAAAATAACCAAAGTAATAATATTGAATCCCTTAAATATACTTTCTAATATAAATCATAAGAAAAACTTAAAACACAATACTTATAAGTATTCCTATTATAAATGTTCAAGTATAAAATATAAATGTAATCATCGTGAAATGCAATAACCAAAAAGGGACAAAAGTGATTAACTCTAACTTAATTCTAAACATATATATATATAAAGTGAAAGGTAATAACCAAAAAGAGAGATAATTCGGTTTTTCGATTTTTATTTTTTAAAATACGAAACCAAACCAAAAAATCAAACAAAGTAATTTGTTAATCCAAAACCAATCCAAATACAAATTTGATTATTCGATTTAACCCGAACAGTGCACACCCCTAATCACAACCGTCTATTCACTTGTCAATACCTTAACTTAACAGGTATTAATATAGAATCACTTTGTGATATGTGTAAAAATTTTGAAATCACTAAGTACATATTTTTTTCACTATAACTCTTCTCATAAATATTGAGAGAAATTAAGTATATTTATTGAGATAAGGAAGACAATGAATCAAATGATCGTGATTAACTCAAACAGATGTCGTAAGCTTAAAAAAAACAACTCCCGAGGTTGGAACCACACTTCCCTTTCTATATTTGGATTTGGAGTATATGGCTATCCAAAAATCACAATTATCATAACACTAAAGATGATATTCACATGCCCACATCATATGAAAGAACTATAAAATTTAGGCTTAAGTCATAGACAGCCCATTAAAGTTGTTCACATAATTCACTTAGACACCTCAATTAAGGATTGTACCTATTAAACACCTATAGTATTTCGAATTGATACCATTTGAGCATTTTTTGCATATGCGGCATTTTGAGTGTAATTCAAGTCTGATGAGCGCATGAAAACATTTAATTAGACTTTTTTTAAAAATAAAAATAAAATCTCTTTCTTCTTCCTTGTGTTTGTCGCATCACTTTTTCCGGCAGCCACCAATAAATAAGGTCGGTGAGCCTACTTAAGTGGAATGCTCTGTCAGCAGGTCGACAAAACACGTCACTCCTTTTTTTTTTGTTGTTGTAATTTTTTATTTTAAAGAGAAAAATAATAATTATAAGCAGTGTTTTAAGAGGTGGGGGCGTGAGGCGATGCGTTTTATATAGTACGGGACGAGACGTAAGCCTCGAGACACGGGGCGTAAGTCCCATGGATCTATAGGATGTAATATCATGTATATTCAATTTTATAATTTTATTACTAATAAAATAAGTAAAACTAAACCTTTCAATGATTATATAAATAATTTTTTATAAATAACCTATTATATATAGAAATTATATTATGATTTTTATTTGAGATAAGTATTAATAATCAATAATGAAGACAAAAAAAATTATAATTACTATTTGAGAAATATCAGTACACCAATAATAAAAAATATGATTTAAAGCAAAAAAGGTTCCAAAAAATAAATTAAAAACGCTCGGGCCTACGTTTTTATGCTTGAGACTTACGCCTCAAATTTTAGAATTTACGCCTTATGAATCTACGTCTTTAATTTACGCCTCAGAGCGTTTTTAGTACACCCGCTCCGAAACTCGCCCAAAAAACGCTTTTGAAAACACTGATTATAAGAGATTAGGTATTTTTCAAATCCAAAATATTGAGATGTTATTCTCTTTGGGCAAATTTGATGGTTAAATTTTAAATATTCTTGCAGAAAGTTACTTCATATATACTAACCAAAAATATATTCAAATTCTAAATATTCTTTTTTAGAAAGCATGGTCAAACTCCAACTCCAACTCCAATTACAGATCCAAAATTTTCAAATAAAATGAAAGATATTTAATTTTCGTGGTCAAATATTCACTAACTTTTTAGCGGGACATAAATTTCTGTTTTATTATAATATCAAATAAGTTATGTCCCGCTTCACCAAAACAATTAAAAGTAAAAACACGAACTAATTGAAAGAGACTCAACATATACACTATATATGTATAAGAAAGTAATTGTAACCACACATAAAATAATATAGTTAATTTTTTTATCAAAGGAGATCCAAATAAAACCTTTAGCTCCAAAATAACTATGCTTTTGCAACCTACGCATCCCGTTAATTATGAAAATACATAAACTTCAAATTTTGAATCACTACGTCGTTCTTCCAACTAAGTGATTCTTAACGTAAGTAGTGTGTAGTATGGAAAAAGGTTGCATGTTTAGGGTAGGTATCAAGGCAACAACTAGAGATGCTTGACGTGCATTTTGAGAAGCCTTAACTTCACCACTCAATTATGCATTTCTTAACAAACTCAACATTCCAATAATTATTGTTTCTACCTTTCTAAAGCAAAAAAAGCCAAATAAAGCTAATTAGACACTATTTGCTTTAGCCTTTCACCAACCACAAAATTTCTCCATGCTTTATTTTTGTCTTTGTCTTTGTGTATATATAAGAAAAAAGTAGTCGGGTTCGCAAAGCGACGCCCGGAAACCACGGTAAAAAAAAAAAAAAAAATATAAGAAAAAAGCCTTCTTCAACACGTACTATCACCCCCTTTTTGGCTTTTTCTTCTAACAACTTTGACCTCTCAAGTTAAACTTTTTCCATCTTTTAGATTTTGATTTAGGAAACTTATACTCAGGGTTGTTAATGGTACGGTTTAATCAATTATTTTTAAAAAATTATATTATTCTAATTTTTTGGTAATTTTATAATATATAATTAAAATTAGTTTTTCTTAAAACCATCCCAATCATATCAGTTTCTCTTTGGTATCGGTACAGTTCGATTAATTTTCAATTTTTTTTATAATTTTTAAAATATCACCTCAAAATATACTATTATTAAAATATTTCTTCCGCAAATATGTTTTTGAAGAAGCACTTTAATTCTTCATCAAGAAGACAAGAATGTAAAATCGTGTTGTCGTATTATTTGATCTTAAACATTTAATAGGAGTGTTTGCATATGTTTTGTTGTATTGTTTGATAGAGTATCTATTACAGTATCTTTTAATTTTAAACCTAATTAAGTAAAGGTTAATTAAAGAGTAAAAACCCAAAGTTGTCAAATCACTAGAGGCTTAGGACCTAGGTTATATTTATATTTAAAAATTATTATAAAATATATTTATATATATTAAATTTAACATATTGTTGATATATAAAATATATTTACATACATGTAAGGTTATTCAGTTCGGTTCGGGATTTTTTTATTTTTTTTCATAAATTAAAAAGACCAACTCAATTGTTTGGGATGGTTATACACTTAAATAAAAGTCCACGGTTTTATTGAAAAAATAACATAAATCGATTTCGTCGATTCGATCGATTTTTCATATTCTTTTGACACCCCTACTCCTATCGTCATATTTGCTATCACTTCATCTTTTTTCAATGGACAAAAAACTAATAAATATAATGTATAGTTACTATGTTATTCATATTTATTTGATATTTTTTTTAGAATTGAGCATTATTAAAAAGAACTATCTCTTATGAATATGGGTTATGATGAAATGTTTGGGATTCCTCTATGCTTAACAATCTCACAAAGATAGAAGTAAGAACGGTGTATATCAATCTTATATCTTCTCAAATTCCACTTGTAGAATTATACTAGTTATGTTGCTATTCCTATTAGGACCGAAAATAAGCAGGTGTAATGCGGAAGCTAGCAAAACAAACCTCGAAAGACCATTAGTAAGAAGACAAACGAGAAATATACCAAAAGACACAAAGATTTAACGTGGTTCAGTCAATCAACCTACATCCACAAAGGAGATGAGCAATCCACTATAAATATGAGAGTACAAAATATAGAGAAATAACTTTAGCCAGTTTACTCGGAATACAAGGAGGTTCACAAATTCTCCCCCACAACCAAAACTCTCAAAACCCTATGACTACATTGTGAATGTTGATTAAGTAAGAAGGAACAAGCCTATATTTATAGAGTCCTAAAATCTTTCCTACAAGAAAATAACTAGTCAAAATATTAAAACCTTTTCCTAAAAGGAAAATCTATTTATGGTAAGAAATCAGGACAAATAAACCTCAACAAATCTCCCCTTTGGCCTGAATTTCTGACAAAATAAATGAGTCCACCTTCTTCACATAATCTTTAGGATCTTGCATCTCTTCTCCATAATCTCCTCCATCAAATCTTTGTCTCGACACAGAGAACCTCTCTGAAACAATTTCTCCAACAAAAATCTATTACTGTCAAAAAGGTTGCGGCTAGGACTACACCCGCCAAGATGAACATCCATCTCTAATATGATTCTATCCTTGAACCATAACTCTGATACCACTTGTTAGGACAGAAAATAAGCAGGTGTAATGCGGAAGCTAGCAAAACAAACCTCGAAAGACCATGAGTAAGAAGACAAACGAGAAATATACCACAAGACACAAAGATTTAACGTGGTTTGGTCAATCGATATACATCCACAAAGAAGATGAACAATCCACTATAAATATGAGAGTAGAAAATATAGAGAGAAATAACCTCAACCAATTCACTCGGAATACAAAGAGGTTCACATATTCTCCCCCACAACCAAAACCCTCAAAACCCTAGGACTACATTGTGAATGTTGATTAAGTTAGAAGGAATAAATCTATATTTATAGAGTCCTAAAACCTTTCCTACAAGAAAAGGACTAGTCAAAATATTAAAACTTTTTCCTAAAAGGAAAACCTATTTATGGTAAGAAATCAGGACAAATAAACCCCAACAATTTCCTCCATCTCTATTTACTTGTCAAATATTTTCTAATTTGATGTCCCTTTTTACTTGTCAATTTTGACAAATCAAGAAAGGACATTTTATTTTTTTCTATTATACCATCAATTTATTAACATTGAGTTAATATTTGAAAAATGTAGTGAGTAAATATATTTGGAATCCTATCAATTAATATAATGAAAATGGTAAACTCATTATACCAATCAATATTTTCTTAATAGGTATGCTTAGGTGTGTTAAGTCAAAATTTGACGAATAAAAAGGGACAGAGGGAGTATTTGTTTGGTTGACAGATCCAAAATTAATAGAGTAATTATTACGTGATAAAAAGATTTTGAAAGTGTTAAAATTGTTGTTACTCTCTCTGTCCAACAATACTTGTCTACTATTAACTTTGCACACTTCTTAAGAAACTATAAATAGAAGGGTAATTTTACTATATCATTCTTTGAATTTAATAAATACAATGTCTTAAAAATGTAATAGGGAAATGACTATAATTAATGATAAGGTAAATTCTGAACTATGTGTAAACCTATTCAATGATGTCATAAAATGGACAAGTATTATTGGACATCCCAAAATAGTATAGTGAACAACTATTGTTGGATGAAGGGAGAACAAATAATTAAGCAATAATTCTTTGGATAAAAGTATTGAAATGTGTACTCCTTCGTCATATTTTAACTAGAGGTGTGTATCGATCACTTTAAGTATTATCGGTTCGGTTTATCAGTTTTCGATTTTAAATATGCTAAATTGATAATCAAACCAATAAGATATTTGTTATCGATTTTTGGTCTTTAATGGTTCGGTTTTCGGTTTAACCAATAAGAAAATATTTTCACAACAAATTGACGCGAAATAAAAAAGAGACAAACAAAATTACTCATTGAGTGCAAAAATTCTGCTTAGTGTAGTAAAGGTATAGCAAATACTCGCTTTTTTACAACCCTAGTAGTTGTCTAACCCTTGTTGTCGCCGTTGCAAACCCTAAGCGTCGTCGTTCTTAATTCTTTAGTTTTGACGTTGTTGACCTAAAGACTAAAGTAATACTAAAATCTAAAGGGTAAATACAGAGAACAAAGTTAAGTAGTGTTAATTGTGTAGGGTCCTTATAATTATAGTTTAATATAGTGATTATACTAAATTTTTTGTTTGATATTTATGTATGACTAAAAATTAAAGTAGTAAATTATTATATTAATGGGTTATCGGCTAACCCAATAATCTAATATTAAAAAATCAATATCTAACCGATATTTCAATATTTTTTTATAAAATCATTAAATAACCCTTAACCCAACAACGCAATAACAATAAATAAATAACACTTTTTTCAGTTCGATCTATCGATCGGTTCAGTTTTTGAACACCGCTAATTTTAACTTCCGCTTTAAACTCTTTTTTTACATCCATTAACAAATAAAAGGGAAAAGGGCATGATATACCCATCGACTTTGTCATTTAAAGTTGATATATCTCTCGTTATGAAAATGACTCATATATACTCTTACCGTCAGTGGCGAATTTAGAGGGAAAAAAATTGGACATCGGAATCTGTGGTCTCTTCATAAAATTAAATATTTTATGTATATATTTTCTAAAATTTGTAGAATATTATATTCTGACACCCATATTACAAGAAGTCTAAATGGTCCACATGGTTAAATGTTGATCATTTCACCTTGAGGACTAAGGATCAATTCCCACTTTATACAAATGTTGGCATCTGCTTACTGTTATACAAATAGCTCACATATATCATACTCTTACAAAAGGAGCTCACATATACTCTTCACGTGAAAAAAAATAGTTTTAAATTTATTATTTTGACTTTTAATTTAAAAAATATTCATGTAGGGGTATATATGATCCTTCTAGCAAAGTTCAATGTATATTTTAATCTTCTTCATACATTAAAATTAATTTTTTTACTTCTATGAAAATGGTATATGTGAATCATTTGTATAACAGTAGGGGTATATATGAGTCACTTTCATAACGAGGAGTATATCAACTCTAAATGGTAAAGATAATGGTATATCAGGCCCTTTACCCTTAAGAAAATATAAGATATAGTTTACTAAGTTATTCTTACTTATTAGATATTTATTTATAAATTGAGCAGTATTAAAAAGAATCATCACCAACAACATGGATTGTGGTGCAGTGGTGAAACTGCTCCACCCTTAACTAGAAATCTCAGGTTCGAGTCCTGAGTCCAAATTTAATCAAAGTTCCAATGTAGGCTTCGGACTTCGAAAATCCAGGATTTGAATTGATGTCCTCTCATTGATTCCTCCTAAATTGCATTGATTTATCCTAATCTTCTTGAGTTGAAGCAACTAGTAAAATAAGATGGGGGAGTAACTGTTAGGATTTTGCCCTGATTTTCTTACCTTATTTGAAGTTTATTTTTCGTAAAAAAAAAAGAGAAAACATTATCATAAATGTGTTTACTTTTCCTGAAAGGAAATTATAATATTCTTTCATATTTGGTTTATTCTTTCCTTAGAGGAAAAGTTTGGAGATCTATAAATTGAAGATCTCTATTCTAGCATAACACAATAGGATCCACAGTGTAGTTGTTTAGAGAGTTTTATTTATGGGGAGATTTTTTCTCTACAGTTTTTATGTTTTTATTAGTTTTTAATTATGTATGCCAATTGGTCATATCAAATAATAATATTATGTCTTTTAGTATAGTTTTATTTGTCGTCTATTTTATCAACGATATTATTTGTAGTTGTAAACTTCTGCATGATGTCTTAATCACCTTCATAATCCAACAGTAACAACGCTAGTGAATGTGTTTGATAAAACATGCACGTAAGTATTTTTATTAAGATGGTTAAAATGCCCTTAAAAGTTTTTTCAAAAATTACAAAATAACATCTATGTATGCAAGGATAGAATATATTAAATTTTTGAATATAAGATTATAGATTGACTTAATGGTTGAGGGATTCAAAATTTAGTTTAAGATTCCAAATTTTAAATATCAAGTATTATATATTTTTATTTTCGATTTTTTTGAACTCATTAATAAAAATTTTAGATCCGCCACGGTATACCTAATACAAGAGGGTAATTCTACAGATGAAAACAAGAAATGGCAAACTTGCCTTTAAGGAATGGGGGATTGGATTCCCATGCAGAAATCTTTTTTGAGTCCCTTTCAATCTTTGCTTTCGGTTTAGTGAGCCCAACTTATTCTCTAGATATAGTGATATATACATTTACATAATTATAAAATATAATAAAATTAATTAATTTGTTAGCATATATATACTTATACATGTTTTTGTTTGTGTATTAAAATTCTTAGTCACTACTGTCCACCCCTACTTCACTCGTTCCTAATTGTCAAATTTCGTTGACGTTTCAGTTGACCACTGGAAAATCGATGTGACTTTGTCGGAGATTGTAGTTTTTGAAGGCTTTTGTGCACATACAGTTTGAAAACACATACATTTGATTCAATTGGCCACACCTAAAGTTGATGTTTTCACGTACATACACATACAGTTGGTCACACATACATTTATCTGTTTTCACCAACAAGGGTACTTGTGGTGGAGTGATAAGTACTCCTTCATCCTTAACCAAGAGGTCTCGGGTTTGAGCCCCTTTGGGTATGGAATCGCCTTTGTTAGGGACCGTTTTACCCTCCACTGTAGAACTTCCCGACGCGAATCCAAATTTAGTCGGACTCCAATGTGGATACCGGACACCAAATGGAAAAAAATTTGTCTTTCATATTTATATAATAGGTGTATGAATCACCTTGGTTTCTTCTCATGTTTATCTTTTAATATTTAAAGGGCAAACAATACAAATGACACTAGTTTAGGGCCTAATTATGTGGCTTTTTATGTGTTTTTGAAATTATCATTCGTGTCAGATTTTAGTCCCCAAATACATTGAGTAAAAAATTAGATGTAATTTGTTTCAGATACATTGTATTCAAGCGTGTTTGACATGTATATGAGATACTCACTCTCTCGCTCGCCTCCCTCCTATCTTTTTCGCCTCTCTCCCTATCTATCCGTATTTCAAAATGTATATGTCTAGAATGTATCTGGTAAATCAGATACATGTATTTAGCTAGTGTGATTCATGTGTATATGGGATACACCAACTCTCTCACTTGTCTCTCTCCTATCTCACTCGCCTCTCTCCTCTCTTGCTTGGCTCTCTTCCTTTTTCTCTCTCCCAATCACCTCTCTCTATGTATCTATATATCAAAATGTGTCTCGTAGTAAAAATACATGTAATTTTCTATTTTAGGATTCCATTATAAATAAATTTTATCCTCAGTATATTTAATAGTGATCAATATACCATCAAATATATTTAGAATAATGGTGGAACTTTCGTCTAAGTGGCCGACTTGATTTACTGTTTATTTTTTTAATTGATATACATAAATTATATATTAATTATACATGATTACACATATTAACTTGAATCACATAATAGAATATATGCATTCACCCCCTATTTTTAATGATTAAGTTAACGACTTTTTAAATTAATTTTTCTTATTAAGTCATTCATGAAAAGAAGGAAGATGAAAATGATGGTGGAGAATAAATGATTAATGAGTATGGTGATCTCATGACTCTATTTTTTTATTCACCAAGGATAAGAAAGAAGAGAAAAGAGAGGAAAATAAGTATAAAGTACAAAATTTCATATACTTAAGGGTTAATTATATTTTGTTTCTAAAGTTTTCCTAATTGTAAAAAATTTGAACATTTTATTGTTTTTGGATACATTTTTTTGTTGTCTGATACATTATAAATGATATATTACTTAATGGAGGAATGTATTCGAGAGGGGATAGAGATGTATATGAAAAGGAATTTTATAATGTTTTTTTAATAATAGAAAATTTTAAAAATATCTTAAGTTATGTATTTATATAATTTGATCGGAAAATAATAGGTAAGGAATTCTTTTTTAAAATTGGAGAACTAAAGGCAGTGATGATGGCAAGCAGAGGCAATCATATTTTGGCGTAATACATAAGAAAAATAAATATAAAGGAACAAAAATTCATGTGAAAGTAATTATGTTGACAGGAAGATTTTATAAATTTAGGAAATTAAGGTTGTGTTTGGCAAGAAGAAAAAAACTTAAGTGAGTTTTTTTTTAATATTTGATAAATAAATAAAAGATATTATCTTTAAATATATATAATTTAGACAAATACTATTGAAAAATGGAATGAGACTGGGTACAAAATTATTTTTTCCTACTTTCACTACATAGTTTAATAATCTTTAAAATATTTATATATAATTAAGACAAACACTATTGAAAATGGGATGAGATTGGGTACATAATTAATTCTCCGTGCTTTCACTATGTAGGTTATTTTTCTTATTTTGAAGAACTTATTTCTTTTAAAAAATAATTTTAAAAAACATTGATTAATTAAACATGAAAAAAAATTAAAATATTTTTTCTTATACCAAATACACTCTTGATGATTAAGACAACATGTGCCTACATCAATTATGTCAATGGTATAGTGGCACTAAATTGGAGTCCATCGTCTATGCTATGTTTTGCGCATGCAAAATCCTTAGGGTGGTTGGTTTGTCGACTAGTTATAATGGAATTAGTACAGAAAATCAAACCATCTTGAATTAATATGATGGAGATGAAATTTTGAGAGTTGTTATAAAATATTATAGTGTAGATGTTTACTATATCAAGAAGTTAATTACTTTTACTAATTATCTGCATTATTTCTCTCTATTATATTATAAATTTCATTTTTTATGATCAGTATTCTTGTAGCCTCACCTCTATAACCTCTCCCATTATCTTCATGATTAATGTCATTTTTATGACTAGTTTTTTGTATGTCTCTATGTAACATTACAAATAGAGGCATAAGAGTTAATAGTGTATACACTCAAATATTTAGAAGAATAAGAAAAGCTCTCTCATTTTTGGTTTCTCTATTTCTATTGCTCTGATTTTCTATATTTCATGTCTTATTTTGCTTTAGTTTTACAACAAGAGTCAATTAATTAATTTTTATGTTTTTTTGAAATTATTAGTTATTGTGATTTATAATAATTTTTACGTTATTTTAAAAAATAAAATATGTTATTCCCCCTATTTCAATTTACGTGACACAGATTTATACGGTGTTTGAATATTTTAAATTATTAATTAATGTGATTTATAATATCTTTTTGCATAGTTTTTAAATAATATTGTTACTTCTCCTATCCCAATTTATGTGGCATTGATAAAATTTTAAGATTCAGTCAATTTTTATTATATTTTAAGTTATTAGTTATTGTGATTTATAGTACTTTTAATGTAATTTTCAAATACACATCATATTTTTTTTGTAAAATAAGACAATTAAATTAAAACGAAGAAAATATTAAAATGAAGCTCACATCTTTAACTACTAGCACACAATTCAAGTACATACGTCGTCTATGAACTCTACATAATATATATATATATATATATATATATATATAAAGACAAAGAATAAAAAGTGGGACTACAATTTGATAATGCCCAAAAATCTATCGCGCATGAATTTTTGGTGAGGTAACCTAGCTAAAAGATGAGGACCAACGACAAATTTGGAGTGCTTTAGAGGTCATGAGTTGGGCAAATTTTGCTATGAGAAAAAATAAATGTAGCTTAATGTATAAAAAGGGTTAAAAGGATATATTATTATTTTAATTATTTTATATCTAAATAAGTTGTTGAGTATATTATTATTTCATCTAGAGGTAAGAATTGCTTATCTCAATATTAACTAGGGGTGTACAAATTAAATCGAATTGAAAATCGAATCAAATCGCAATTTGAGTCATATCGAAAAAAACTTGACTAATGATTTGGCTTGCTATTGGAAAAAAAAAATCGACTATACTTGGGTTGATTTAGTTTTAACTAAAAAAAGTCAACCCAAGACCAAACTAATCCGACATTATATATATAATTTTTAAAATTTATTTTATTCATAAAAGTATTCACTTTGATGTAATATTTAAATATTACTTATAAGTTTTCATAATTTTTATCTTTTAATATATTTTTTCAAATTTTTTGAGACTTAAAATTTTGAATGATCCAATAAAGGTTATAGTCCATAGATATTAGTAACTCTAATAAAACTCAATTCGAAATCAAATCAATACTATGCTAACAAATAAATTAATTCAATAATGTTGAATATTTGTTCTTTAGTTTTACATTGGTTTAGACATTTAAAATACATATCTAATTTTACTTTTATTTTAATGTTTAATCATGCAACTAATACTTATTCGACTTATTTTAGCATGATTTAGTATTTTTAAATTATAATTATTTTCATTATGACTTTGCAATATTTATCTTATATGATGATTTCATTATTATTTTTTATTGAATATTTTTGTGTCATCACTCATCTCATATTTTTGTGTTATTTTCTTAAGAAACACCTTAGATAGTTGTATTTTGGTTGGACTAAAGAAATATTTGGAGCACAAGTTAATTATATGTTTGTATGCATACTTTTACCGGAAAATCCAAAAACCTGAAAAAATTCGAGGTTCATTAGTTTGGTTTGATTTAAAAATTTTAAAAATCGACACAGTGGTTAGGTTTTGTTTGGTATTTGAAAAATCCGAACCAACCCAAGGTTGAAAAAGTCGAAAAAACCCAAATTTTATTAATTTTGTTTGGTTTATAAATTTAAATATTTTACACAAATAATTTGATTTGATATTTGAAAAACCTGAAACAACCCATTCATGTACACCCTTAGACTATTAACTATCAATCTTGAAATAAATTATTTCAAATGTTATACTTAAAAAAAAATTAAATTTTATTTCAAAATTATTTTCTATTATCCATCATTTCAAATGTGTCCTTGGTCTCATAATTTTGCCCTACCAACTTTCTTTAACTTTCAGAGCAGTAAGCCAGTAATATTTAATTTGGGTGTTAAATTGTCCATTTATTTTAGATATTTCAATAAAATATTTTTAAAATATTATGTTATTATTGTACATACATAATCAATATACAGTAGTTCGAGGTTTCTCCTTTCAGTTTCAATTTATTAAGTTCGGTGACCTAATAAATATTATGTTATTATTGTACATAATCAATTTTTGATGTTTTAGAAAACAAGAAGTTAAATTTTGATTATTATTTTAATTTTTTGAATAACTCTTCCAACATACTAATTTTTCCATGCCCAAAACTCGGACTTGAGTTTCAAATTTATCCTTGCTGCTCCAAGCAATGAAGTACTCCTTCTGTTCCTATTAAGTTGTCACCATTTCAAGTTTCGCACTCTTGAGATATGAAGTAAGTTTATTATTGTACCCTTATTTAGTGTTCTTTTGAAGTCAAGTTTTCAATAAATGAACATAATTAATTTATCTTGATTAATCAATTTGATAGATGAATATAAATTAATTACTTAATTTTTCTATATTGGTTAAATATATATTTTCATGACTATTAGTCTAATGATAAAATAAGAAAAATAATATATTTCTATATTGATTTCACGAAATAAACATATATATTAAACATAAATGGAGGAAGTATATTATTAATAACGTAAGATATTTAAGAGAGAATGTAGACAAATTGTGAATTTATGAGTTAAATTTCTAACAGGTTTTGATAATGACAGTTGTAGTTTGAGAATTAAGTATGCCAGGCAGAAAAAAGAGGAAAGAATTCCTATAAGGAAGGAAGTTATATGGTAAGAATAAAATGAGAAAAATATAATTAATTTTATTTTAATTGAATGAATTAATAAGTAATTTTAGATAATTATTTTTAATAATGTAAATAATTAATAGTATAAAGTGAAGAGAGTATTCCCTTTGTTTCTATTTAGTTGTCATTATTTTAAGTTTCACGTTCCTTAAGAAACTAGGTAAGTTTACTATTGTATACTTATTTAGTGCAAGCTTGAAAGTCAAGTTTTCAATAAATGAACATGAATTAATTTATTTTGATTAATTGCTTAGATCAATGAACATGAATTAATTATTTAGCTTTTCTATGTTGATTAAATGCACACTTTTAAGATTAATAACTCTCATGGGTAAAATAGAAAGAAAATGATCATTTATACATTGTTTTTGTAAAGTGACAAGTATTAATGAACATATATTATTTTTGTAAAATAACAAGTATAAAGTAATGGAATTTCCCTTAATTGTAACTTACTTATTCCCTCCGTTCCTATTTAGTTGTCACCACTTTAGTTTGCGCCCCTTAAGAAACTAGATAAGTTTATCATTGTATCCTTATTTAGAGTTCTCTTTAAATCAAGTTTTCAATACATGAACATGAATTAATCTACTTTGATTAACTAATTTGACCAATAAATATGAATTGGTTACTTAATTTCTACGTTGAGCAAATGTATACTTTCTAGTTTCAAGGCTAATAACATTCAAATGGTAAAATAAAAATAATAATGTAATTTATGCATTGATTTTGTGAAACGATAAATATTAAGCAACTTCAAATTTTAATAAAGACGACATATGAATAGGAATAGAGGGGTATAATATAAGAAATCACTTGCTTATTTAAGATGCACAAGTATTCCCTCCTTCTAGGGGCGTAGCTACCCTTAACCTAGGGTGTCCAATCAGAAACTCTTTGTTGAAGAATTACACAGTATTTATAAGTAAAATGATATTTTAAATGGTTATATAACACATTTTGGACACCTTTAAAAAATAATAAAGTTTCTTAGCTCAGTGGTTTTAGTTGTTCAGCTCAAGCTAAGTCCTTTGCAACCTGTTGTGCGCAGGTTTGATTCCCCTGACTAGACTTTTTTATATTTTCAAAAGAGCTCATAATTAATTTCTTAATCATAGTTAATAAATCTGTTATTTGACTTTTGATTTTTTTTCTTTCCATTAAATAATTAAATAATTAAAATTAATTATTTAATTTAAAGTTAGTAAGAAAATTCTTTTATTTATTCCATAAAGGTACTAAAAGTGAAAATGTTCCTTATAAATTTCTTTTAATATAACTCGTTTGATTCTACTCTTATTTTCCATTTCTTGTTGTTAGTCATCAAAGGTTCTTGAAATCTTGAAGCATAAATAAATGTCTGGCTACGCCACTGCTTCTGTCCATCTTTACTTGTTTACAATACTAAAAGTTATTGTCCAACAATACTTGTCCAGTTTGAAAAATCAAGATATAATTTATCATTTTGTGTATATTTTACCCTTACTATTAAATAATATTCAATATCTAATATATTTTTCAAAATATTAAATTTAATATATTCAAAAGATAATACAATATCCTTATTATTTATTGTTTGGGAAAAAGATCTGAAATATATCTGAACTTTGGCCGAAATTGCTGTCCAAGGACCTTTTCCCCTTGCACTATTTAATAGTGTATTTTAAAGGTATATATATGTCCACGTGGACATCATAAATATTGCATAATTATAAATAGTAATGTGTCCACGCGGGCACATATATACTTTTAAAATACACTATTAAATAGTGTAGGGGGGTAAAAGGTCCTCCATAAAGTTTGGTATCGTAACAACAATTTTGGTCAAAGTTGAAGTATTTTTCATACCATGTTCCCTTTATTGTTTCATAAAGTGTGTCAAGAATATTAGACAACTATTATTAGATAGAGAGAGTAAATAAGAAGACTAAAAGTTTTATTACTCCCTCCAGCCTCTCCTTTTTACTAGTCAAATTTTGACTTGACATACCTTTAAGAAAATAATAATAATTGGTATAATGAGTTTATCATTTTATCTCTATTAATCAATAAGATATCAAATATATTTACTCACTATATTTTTAAAGAGATTAACTTAATGTTAATAACGACTTAAGAATATAATGGGAAAAAATTATTTTTTCTTAATTTATCAAAAATAAAATAAAAAATATTTTACAAGTATATTGGACGGAAAAGAAGTATACATATTATAATCACAAAAGCATTAATGATAAGAGTGCGCGGTGAGCAATGAAAAGGATTACAGTCTGTTTGTGTAGTCCTAACTCCTACAACAATAGATTCACTAAAATATAAACAAAAGTAAAGACTTTATTTTTTTACTTTTTATTCAGTTATTTGATATTTATTTTGAAAAAAATTATATTTTAGGGATAAATTATTATCTATTGAAAGCAAATTCATATTCAAATCTCCTACTCGTAAATTCTAATAAAGAATGAAACATATCTTGTAGTTATCCTATAAAATATGAAGCAAATTTGATGGTGAGCTTATCGGCCCATTATTATAAACTTAGATAAAATAGAAAAGTGACTCTAAAAAGAAGAAAACGTTAAAAATTACGCAAAATTAAGAGGAGTATTTGGATTGATTTAAAAATTGGTCAAATCTACTTTTAAGTTAGTTCTTGACTTTTAGAAGTGCTTGACAAATATATTTAAAAAAGAATGTCAAAAATGGTTTAAAATAAGTTAAGAAGGTATTTGATAAGGTAGAAAATGACTTGAAATAAGTTTAAAATGACTTAAAATAAGTCAACCCCCCAAAAAAAAAAAGGTGAGAGTTCATAAAAGCCCGAATTTAAATAAGTGAAAGACCCTGACTCAAATTACGAACCCGCAAAAAAGGGAAAAGGGAAATACCATTTCACTTCAAACTCTCGAGAATTGTGTAACAATTTTTACACAATATATTAATCTTGTATATTGGAAAAGAATATACAAGAAACGAGATATTTTTTTTTTGGAAAATCTTCAAACGTAAACCATTTTTGAAAATATTTATGTCAATTAGATTAATATATATTTGGAAAAGAATCATCATACATAATATATTAATCTTGTATAAAATGTATATAAAAAATGGTTATGCATAAGTATGAATTAAATCGTAAGTTTATACACAAATTTCCTGTTAAAGGAATTTTAATTCACCTCCCTCTTAATTTTCTTGTAGATCTTCTTGTGATCTTGATAATTTTCCTTTTCTTAATCTTAAGATTTTCTTGTAGTCTTGATATTTGGCTGATTTGATTGTCTATCTGATATTTTTTAATTGATATTTGACTGATTGTCTATCAGATATCTTTGAATTGCTGGTTATGAATTTCTTGCTATCTTGAAGGTTGGATTTTGCTCTTTCCTTTCTGGCTCCATTAGAGTTGATTTAATTGTGGATTGAATTGATTTTGGAGAATCATTCAAATCCTTGATTTACTGCATCCACTTCTTTAGTAATTTAGTGGATCAATCGTGTCCGTTCCTGATGCCCCTGTGATACATGTTTGTCATTATCCAAAATAACATAAGTCAACAATATGGATCAAGTAACTATATATCACACCTCTCTGCATTGACCACAACAAAGATAAATTCATGTAATAAATTATGTGCAATGGTAAGATTTGAGTTAGTCCAAGAAATGAAAATTTGTGGGGGCAAAAAATAAAAAATTAGCTAAAATGGCTTGCATAAAGAGTGAGGAATCAAGAACAATTTCCAGACAAATTTCAAGAACAATAAAAAACACTATTGGTATACCCAAAATTCTCACAAATATGCATATATTGATGTAAAATGATAATTGTCTGGCAACATGTATCACTTAAAAAATGTATATTAGTATTTAGGAAAAGTTTTAGAAAGGTACCTATCCAAAATAATTAGATAAACATATAAAATTTGGTAAATATCTCAAAAAAAATTCTTTTTATATACAATTTTTTTCCATAGGTTGATAATACTGTTTATTTATATTGACAAAGATTATTTTAAGTAAAGGGGATTTTAGCTATGTGTTTACAATACACAGTAATAGATCTTATTATTAAGAACTTTATTTATATTTATATTATTAATACAAGATTTGAATAGTTTAATTAAAACTTCTAACATATTAAATAAAGTTCTTTTAAAAGTAAGAAAATAAAAAAACTTCAATTTATAATTCTAAATTTCTTTTAAAAAATTTACTAAATTCTAAATTTATGAACTAATTGTATGTTGGTGTTTGATAGGTCTAATGTTGAGTTGAAGTGTCTAAGTAAATCACGTAAAAAACTTTAAAAAATCGTGAATGACTTAAAACATTTTAGAAATTACCACACAATTTGAGACGGAGGGAATACAATCGATATGATCAAGATATAATAGAAAACATATTCTATCAAACTTTTGGCCTGGGATGTTTGAATATTGTCATGAGTTTTGGAACTGATCCGAAAAAAAAAAGATATTTATATATAATATTTAAAAATTATATTTTACCTGTTAGAATTAGATTTATAACGAGAACACAATAAATTTACTATAATCATTCAAGGTAATTAACTAGTTCTATTAAATAAGCAAATAGTTTGAAATCAGGTCAATAATACATGCTTTAATTATAACAATATTAAATAAACGGCTAATTTGAAACTAGATCAAATAATTTGCAAGGACACAAAAAATAGGTAAATCGATGTGTGTTTCAATTATAACAATCTTTTAATAAAGGAATTAATTTGAAACCAGGCCAAATAACTCAGCTGATAAGAAATAGGTAGGTTGATATAAAATGATTAAGTTTGGATTGACTTTTAAAAAATAGCTTTTAGGTCAAATTGAAATGATTTTTAAGTCAAAAATATAAAAAGTAGGAGGAGATTTACTTTTATTTTTTTTGACTTATTTTAAGTCATTTTTGACTTATTTAAAGTTATTTTTTATGTTTATCAAATATTTTCAGAACTTAAAAACTGATTTAAAAATATATTTAACTAACTTTTAAGTCAATCCAAATACGAAAGCCGAAAATTGAAAATATGGTTAGGTAGATTTAGCTTTTGACGGGTACAGTAATTAATCATGTGGGCTACTACTCTCTATTTTATTTTATGCAAAAATAAATAAATTATACTATCCCCACTCACAAAGTCACCACTAATAAATGACAAAGCTAGTTGGAGTATTAATACATTCATTTTAAGTACGGTCAATTTAAATGCAAGGCAACCTTTTTTTCCATACTATACTTGTTAAGTAAGTATTTAAATTTGAGAGCATATGTCTAGATAATTTAATTTGATGTTGACATGACACATAAATTTAGAAGGAATCTAGATAATCATTTTGTAAATTGAGGTGTTTGAAAGTGCATACTCAGTGACCTCTAATTATTCGAGTGTCTAGTATCACCTGTTCACGAATTGTTTCTGAAATACATGAATAATTCGCAATCGCTATAACACTTTGTGGTGACCACCTTGTGCACACTAGGTAAATCTTCATTATGTAATAGAATGCAAATCATACAGAAAATGTAAATCGTACTAGGCAAATCATATGTGACAGACTCGACTCAGAAGATATTGAGGGAAAATGAATTCTAGGTCATTCGACCGATGACTACATTTCATGAATTTCATAATCTAAACTATCACTTTTTGTATATTAAAACACACTTCAATGTTGAGTCGGTCTACACATACTTTTTATCATGTGAGAATAATATTTTGGTTAACTTATCATCGATGTGTGCTTTAATATGAAGAGCAATAAGGATAATGGATAGTCAAACTGTAAAACTTTTGAAAAAGTAGTAATTTAATTTGTTTTCGATCATTAACTTTCAAAATTATACAATACAATACGATAAATTATGAAACGACAAGTATAAATCACCCAAACAAGCCATAAAGGGCATCAACGTGGTCCTTTAATTTTAACCCCATCACAACATCTCTTTTTAATTTTAATAATTATTTATTATTATTATTCCAAAATTCACTAGAAGCACAAATCTTGATTCCATCACACCCCTTTTAAAAGTGTAGCTGCTCTTAGAAGCTTCTCTCTACCATCTCAAGAAATTGGAAACAAAAACCACAAGAAGATGAATTGTAGAAAAAGAAGAAGAAAAACAACAACAACACAATGAGAGCTCATCCCATTTACAACTTTTTATTAGTACTAATTGTTATCACTACATCTTCTATTACAGCAGCAGCAGAACACACACAAATTCAACATCTCATTGACATTAATCCCTTAACCAGAAGAATTCTTCATCAACCCCTCTTTCCATCTACTTCATCATCCCCACCCCCACAACCACAAATCAATTCTGAACCCATTTTCCCTACCCCAGATCACCCTTTTTTCCCAGAAGTCCCAACTGTACAAACCCCAGATCAACCCCAACAACAAATTCAACCAAATGGGACACCAATTTCAAGAAACAACTCAATTGCTCCTCAACCAACAAACCCAACCAAGAAATTTGCAATTGCAGTTTCTGTTGGAATTGTTACTCTTGGAATGTTATCTGCTTTGGGATTCTACATCTACAAACACAAAACAAAACACCCAGATGAAACCCAAAAACTTGTTAGTAACCACAACACCAATAGTTTTCAAGAAGAATCAAGAATGCCACCTTCTAATTTTCTTTACATTGGTACTGTTGAACCATCAGCCGCAGCAGCAGCAGCCTCACAAACCCAAATTAATCACTCCATTGTTGCTAATAATAGTTCCCCTTACAGGAAATTGAGTCCTGCTAAGAAATCAGATAGGTATAGACCAAGTCCAGAACTCCAACCACTTCCCTCATTGAGAAATAATCCTACATTTTTCACTCCTCCTGCCATAATAAATTCATCTGAGGACGATGAAACCAAAATTTACAAGCCATATAATATTAGTAGTAGTAGTACTAGCATAATGACAAGATCAAATAACTCGATTCCTCATTCAAAGAGAACATCCCCTAGATTGTCTCTTTCGTGTTCATCTCCTGATATAAAACGCGCGATAATTGTACCATCAGTTAAGCAAACTTCACCACCATCTCCTCCACCACCATCACAAGAAGTTACATTGCAGCAGCATAAGAAGCCAACACTAACTTATGTACCACAAAGAGTGAAATTCTCACAACCACCTCCTCCACCAGATATGTCCAGGCTCAAATCACCAAACAACCAATCAAAAGAGACATCAAAAGCTTCAGCTTCAGCTCCAGCTCCCCCACCTCCTCCACCGCCTCCACCTCCACTATCAACCTCTCGAGTACTCGGAGGCAAAGTTGGCTCAAGGGTAAGAGGGTTATATTATATATTTCTTTGAATTAGAAAGAGGGTTATTTTGTGTCTCATTAATATATGAATCATATGAGTTTAAGTTACTGTTATGATGATTTTGTTTTTAGGTCACCAATTCTATTGAGCCGCCTCTGCTTGAACGATCACAAAGAAGTTCTTTATCTGTAAAGCCTCAATCAAGTAGTCCCACACCAAGATCAGGTTATGTTGTGAGTGAGAAGAGAAGTCATTTGGAAGAACAAAGAAGAGGAGCCATACATGATACCGACACTACGGATGAATCAAAGCCCAGGTTGAAGCCTTTACATTGGGACAAAGTACGAGCGACTTCTGAGAAAGCAACAGTGTGGGATCAATTGAAATCGAGCTCTTTCCAGTAAGTTGATTAACAAAGATATGTTTATTTTGCTCAGTATTGACATGTAGTTTCATATCATAAATATCTTTATATGTATTTCAGATTAAATGAAGACATGATGGAGTCACTCTTTGGATGTAATTCTGTAAATTCAGTACCAAATGAAGTCACTAAGAAATCAGTCCGTCCTACGGTTGAGAAGGAAAACAGAGTTCTTGACCCGAAAAAATCACAGAACATTGCCATAATGTTGAGAGCATTGAATGTAACAAAGGATGAAGTCTCTGAATCCCTTTTAGATGGTATGATGTGAAATTTTCTACTCTGCATTAATAAGGTGTGCTCTGGTGTTACAAAAGTCATTTTTCGTGCAAAAATGTTTTCTGATGTTTGTTTGGTTTACCTTTCTAGTAAACCAAACACCAGAAAATATCTTTGTCATGAAACACATTTTACATGATGGCTAAATTTTATTTTGATCGTCATGGAAAGTATTCCTTCAAAATTCATATAAATGAGAATGTATTTTGATGACAACAGGAAGTGCAGAAGGATTGGGGCCTGAACTTCTCGAGAGTTTGGTCAAGATGGCTCCAACAAAGGAAGAAGAGATAAAACTAAGAGATTACAATGGGGACACTTCAAAATTAGGGTCGGCAGAACGATTCCTCAAGGCTATTCTTGATATTCCATTTGCCTTCAAAAGAGTAGAAGCCATGCTGTATAGAGCAAATTTTGATGCTGAAGTAAAGGATTTGAGGAAGTCTTTCCAGACACTTGAGGTATTATCAGTCCTTTAAAACTCATACATAGATTACTTTGATTAGTGGCGGAGCCAGAATGTTTATTGAGGGAGTTCAAAATACGAAGAAGTTAAGAGGATTCAACATCTTCTATTTATACATAGAAAATAATTAAACATTGAATATATAGTGTAACTTTTCCGCCAACCCCTTGCTCCCACATGGCTCCGCCCTTGACTTTGATTAGGATGAAACACATTCATTATATACTGACTTCCCAAAGTTTTAACTATGCGGAAAATTTTATATCAGTAATCTTGTGACTGAATTTGGATTTGATTTTAATGTCTATTGATGAGCCATTTCTAAGAATCTTTACGACACTTGTTGCACTGGTAAATTTGAGCCAATTTTCAACAGGAAGCAAGTCAAGAACTGAAGAACAGCAGACTATTCTTCAAACTCCTTGAAGCTGTTCTGAGAGCAGGAAACCGCATGAATGTTGGCACTAACCGCGGTGATGCAAGAGCTTTCAAACTCGAAACTCTTTTGAAATTAATAGATATAAAGGGAACAGATGGAAAGACAACCTTGCTTCACTTTGTGGTTCAGGAGATTATCAGATCAGAAGGTCTGAGTTCGGACGATAATAACCTTGCTAATTTATCAAATATCAAATTCAAAGAGGAAGAATTCAAGAAGCAAGGGTTGCAGGTAGTTTCCGGATTAAGCAGAGAACTTTGCAATGTCAAAAAAGCAGCAGGAATGGACTCGGATGTCCTAAGTGGCTACGTATCGAAGCTTGAGGCAGGACTTGTTAAAGTTAGGTCGGTTTTGCAGTACGAAAAGACAGGAATGGAAGGGAACTTCTTTGAGTCAATGAAAGTATTTCTAAAGGAGGCAGAAGATGGTATTGTGAGGATCAAGGCGGAAGAAAGAAAAGCTTTGTCGATGGTCAAAGAGGTAACAGAATATTTCCATGGCGATGCTGCCAAAGAAGAAGCTCATCCTCTCAGAATATTTCTGATTGTAAGAGACTTCCTCTGCATATTGGATAGCGTGTGCAAAGATGTTGGAATGATGCAGGATAGAACAATGGTTGGTGCTGCTAGATCATTCAGAATAGCTACAACTGCATCATTACCAGTCTTAAACAGATACAACACGAGACAAGATAGGAGTTGGGATGACGATAGCTCATCACCTTGATGCTAGGATCTCAAAGTTCGTTACAATTGCTACAATGTTGCAGGACGACAGGCACAAGTTAGATTAGCATTAAATCGTGCAGCTCAATAACGAGGGAACAGTAAACGGAGTATATGCATGTCAAACCATCAAAGCACGTAGCGCGCACATAATAAGAATAAGAGGCTGCAGCATACTGTCAAAAACAAAATGATCATTTTAAGGTAAAAAGATTAAATTCCTTATTTCTGTGTAGAGCTAGCTTAGATAAGAAAGTTTTATATTTATTCATCATTTGTATACATAGTAAAGTGACATAAAAGTTGAGATTTTGATATTATTATCATTTGAGCAACACAATTGTCTAAATTAAAGTTTCATACAGGATACAGCTGTTTAAAGGTTTTATTAAGTGGATTCTACGAAAAGAATGTTGGAAATTTAGACCCCACTGCAATCACAAAAGTGAAAAATCAGACAAAAGTAAAAGCATATTTTTTTAACTTTATCAAATCTTCAAAGATACAGAAATTGTAAAATAAAGAACAACAACAAATGACTGTAAAAGAAGAACTTTGACGTGTTAACTCAAGAAATTGCAGCCTTTTGCATAAAGCAATAGATCTATGAAGGTATTACAAGTACTAATGAATAAGGTAGAAGATACTCTGGAATGTAAATTGGTTTCTGACAGGGCGGATCTATCGTTACGAATTCAACTGAATCCAATACTTTTTGTTGGACTCTGTAAATATATTAATAAATAAATAATATGTCATCAAACTCTGAAAAAAGAATTATCTATGTCATCCGTTAAAGAATTGGACATGCCATTTGATATTTTTTTCTCATTTCAAATTTAATTATATTGGAAATTCTATGTTGATAGGATAACAAAAGTCATTATATCAACACAAAACTATCATTATATACTTTCCTTTATTGTTTTTTTTTATGATCTTCTTACTTCAAATTTCAATTTTACCGGTTTAAAGTAACTGAAAAACTTGCTTAAAAATGACTAAAAATTGAATGGAGGTTGACACACATTAACTTCCCACTTCTATCCTAATCCTTCAGAATTTCTTAAATTCTAAACTAATTAAAGTTCTCAATTATTACATTTAAAAATAGAAATTATTTTCATATATATAAATCTGAAAATATCAGACAAATTTAAATTTGATTTACGTGTAAGCTTTTATTTGAATGTGTATTAAGTAAAAAAAAAAAAAAAAAAAATTTGTTTTATAAACCACCTACAACTCCCACTTCTCCACTTATTTTCTCCTCACCATCACATTTCATATTTTTTCACATGTACGAAGCAATGGACTTTTTCTTTTTAAAATTACTATTTCTGTGATGAATTTCACAATATTAGGAAAAGGGAGTTGATGCATATATATATATATATTTATTTGAAAATTTTCTAATTTATAGTATTAATTTGTGATTTATATTATTTATTTCTCTTTATTTGTCTATTTTTTTTTAAAAATTGTACATAGTATTAATTTTTAAATTTGTATTGGTATATTATTATTTAGAGGGAGATTAAATTCATACCATTATTAAATGGTTTGTTACTTCATATTAAGACGAGGATATCAATTAGACAAAAAAAGGGAATAAATTCAAAAAATGTTTTGACAATTTAAATTAAAATCGTGTTACGTATTTGTTCAAGATGTTCCGGCTATTTTTTATTCTTAATATAATTAAAAATATAATTCTAAAATATGATAAATAATATATATGCAACAATTTTTTTACTCACTATTTTACCTATCTTTTAATAGATTTGTTATAAAATAATATATTGTGGATGTCCACTACATCAAGAAGTTACTCCATTATGAAGATAATCATAACCTCCATAACCTCCACCTTTATAACCATTATTCTTGTAACCTTTCACTTCCATAACCTCCCCATTATATTCATGTTAATGTCATATTTATGACTAACCTTTTGTATACCTCTATGTTACACCATAAATAGAGGCACAAGGGTTCATATTGTATACACTTGAAGACTTGGAATAATAAGAAAAGCTCTCATCTCTTGTCTACCTATTTCTATTACTTTCATCTTCTATATTTCTTGTCTTATTTTGCTTTAGTTTTATAACACGTTATCAGCACAAGTTGCTCATTCTCCGTCAAGAATCAATGGTAGGTGATTTTCCTAGTAATTTTTCGGTTGCATGGTATACTTCATATCCTATATATTATTTTATTATTTGTACTAACAAAGCTTGTTTTGTGGTTATTTTAAAATGGTTAGTAAATTATGATAATCTTCATAACAATGTTGAGAGGGATTATTAAAATGTTTTAATTTATTTTAACTTGGGGCTTTTATATGATTCTAACATGTTGTTCTAATTAATTGATTTTGTTCATTTTTCTTGTACTTTAAGTCAAATTCAAATTATATTTATGGTTTTCGGTAATTATTTTCTTGGTAACGTATTTGGTTTATCAAGACATTGATTGAGGGTAAGACGGTGAATTCAAGTTTCACCGCACCAAGTGGGTAAGACACAAAGTTAAAGTTTCGGTGCACCATGATAATAAGAAGTTGGGTTTAAGTCCCATTAATTTATGACCAAAGACGTTTTCATATGGGTAAGACATTGGGTTTAAGTCCTAATGCACTATAGTGATGATACGATGGTGACTAACATAAGTTGTATACTTTTGACTGAAAGTCATAAAATTTGCCCAATTAATTTGCTTCATTCCCTTATGTGAATGTGGTAGCAGTGCATAATATGTCTGAAAAATGACAAGTGGTTGAATGTATGAATATGAGTGTGGTAAAATGTTAATGGTCGTCATTGTGGTAATTAAAAGGAAGAACATTATGGGTTCTTAAGATGTTCCTTCAAATGTAAAGATAATTTTGTCCATTAAAGTGGTATAAAAGGTTATTGGACACATTGTTTCTTAAGATGGTCCTTCAAATGTGAAGGTAATTGTTAAAGCTAATTTTTATCCATCAAAGTGGTATGAGAAGTTATTGGGCACATTGTTGTTGGTGCAACCCAATCAAAATAAAGGAATACAAAGTGGTAGTACAATTGGTACATTTGACCTCTTAAAGTGATGTTGAGGTGAACCACATAAATTTGATAATGTCAAAGCATGACAATGAGTTTCTAATAAAAACTTATGGAGAATGTACAAATGGTTATAGTCCATTTCTTGAAGAAAATGTGACTTGTGTTCATATGGATAAGAACATGTTCGTGTATTGTTGGATGAATGTCACATCTCACTTCTACGGGAAGTTTGAGAGATTGAAAGGAAATATTTTGACATAAATGGTCATTTTGGTCATATACTTTGAGTACTACACAAATATTGTGGTATGTTTTATTATGAACTATTGGAGGACAAAAGAAAGAAATAAATATTTTCTATAAAGGTTGTGGCTATGATCAAAATAAATGTTGTTGTGTGGCAACACAAATTTGTCATTGATTGTCAAGAAATAAGTCTTGCATGTAATAATTTTAACCATGACAATAATAATAATTTTCTCCTTGAAGGAGATGGTCACCATAAAAATGGTGTTGTGAAATTTATGGTAGTACACAAAATTAATTGAGAGTTCTGAAAGAGCTGATTTGTTACTACCCGAAATGAAATTGTTCATAATATTAGGATTGTAGTAAGTCTCAAAAGAAACTTTTTAAGTTTCGGAGGAATTGAAAATTATTATATTGAGACTATAAATTATTGAAAGATTAAATATCTTCAGATTACTACAATCAAAGCGGGTTATGAATATTTACACAAAAGGTTACCCACCTTTCTCTTGTTTGTTGAATAAAAATATGAGCATGATGAAGGAATCACATGCAAAAGTAAACTAAAAGTTTACTAGAATAAATATCAGTTGGTATAACCGGTTGGCCATTCCGGTTCAGAGTGATGCAAAAGAAGTTGAGAATTCACGTGGCTATATGTTTGAAGAAATAAAAGATTCTTCAAGATTCTCTTTTGTTGCTTGTTCTCATGACAAAATGATAATTGTATCAACTAAGGTTGGGATTGTATCCCCTGAAATTATTTGGAACATATAGAAAGGTGAATATGGGCCCGTTCACCTGTCATGTGAACCGTTTACTATTATGATTTAATAGATGCATCTATGGTATGGTCACATGTGCATTTGTGCCAACTTACAAATTGGTTTTTGTAAGGTTGTTTGCTCGAATTGTTAAATTAAGAGCACGGTTCCAAACTATAAAATTATGTTGATAATGTTGGTTGGTTTAGCAGAAATTGTATGCCTCCAATTATAGCTAGACCAATGATTATGAGAACAAATCTCTCAAATAAAATTTGATATGAGATGAGTTTATTTAACGTGTATGCATCAAGCCAACAAGGTTCTCCCATCACAATTGGTTCAGGGTCAGGAACCAAATAATTTCCATCTAAAAATTTTATGTGTGCACGTATGATTTTATTGTTCCACCACGCACAAAGATGGATCCCCAAATGAGGTTGGGGGTGAATGTTAGATTTCCTAACATTAAGGGGGAGATATGTTTAGTAGTTGAAATTATGCGTGGGGTAATTATCTAGATCCTCGACAAAAAAATGTGAACTTGAAATTCAAGAGATAATTCATTTGCGAAATGTTGCAAAGAATTTGCCATATGTATTTGCTAACCCAATATTTTAATTAAGTTGCAAATGCTCCAATAAATAGTCCTTGAAGGACAGAGTCTATAGTACGCCAGAAGCGTGATAGACCAATCGATTTCAAACGTAAACCTCCTTGAGGAAGGAGAGGAGCAAATTATCAAAATGGTCATGATAATGAGGTAAGTGCTTTGAAAGAGCACTATGACATAACACTTCATAAAACCTTGACAAAGGTTCAGGTACCTGAAAATGATGAAGAATGAAGAGATCTCGATAAGTTATGTCGTATTGGAATCGAGTCAAATGACCGTCGACGGTATCTTTGATATGAAGTAGCACTCAATGCTATAAGTGATACGAGGATCTTAAATTCGAATATGTCATATAATGTGGACAGATAAATGATTGGCCAAATAAAATGCACTATTCAAGTATATTTTGTTTCACTTAGAAAAGTGATGTTTTTGAACTTATAGTTCATAGATCAAAATATATGTCAGTGGGGTACAAATGAATCATTATGCGAAAGTATAACCATAAGATATAAAGTATTGTTTGTGACTCGGGGAATAAAGGGTTTTCGCAGAAGTCCTGACATTACTAAATGGAGATATGTTCTCCAATGGTGGATGCAATGAGACTTATTTCAATATGGCAATAGATGAAATACTTGAATATGTATAATGACTGATTATCATGTCTAACTAGACGATGAAGGCTTTATGAAAATTCTTGAAGGATTTAAAAGGTCTTAAAACAATTCCATTAAGTACCCAATGATTCTTAAATTGCTTAACACAGAGAAAGAATCTTTTCAACCTCATGAAAATGATTGAAAATGTCATGTATTAATGCAATTGGTGCACTTACAGATTGTTGGTTATGCAAATGCTAGAAGATTATTTGATATATATATAAAAAAAGTTATGTGAGGGGATTGTCATATTATCATTCAAGTTATGCCAAGAAACTAACAAAGCAAGTGACTCAACACATAGAAGATGTGTTATTTTCTTTGAGAAGAAAAGACGAGCAACGTATAAAATTGAAATGATCAATCTCTGAGTTAGAAATGATTTGATTATGTAGATGCAGAATATCTATTTGATATGCATAAAGCTCGATCGCAAAAGAGCTATTTGTTTGCATATGGAGGCACAACAATATCTTGGCATTCAAAGAATCAAATATTGGTAACCACTTCTTCAAATCATACATAAATAATATTGATCTATGAAGTAAGTCGGGAGTGTGTATGATTGGAATCATGATCTATCATATTCAGAAAATATGTGATTTTCCTTTGGCAAAGGATATTCTAACCACCATATACGGAAATAATATATAGCTCAATTGAAAGGAGGATACAATCAAAGGAGGTCGGACAAAGCATATTTCACCAAAAGTATTTTTCACACATGATCTTCAACAAAATGGTGAGATAGACGTTCAAAGACACATTCTAGTGATAATCTTGTAAACTTATTGACTAAGGATTGCCAACATCAATATTTGAGAAGTTGTGATATAAGATTGGAATGCATCGTGTCCGAGATATCAAGTAAAGTTTTTATCAGGGGGAGAAAAATACGCGTTGTACTCTTGTCCTTAACCATGGTTTTATCCCAATTGGGTTTTCCTGGTAAGGTTTTTAACGAGGCAACATTCAAAGCGTATTAAAAGATATGTGTACTCTTTTTTCTTCACTAGGATTTTTTCCCACGGGGTTTTTTCCTAGTAAGGTTTTAACGAGGCATATTATCTATGGACATCCAAGGGGGAGTGTTATAAAATAATATATTGTGGATGTCCACTACATCAAGAAGTTACTCCATTACGAAGATAACCATAACCTCCATAACCTCCACCTTTATAACCATTATTCTTGTAACCTTTCACTTCCATAACCTCCCCATTATATTCATGTTAATGTCATGTTTATGACTAACCTTTTGTATGCCTCTATGTTACACTATAAATAGAGGCATAAGGGTTCATATTGTATACACTTGAAGATTGGAATAATAAGAAAAGCTCTCATCTCTTGTCTCCCTATTTCTATTACTTTCATCTTCTATATTTCTTGTCTTATTTTGCTTTAGTTTTATAACAATATTTTTTTTATTACAATAACAATTAAACGTTATAGGATTATCTTTTTTATATATCCTTATTTGTTTAATGTGTTATTCGAAATTGATTTGAATATAAATTTATGCCAGTATCATTCAACTATAAGAATTATATTGTACTAAAATATCACATATAATTATATATAAAAAAAATCATATAATTGATATTCAAGCAGTTAAAATTTCTTAGTTTTATGTTTAGCATTATCATAATCATAGTGCTTTTCTTAGCTATATTTTATTTTTATCTAATGATTAAATTTTCTTATATCTTTATATTCTAGCAAGATGATAATATGGATAGGGTGAGAGTATATTATTTATTATTTTGAATAGTTTAATAAATTAAATAAAGCTAAAAGAATTATTATTGTCCTAAACTTATATATTTTGATATATTTATATAAATATTATATTATAACATATTGTTAAATTGCCAAAAGCTTTGAGTTCAGTTTAAATCCTTTCCTACATACCTGGACCAATCCCACAAGTAACGTTCATGTAAAGGATCAGTTGGCTCCACCCATTGAAGATTGGCATCAAGTTTAAGGATGGCCGGACTCCGGCCGGCGGAACGATACCGTCCCACTTCACGACACCTCCTAGGCTAAGGCCGGACATATTGCTCTGTCCAGCTAGCAAGAAGATGTGAATTTGCTATAGCTGTAAAATAGCATAAGGCCGTAATCATAAGCAATGCCATGGACTTTGCCATTTGTTATATACACTTTATTTTTCCACTCATTCAACTTTTACAGATATATTGATCTTGTAAATGTTCTCTCTCAAATTTTAAGGAATAGATTTTCTCCTATTTACAAAAATGAGTTTGTATATGAATACTCACATGTTATCCATTATTTCTATGAGTTAAAATCTATATTTATCTAATTGCAATACAAGTGATCTAACTCATTAAAATATGAGTTAATTTTATAACCATGAACTGAAATTTCAACTCTAAATACCATAGACAACTAAAAAAAAAACTTAAGAAAATTTTAAAAGAACAAGAAATAATACAACCCTCAAAATCTAACGCTCTTTTAGCATAAGCATAAAAAATAGTCAAAATATTTTCAAATTAGCAATTTCTTGACCTGAAAAAAAAGGGTAAATTTTAGGAATCACATAGTTTTAATATGAAATTACAATCTATCCCTCTTTAGTTTGTAATTACACTAATCCCTTAAAAAGTAACACAAATCGAATACATAATATGTAGCTCGGATACATTAAAGAGTATCTCGGATACATTATAACATAAACCGAATACATAGTATGTAGCGCGGATACATTAAAAACTAGCTCGGATACATAATATGTAGCTCTGATACATTAAAAACTAGCTCGGATACATTATAAAATAAACCGGATACATAATATGTAGCTCGAATACATTAAATACTGGTTCGGATACATTAATATGTAGCTCGGATACATTAAGTAGGCGTTTGGCCATGCGATACCATATCACGATATGGTATCGTGAGATGGAATCAGTGTTTGGACATGCGATTTTACACTGATTCCATCTCATGATTCCATATCATGAGAGGTAATACCATATTCTCCAAAAACCATGATATGGAATTATATGGTGATTCCATATCATAATTTGAGATATTTTAAGACAATAATTGATCCATGAGTTTATATTTTGTTAAAACAACCCCACATTTATATCTACTAACCATTTGTTTCATACGTAAATAAAATTTATAATCACATCATTACTTTTTAAAATTTATTATTCTCACCGACATAAAATTTATTATTCTCACCAACATATAGTCACTTTAACTCACACCTCACGATTGTGAAACTTTTCAACATTCACTTGAAACAATTAACCGGCATGTTAAAATAGTTGCCGAGGCAATTAGCAAAATGGCACCAACATTTATACAACCAAAAAATATGACTGGTGTACATTCCAAAATTCGACATAATACTCGATTTTGGCAATGGTTTAAGGTAAAATTTCAATCACATTAATAAATTTATTTTGTGGCCTTAATAAGTGCACATTTATATTTTATGTGTAAGTTATTAGTATTTAGTTACATATTTCCTATCAACTTTCTTTAAAGAGATAACATTTATTTTATGACTTTACATTGTCTTGGAAGCACTATTTTATTACTCTTACAAACATTATTTTAATGAAGTGCATTCTATAATGCTTCCAATTTATTTTATATTCACTAAACTAATATTGATGTATTTTTTATTTGGTAGGATTGTGTTGCGATTGATGGAACATATATAGAATGGGAGGTTCCTAAAGCGGTGCAACAAACATATCGTAATCGCAAAGGAAGAACATCACAAAATGTCTTATGTGCTTGTGATTTTGATATGCGATTTACCTTTGTTGTTGCTGGTTGGGAAGGTGCTGCACATGATAGTAAAGTACTTGAGAATGCACTTGTTGAACCAACATCACAATTTCCATTTCCGCCACCTGGTAACTTTAAATTACATCCTTAGAATAAATATTATTTATTTACACAAAGTTGTCTCATTTACGTCACATATGCTTTTAGTAATTCTTTATAAAATATTTTTTGGTAGATAAATATTATGTTGTTGATGCTGGTTTTCGAAACACAAAAGGATTTTCAGCTCCATACAAAGGACTATGCTATCCTTTGCAAGATTACCGAGGAAGTGAAAGAGAGCCTCAAAATGCCAAAAAACTATTTAATTATAGGCATTCATCTCTGCGCAATGTGATTGAACGGACTTTTGGAGCTTGGAAAAATAGATTTAGAATACTGAAACAAGGCATGAACCATTATGATATTGATACACAAGTGAAAATTGTTATAGCTTGTGCAGTGTTACATAATTATTTGCGAGAATACCAAAGTAGTGATGAAATATTTATGGTCTATGATCATGAAGATATAGTTGCGGAGGATATTGACCAACAAATGGCTCAAAGTAACAATGTTGGTTCGTCTTCTCGGTCACATGATCGAGAAATGCAAGTTCAATGTGAGAAATTGTCCGTACTATGTGGGTGGATTATATTAAAGACTAGTACACTACAATTTATGTTCAATTTTTTTAATTAAATTAAAGTTAGATGAAACAATTACTTAAGTGGAGAACAAATAACTTTGTAATAATTTATTATGCGATTTTATAATTTTTTGTTTATTTGATCAGATTGAATAAACAATTGGGCTATTTTAATAGTTTTACAACTTATGGAATTTTTATGTTTATGAGAAAATATACAACACAAAAATTCCATATCGCATGTCCAAACAAACCTTCAATTTCATCTCATGATTCCCTATCATGATACCATATCGCATGGCCAAATGGGCCCTAAAGAAATAAGGGATTTTAGAGGTTTTTAGAAATAGAAGGGGATATTGGAAATAAGGAAAACATAAGACGTGTATTTTAGTAATTTTTCCAAAAAAAAATATGACAAACCAAAACCAACAAGAAAATGCTAAATCCTAGAAGAAGAAAAAGAAAATTGAGAACCCTTAAAATCAAACAGATGATTTTCTAACAATTACCCTAAAATCACTCTAGCCATAAATATTCAAATGTGGTTGAAATTATACGCAGACTTATTATATATAACCCTCTTCTCAACCACATTTAATTCACCAAAGCAAAAAAAAAAAAAAAAAATCAAACACAAATTTCAAATAGATAATTATTATTTATTTTTAAAAAAAATAAATAAATATGGAGCTGAAGAAGATTGCTTGTGTCACCCTTATTGTTGCTGCCTCAATTAGTTCAGTCATGGCTCAAATATTGCCCTCAATCTCTGCCCCATCTAGTGTTGCCGCCGTGTCATTGTCCCACGTGGCAATTTTAGCTGGGCTACTTTTGTCACGCCCCGAGCCTATACTCTGGACTTGGCTGGCACTCGAAGACCATTGTTGGCCCCAAGCGAACCCTTGGCCTGGCTTACTTACTCAACGGAAGACTATATGCAAAGTTATAATGATCAAACACTATAAATGTACTTTAAAAAAATAAACTGAACTGCTCAAACTGAACTCATAATATTTTTAAAATAAACATTTAACTTAGCCAAAATGGCAACTCAACTCTGAACATAAGTCAATAACAAAGTAAAGACAAATGACCAACTGACTGTCTATCTATGAAGCCTCTAATAACTGAGATGGATGTCGAGATAGGCCCACGACATCCTAATGAACTATCTAATACTGAAAGTAAACAAAAGGGATCCTCCGAAATGCAAAGAGGCTCACCAACAGACTCTGGACTGCTCACTGGATCAACGATACACTGGATGTCAATCCTAGTTACCTGCGTCTGCATCATAATACGATGCAGGCCAACTGGCATCAGTACATTGAATGTACGAGTATGCGAGTTGGAATACTAAAACAGATATAGGCTTGAAAGGATTCTGAAAGAAACACTTACCTTGGCTCTTCTCAACTCATGAATACTTAACTGAACTCATTTTATTATAAAGCAGTTTAAAACAAGTGCAATATAAAGAAAAAGGAAAATTGTTTAAAACATGATGTCAACTCAAAACCATAATATCATAAAAGACATACCATGCTTCCTCTCAAAGTCTACTTGTGCAATGCATAAATGAAGTCCCATACCCCCATTCATACTAAGCAGAACCCCTTGAGGAACCATGCAATTACTACTGTGGGAGTTTCTCTAACCGACAACCACCACTATTAACCTAAGTGGTGATACAACGTTTTTACCATCACGCTGCCAGACTGTCCTATACTTTGTCGTCATATAGAACTACTTAACTTAGTGGATCCACTAGCTTAACTTATGTGATCATCTAAAAAGTATGACCCATTAATACCCATGATGGCTACATGATTTATGAAGACTTGAGTTAATATGAACTCGCATCTCCATATCGGTGCTCAATACTACTCCCAAAATATACTTAGCTCATATGTTTTTAAAACAACTTCTTTCTTTGGTTTGAGATAATTACACAAAACTTAGCTTAAAAGCTCTTTTGGAATCAATGTTCCCTTTTCTTGATCAAATGTGAAAACATTTATAAACTTCTTTGGGAATATTTAGTTCCTTAATAGCGTTTTAAGAAATGAACTCAAATCTTTACTCTTTGCTTAACTTGAAAACTTGAGTTTTTAAAATGAATTCAAAACATTGTTAAAGACTCTTGAAAACTTTAAGAAACTTTGCTTTGACTTGCTTCTTAACTTCTAGACTTGACTCTTAACTTCTTTGACTTTGATCTTAACTTTCCTTGAATTCATTATGGATTCAAGGTTCATGATCTCGTGTTTATGGATGATTTCTAGATGTTTAGAAGTCATTTAGAGTAATTAGAATCAACGAAAAGTGTTAGGACACTTTAGAATAACTTAAAAGGGCTAAACGACAAAAACTGGTGAAAAACGCCGATCCGGACGCGTCCCTGGAGCGGCGCGCCAGGCCCCATTTTACTGGGGCTCATTTTTGGCGCACTGCTGGCGCGCCACCCCAGCCTTCCTGGCGCTATGGGGGCGGGTCGCGCCAACCTCCCTTCAGGCAAAATTCATACGAACTTTTGAATCGCGTTTTTTTACCCTAAATCGTTCTACTCCGATTCCTTTTTCCAAATTCACTTTAGATTCATGTACCCAAATCATATACACAAAATTTAACTCAAACAACTCAGGGAAACAACACTTAATCATCAAGAAACTCCTAAATCCCAACTCATATTCAAGAACGAAATCAATTCAAGAACAACTATCAAGAATATCAGTTTCTCAATCATTTTAGGACGAAAACACGCTGAATCAAACATGCTTGGTGCGTGGGTGAACTAACCCAACGCTATGTGATCTCACATACCTTGTAGGGATCACCCCCGACGAAATCCACAAGCAATTCTTGAACGTTCTTGACGAATCTTGAACTTCCTTCTCTTTCCTCCTCTTTTCTCTTTTCTCCAAGCCCTAGCGTGAACTCAACTTTTTCTAAACTGACTAAAATCTGATTTTTACCCCAATTAACTCTTAAAAACGAATTAGAATAATAAGGTAAGGAAAAGACTAAATTACCCTTCAAAAATCCGGTTTTAGACTTTTCTTATTCGAACAACCCAACTTCCAAAGGGCCTAACTCACTCATACAAACTCGGAATCACGCAAACTCGGCGGCGTTGAAAAGATCATTTCAAGAGCTTTCCTACCATATCTGGGAGTGCTCCTAACTCATCCTGAGCTAGAAGTTATGGCCGTTTGAAGTTGACCAAAAACTCATTTTTCCTAACTTAAACAAATTTCCAGATTTCAATTCTTTAAAAAAAACGACTATTTCCAAATTCCTAACTTCTTCCTAGTTAGTTCGATTTGCGAGATGTTACAACTTTATTATTCTTTTTCGTTTATTACATGCACTAAATTATATCGTCAAATTTCCCTAAAACAATCATCTCTACATTAATTATGATAAAAAAAATTGAAATAGATTTTTTATATTATGTTATATTATATATGTTCTATAACATTATTTTGTTATAGAGACCAAAAGACGATTTAAATGATATTGTTATATTGAGATTTGATTGTAATTACAATGAAATAAAAAAAGGAAGAGGATGAAGAATTGAAGGAGATTACAAGTCTTGGTGGGGAGAGGGAAAGATTTTTTAGATACATCTTTGTGTACTTATATATCATCACCAACAAAATAAAATCATTATTTTGTGGTTTATAATTGTTGTTTCCTGTGAAATATTTCATTTGTCCCTAATTACTTGTCCACTTTTGAATTGACACACATATTAAGAAAATAATTAATGACATAGTGAGTTTATCATTTTACTCCTTGAAGTGGATGAAAAGTTCTACATTTTTCAAGTAATTAGTAATTTAATTGAGGATATAATAGGTAAAAAAAAATGTCCTTTCTTGATTTGTTGACAAGTAATTAGGGACAACTATAAAAGAAAAAGTGAACAAGTAATTAGGGACAGAGAGAGTATTCAGTTAATTGCATTTCATTATTTTTGCATTTATTTATGTGAGATTGATAAAGGTGAATTGTCGTGTTCAAATCCACAAAAACAAAATACACAATCTTTTCTCTGAAAAAAATATGATCAGAGAAAAAAAATCTTTTTTAATACTCTATACTCAATCGAATATAATAGTAATAGTTAATTTTATAATATATCATATTAAAAAATAACTATTAAAACTAATTCAGTCTCGAAAAGCCAAAAAAAGAGCCTAAATTCAATTTGATGATTGAACAAAAACGTGTCAAATTTTATTCAATAGTAAAATGACACCATTTCTCCTAACAAAAATTCCCCTAGCCAAATGCAGTAAACAGAATCTATACCTTAACACACTTAACAGATTTAGTCCTTTAACTAAAACTTATTAGTTTTAGTCTCTTAACTGTACACTTACTGGTTTTAGTTTCTTAACTATAAACTTACCGATTTTAGTCCTTTAAGTATTCAAGAACTTATCAGGTTTGGTCTTTGTCTATTTATTTTAATACAAATAGCTTAGGTTTATATTAACCAAAATCTTCGTGAAATTAAATATTTAACCCATTTTTAAAGTTGTTTCTCTATCCTCATTCTTTTTTCTTCAAACTACTCTTATGAAAAGAACAATAACGTCAACTATTCAAAATAAAATTAATGAGGAAAGAAGATATAAGTCCTAATTTTATTCAATGAAGGATAAAATTAAACATATAATAGTTGCTAATGACTTGAATATGCTAATAAGTGCGGATTTTATTTAATTTACTCAAATTTCTTTACGTAAAATAAAATGAATAGAATAATAAAATTGATCTATTTAAAAAATTGCAAATCTACCATTTTATAAATTTCGTTCAATGAAGTCGTTGAAATACAAACTTTGGATTTAATGGGTAATAAATATTTTCTTTTTATAATAAGGTTTAGCATATTCAAGTCATTAGTAGCAATAATATGCTTCATTTTATCCTCTGTTAAATAAAACTATGACTTATATTTTCTTTCCTCGTAAATTTTATTTTAAATTGTTGATGTTAAGGTTCTTCGCATTAGGTTAATTTGAAGAAAAAATAGCAGAGAGAGAGAGAAACAACAGAAAAAGTTGCTAAAGGATTTAATTTCTCGGGGCATGAATTCCTTTAATATAAACCTAAGCTATTTATATTTAAAAAGTGGACCTTACCAAACCTGATAAGTTTTTGAATAGTTAAAGGACTAAAATCAGTAAGTTTATAGTTAAAGGACTAAATCCGTTAAGTATATAGTTAAGGGACCATTTTAGACCTACTCCTATATCCGTTAAGTATATAGTTAAGGGACCATTTTAGACTTAGGGACTATTTTTGTCATAAAAAAATAAAGTAGCAAAATATAATTCTAAACACAAAATGATGCATTCTTGCAGTGAAAGACTATAACCACCTCACCATTTTTCTGGATAGAGAGAGGAATAAACAAACGTATACTTTAAATAACGAGTGATGTACACCTTTTCTATGGAGAAATTAAAGTTATACAATGTTATGCTTTCAAATAAAGAGCAAATAGAGTTCTGTAGTTATGAGGATTCAATATAGGGGGCGGAAGAGTAATAACAATCCATTCAATAAACGGCTGCGATTGGAAGTTGTTTAATAAGCTTGAAGGGCTACGATGTTGCCAGCTCAGATTAGGTGGTTATAAGTCTAACAACCAGGAGAGAAGAAGGCCAACAAATCAATTGGTATTTTGCTCGTTTCTTCTCTCTTTCTTCTTCTTCTCCCTCGGTCTAAATTCTTCTTCTTATCTTCTTCTGCAGATATGAAGCTCATCTATGGAATCGCAGTAGAGTAGTTCAATTAAGTACTCGTATTTATATTCTTAGTTGTAATAGTTTGAAGTTTTATTAATATAAATCAGAAAATTGTCCCAAAAAAGGTTGTTGTTGATTTTATTCTAATTTAGATGTTGACAATTGGTATTAGAGCCTAGCTTCTACGACTTGTGCGTGAAGATCTATAATAGCGGATGGTACTAGATTCAAATCCATGGACAATCGACTGAATCGACATGAAGATACAATGGAAAGGTTAGCTAATAGTAATCATGAGATCAGTGAAACACAGGTGGGAATCAGAGGAGCTTTAGAACAAATTGTGGAAAGGTTAACTGCATTGGAAAGGAGACCAGTAACTGCTGATCTGAACATTCCTCAAGGGGATGGCATTTTACCCATTTTAGGACAAAAACATAGGAATTTGAGGCACCAGAGAGTTCTCGTGCACCCTCCTAAGTGGGAATTGCGCAGTTTCAAAGGTCACCAGCCTAAGGTATGGCTTAGAAAGTGCGAAAGGTACTTTAATTTACATAGAATTGCTAACAACTTGAAGGTTGAAGCAGCAACACTCTATCTTAATGGAATGGCTGAAACATAGTATAACTTTATGGTACTGAGTGTAGGGGTATTAACATGGGTAGAGATCAAAGAAAAATTGTGTATTAGGTTTGGAGAAATTTTAATGGATGATGTTTTGGAAGTCTTTAACAAGTTGAATCAGACTAGATCTGCAGATGAATATTTGGGAAAGTTTGAGGATCTCAAAGCAGGATGTTGATAAGAAATCTGGTCTTGGATGAAGCTCATTTCATATCTAGTTTCATGGGAGGACTCAAAAAGGAGATCAAATATACTATTAAGATGTTTAAGCCCACTGCCCTCAGCTTTGCAATTGAACAAGCCAGGATGCAAGAGAAGGCCATAGAAGTAGCTCTTAAGAAGGACAAAACTGATACTAGACCTATCAAGGCTCATGTGAGTAGTTTTGTCCCAAAACCATCAACTATGACTTCCACTAGACCAACCACTTACCAGTTGAGTCCAAAAGTTTACGAATATAGGAAGAACAACCATCTTTGTTTCAGGTATGGAGATAAGTATACTCCAGGGCATAAATGTAAGAATAGACAGTTGAATTGCATCAAGGGAATCACTGAAGATGGGCAAGCGGCTTGGGCAACACCTACTGAAACTAGTGAAATAATAAAGGAGCAAGCCCTAACTGATGTGATAATTGAAGGGGAAATCCAACAGGAGATGCAAGAGGCTATTTGTTTGAGTGTCTTGTCTGGCAATCACAATGGGGTGAATACCATTTTAGTAAAGGAAATAGCTAAGAATAGGAATCTAACTGTGATGGTTGGTTCAGGAAGCACTCATAGCTTTATTGATTCATAAGTTGTGATGGATTATCAGGTTGGGAGGGTGTGATATAGTCTTAGGGAATGACTGGATGAAAAAATACAACCCCACTAAGTTTGACCTTGAGAAGAGGAGTGTCACTATTGAAAAAAAGAACAATAAAGTGGTGTTGCATGCTATTCCTGAAGAGGGAAGTATTCACATGATTATTAGTGGTACGATGGGAAAACTGATTAGAAAGGGTCAGACTTTGATGGCTCACTTGTTCATGGTCAACATGGACACAACTACTGAGCAGGAAACCATTGAAGAACCAATAAAAGTGGTACTGCAACAATTTGAAGATGTCTTTGCCGAACCTAAAGGTTTACCACCAATGAGGAGTTTAGATCACTCAATTTCGTTGAAGCCGGGATCATTGCTTGTTATCTTAAGGCCTTACATGTACAATTACTTTCAAAAAGAGGAGCTGGAGAAACAAATGAAGGATATGTTGTCACATGGTACTATTCAGCCCAGTCAGTCGCCTTTTTCTTCACCTGCATTGCTAGTGAAAAAGAAGGATGGGACTTGGAGGTTCTGCGTAGACTATAGAGGGTTGAATGAGACTACAGTGAAAGATAAGTATCCCATACCCATTGTAGATGACCTATTGGATGAGTTACATGGTTCAACGATATTTTCGAAGGTGGATTTAAGAGTTGGTTACCATCAGATTAGAATGAAATTTGATGATGTGTTTAAGACAGGATTCAGGACACATATGGGGCACTATGAGTTTCGAGTGATGCCATTTGGGCTTATTAATGCCCCAGCCACATTTCAGGCTCCGATGAATCATGTATTTCAACCTTTTCTCCGAAAGTTTATGCTAGTTTTTTTTATGATATCTTAATATATAGTCAGTCTCTTGCGGAACATGTGAAGCATGTTATTACTGTTTTTATGACATTGAGGAAACATTCACTTTTTGCTAAGAGATCCAAATGCTTGTTTGGTCAATCCAAGGTTGAATATCTTGGTCATGTCATTAGTGCTCATGGGGTAGCTATTGATCCTGAAAAGGTAACGGCTATGGTGAAGTGGCCCAAACCCTCTTCCTTGAGAACTTTGAGGGGATTCTTAGGGCTGACGGGATACTACAGGAAGTATGTAGCCAACTATGGTACAATATGTAGACCACTTACTGATCTCCTAAAAAAGGCAGTTTTAAGTGGGGTGATAAGGCTGTAACTACTTTCTTGGCTCTGAAGGACGCTATGTCTAACACCCCAGTCCTTGCTCTACCTGATTATTCTCAAGAATTTGTAGTTGAAACAGATGCAAGTCACTCAGGAATTAGTGCAGTTCTCATGCAAAAAAGGAGGCCAGTGACCTATTTCAGCAAAGTATTGGCTATGAAGCATAAGAGAAGGTCTATTTATGATAAGGAGTACATGGCATTGCTTAGTGTTATAGACAAGTGGAGGCACTACTTACAGTATAACACTTTGTGGTTAGAACTAATCACCACAGCTTGATCAGAGAGTTACTTCAGCTATCCAGCAAAAGGAGCTTACCAAGTTGTTAGGCTTAGACTATGAAGTTAAGTTCAAGAGAGGGGCTGAGAACCGAGTTGCTGATGCTCTTTCTAAACAATTTGAAGGGGTGCAAGAAGAAGAAACAATTTCTTTGCATGCTAAATTACAAGCTATCAGCTCATCGGTTCCAACTTGGGTGCAAGACATCACAACCAGTTATGAAGGTGACACGTTTGCTTCCGATCTTATTACTCAGTTGGTGGTAGACTTACAAGGTCCTAATCTGTGGCACTATCAATCTGGGATCTTGCGGAAGAAAGGAAAATATATGTGGGATCTATTGGCACACTAAGACAACAACTACTACATGTTTTTCATAGCTCACCATTAGGAGGTCATTCCGGTCAGTTAGGAACACTTAAGAGGTTATCCGGGGTGTTTTATTGGTCTCTTATGAAACAGATGATAATCAATTATGTTGCAGAATGTGATATATTGTCAGAGGAGCAAAGATGAGGCTATAGCATATCCTGGTCTTCTTCAACCACTTCCTATTCCCAACCAAGCATGGACTCATATTAGTATGGAGTTTATAGAGGGCTAAGTCTCAAGGAAAGGATGTCGTTTTGGTGGTAGTTGACAGGTTCACAAAATCAGCACATTTCATAGCCATATCTCATCCTTATACTGCAACTATTGTGGCTGATAAGTTTGGAAGAAGGTACAGACCTTACATGGTACCCCTACTTCTATAGTCACTAATAGAGACAATGTGTTTCTTAGCAATTTTTGGCAATCTTTGTTCAAACTAAAGGTGGTTCAATTGTCCTATAACTCTGCTTAATACCCGCAAACAGACGGCCAAACAGAAAAGGTGAACAGGTGTATTGAAACTTATTTGAGGTGTATGACTAGCAGCAGACCTACTAATTAGAAGAGGTGGTTATATTTTGCTGAATGGTGGTACAACACTAACTTCCATAGTAGTCTCCAATGCACATCTTTTGAAGCCTTGTATGGTTATTCTCCACCTTAACTGTCTCTTGGGCCTCTCTTAGACACTGTGGTGCCTGCTACTGAAGATGTGATTATGCACCGACAACAAATGCAACAATTATTAAAGGACAATCTCCACAAGGCTCATGAGAGGATGAAGTATTTTGCTGATCATCAGAGAACTGAAAGGGAGTTCCAAGTTGGTGATATAGTGTATTTGAAGTTGCAACCCTATCGGCAAACTTCCTTAGCTCTGAGGAAGAACCTTAAGTTGAGTTCAAAATATTATGGGCCTTATCTGGTAATCAACAGGATTGGACTAGTTGCTTACAAGCTAGCTCCTCCACCTTCTTCCAAGGTGTATCCTGTCTTTCATGTTTCACTTCTGAAGAAAAAGGTTGGTTCTAGAGTGGTGGTTCAATCAACCCTGCCCATGACTAATGTTGAAGGCATTCTTGTCAAGCCTGTTGCCATTTTGCAGAGGCAGCTGGTACAGAGGGAAAATTCAGTTGATGTTAAACTCCTGATCCAATGGTCTAACTTACCTCCTGAAGATGCTACCTAGGAGGATTTTGAGTTCATCAAGGCTAAGTTTCCAGAGTTCATAGCTAATCCTTGAGGACAAGGATTATTTGATGTCGTCGGGTATGTTATGCTTTCAAATAAAGAGCAAATAAAGTTTTGTAGTTATGAGGATTCGATATGGGGGGCGGACGAGTAATAACAATCCATTCAATAGACGGCTGAGATTGGAAGTTGTTTAATGAGCTTGAAGGGATACGATGCTGCCAGCTCAGGCAAGGTGTTTATAAGTCTAACAACCAGGAGAGAAGAAGGCCAACGAATCAATTGGTATTTTTCTCGTTTCTTTTCTCTTTCTTCTTCTTCTCCCTCGGTCTAAATTCTTCTTCTTATCTTCTTCTGCAGATATGAAGCTCATCTACGGAATCCCAGTAGAGTAGTTCAATTCAGTACTCATATTTCTATTCTTAGTTGTAATAGTTTGAAGTTTTACTAATATAAATCAGAAAATTATCCCAAAAAAGGTTGTTGTTGATTTTATTCTAGTTTAGATCTTGACATACAACAATCTAAAACTTGAATTTACACGATTAGGAATTAGGTCAAAAATATCAAACCAACTAATGCAGCAGAAAAATACAAACTCTAAGATGCTTGTAGTTTCCTTCGTTTTATTCTTTCTAGCGCACCAAGAGGGCCATCACTATCTTTATTCTTGTCAGTAGAGTCGTCTTCTGCTTCATCACCTTTGTTGTCCCTCTTACGGATTAGACCTCCAAACACTGCATCAGGGACTTCTTTCAGTGCAATTTCAACCTTATCATCATCCTCTTCAGAATCACTTTCCTCAGGTAGCTCAATATCCTCATTGTTTGCAGTGACTTTCTGTCCATTTGACTCAACTACTCCTGCACTAACAAATCCAACTACCCGACTCTGTTCTTTGCTCTTTGTATCATTTTCAGGCGCTAACTGCCTTTCAAGAGCTGCCATACGTCCTTTGCTTCCTCAAGGGTCTGCATCTGATCCTTTTGCATGAGATCCTCCGGTAGGATAAAATGTGTCTGCAGGTATAAGAAGCATGTCAGTCAGTATGGTCAATCAACAAATGCACAAATGTGAAAATATACAAAACTATTAAAAGGATGTGTATTAAGGAAAGTATGGGTCTACACCACAGGTCTGCCTTAAACCCATACTTATTTCCCTAAACTATGGGTCTACCGATAGCAGATCATTTGAGAACTCCATGGAGCATGCTATTTGCATATGATTGTATCATTGAAAAACTAGCAAGGATATTAACCAAAAACTAGAACTATAGAGAAGCTAACACTCTAGAGAGTGAGGGTTAGTGGAGTAAGACAGAACAGAGGAACTTCAAGTTTAGCTTGCAAAAGAACGAATAACAAGTGAGATTGGATAGGTTTGTGGTAACTACTACAAACAACTCAAATATTCTTTTTGATAGGTCCAATAATTCAAATATCTCAAATCTTCCCCAAAAAGATGCAATGATAGATGAAAGTTGAGCATAAAGGACTAAAATAGGATAATTCAAATGGAGCACTGCTCCATAGGAGTTCTATATAACGATTCTGAGAGATGCGACAATGTTGTAAGAGTGGTTGGTTCTCAACAGCCTAATATATACTTATCGGTGTTTCACAAATACGTATGTTAAAGAAAATGTGTGATCTTACCAGAAACTAATTAGAAATGATCAAAGCAAAACTAGGACATAAGCACAGATGTAAGAGGATAAATTATAAGGTGATCACCTAAGATGGTTCAGCCATATTTTACGTAGACCTCCAAATTCATGGATCCAGTAGTGTGACATGTGACAATTTGAGGTGCTAAAAGAGGAGGTGGATCCAAAATCACAAAGAAGTTGTCTCAAGAGACCTAAATCTCTCATAAATGTACATTTAGGTCAGAAAAAAGAACATAATGAACAAATGACCACTATAGGAGATACCAACTTGTTGGGGTAAGGCTTGGTAATTGTTAGAAAACTTGCATTAGATCTAATATTTGCCAGAAGTCCTCTTGGTTTGGGCTAAAGACATTTATATCACTGAAGGGATATTGTGAGATTTAGAGAACCCTAAATTCGCCTTAAAAGACAAGTAATTGTTTTTCAATATTGGACTGCATGGACAAGAATATAACGGAATATGTATATAGAGGATTCTTACAACCCCTAGTATGAGATTAAGTATAGTTGACTGATTTGATTGATCTAATATACCAAGTCCATGATAGTTCATACACCGAGAAGTTAAAAATGGTAGTTACTTAAGCTAAATACTACATTATGAGCCCTTCCTATTTTCAAAAAATTTCCTGCCATAAAACAGAAGTAGCTCTAACAGTAGGTTTCCCAGTGACCCAGTTTAATCAGAAGCAAGGTTGTCATCTTCCAAAGTTAATTATATGCCATGTTGGATGATACACATTGTAAAGTAATTATTTTATCCTGATTAAGTTCGCACTAGCATTCTAACCAGATTATTACTCTTCTTACACAATCCTTCCTATTAGAAGCCATCAAGTACCAAATCAATTTCCCTCCTCCACCTTCTTTTATGCCGCAAGTACACTCTAATTCTTTTTTGGATAAACTATGCCACAAGTACTCTTTGGTCTTAATTCTTTGTGAGAATACGATTGAGCTCCTTAATTTACTGATCTCAAGGACATCACAGATGGCTAACTTAATGATTAATTGAGTATTTTTTTACCTGGCTGTAGCTTGCAGATACACTCCTCTTCACACAGAGCATCTCGCGGAAGGTATCCTCGTTACCATGCTGCACCTCAAACTCATGCCACTTGTTCCAGAAATCATGGTCAGATCTAGGGTCTGCAAATTGTGATGAGTGCTTGTGTAGTGCACGAGCACGATCAATCGCTCCTAGGCTCTTCTCAAGTTCAGCATACTTTAAGCACATAACTTTCACGTCCTTGTCTGGAAGCCCAGACTCAATTGCTTGTTCATATATCTCCCGTGTTCTTGGAACACCAAATATCTCAGCTGCACGAGCTATATAGATCTCGTACATGCTCAATTTCTCATTTGCTGGAACAGCTTTTGTAGCTTGATCATAAACCCTCATAGCCCGCTTCGCAAGACCATAGTCTTCCTCTAATTTAGCATATTGAAGATACAGTGGCTTCACAGCATCAGCAGGGGTCTGGTGGGAATGGAAACAGTACAAGATGAGTATCCAAACATAGTTTGACAAACAGAATTTACGGAACGTGCTTTAAGATGCAACTACGCAGACAAGAAGCAGTTAGACATTAAATAAGAGCCTCTGCTAACAGCATTAAGCAAAATTTCTCCCATAATTTGGAAGTGCAATTATCACCCAAGACATGGCCAATGTAGGATTCTAGACTATAACAACAGATTTATGTGATATCAGCAAATTACAGGCAACATAGGTGAAGCTGCGTGTATATTCATTGTGCATCAAAAATAAATATAAAATGCACACAGGTAGACATGACAAGACCTCAAACTAAACCCTAAGGAAAAAAAATCAAGATGCGCAGCACAATGCATAAAATGATTCAATGAGCTGTCTAACCACTTTTGCGCCCTTATCCAGGTAGAATACTATCATATAAAAAGTAGAGGATGATGAAAGACCAAAAGGATAATTTGGAAAGTAACTGAAGAATAAGATATACGGTGGCTGAAGGAAGATAGATTTCCGGACACTTCTTAAACAGAAACAGGTGTCTCCCAAAACATCTAGGCAGCCAACGGTTTCTCCCATCAGTTTAAACCTGTTGCTATCGTAGATCCGCCAATTTTCTTCTTTACTAACAATATTAAGTTACGCCAGAGGGGATGTTGATTGACTGACACTAAATTGCACCCAAAAAAGGGGATGTTCCTGTTGTACAAAGGGTACACAAGTCCAAGAAATTCTAATGAATATCAGATCAGTAAAGAAGGTCAAAAAAGTGGCTGGTGCCCTTGCATACGTTCAACACGCATAAGGATATGATATTGCTAATGAGAAGCAAATGTGCCAATATTAGAGCGATGGCAAAATCTCCACATATTCATTAAGGTAGTTGGAGAAAAACAAGGAAAAACTCATGAGATTTTTAAACATCACTTGAGAACCTAACATCCAATTAAAACAGCGAATCATTGAATTCCAAAAATCATTACCATATTGGAGCAAAAAAGAACGATTTTACAATTCAGATTTATATCATAGAAAACTAATGTTATATTTGTTGACTGAACAAATAAAACATATTGTCATATACATACCTGTTCAACAGCATGCTCAAATAACTCTCTAGCTCGTTCCAACTTTGACTTCCCATATCTCTTCACAAATTTGGAAAGATAGGTAACCCATATATCCTTAACATGTGGGTACTTGAAGATCTTCACACCCCTCTCGTAAACCTTGAATGCATCCTCAAAGTACTTGTGATCCTAGACAAAATGAATACCAGATATTATAGGTTAAATCCAATTGCACCAGAGAGAAAAGATATCCAAAATTCTTTTCTCGAGTTTTTGCATTTTGACCTCAAATGTATGCATTTTTTTATCTTCACTTTATCCTCTTGTTTTTTTAATCATTTACATCCGATCTTTCAATGTCTATTGTGAAATCATAGAAATCTCATTTTCTGATGGATAAAAATAGTAATTACATTATCAGAAAAACAGGCAGAGTAAAAGGAGAGACTATTCACACATGGAAAATCAATAGAAGGGCTAACCCAGCAGCAATAGTGAAGCCATCCAGTAGATAGTAACTAACTATACAAAAGGCTCCTTCTTAATGGAAAATCAATAACAGTAAAGATTTTTGAGTCATAAAAGTAAGAGTTGAAGGATTTCATGTTGTAAGCAGACATTAGGATAGCATCACACAGCATAAGGCCATTGCCCCACTAATGGGATTTGTGTAAAAGTCTAAAAGATACTATTAAGAAACAAACCAAGTAGCTAGTAGTTCTTTAATAAATTCATATACTTTGTTGTTTAGTTTCCTAGTGAGGAGAAGTGACAAATGGGATACTCCACATTCTAGTGGGGGAGAGGATCTTGAATAGCTGTTTGATTGCAGAAGCTCTATGTTACCTACACAATGAAACTTCTCAGCCAATTATTCACAGCTTCTATCAAGAATCCTTCTTAGTGACAATTTAGCATCCCAAGAGTATTCTCAAATCAACAAGTATGCAGATTGGAGATCTTTTTCAATCTGGAGATTACTAAGCTTACTAATGTTGCCTTCCATCTTTCTCCCACTACTGGCCCCTTATTCCTTTTCCTTGTCAATTTTTTCCTTCCAATCCCACTTCCGTTTTGGGAATTCAATCCCTAATTTGCCCCTCACAGAATTAAATCTTCTAAAGTTCTGCAAATAACTTAAGACTAGAGGGTAAATCGTGGAAAATAACTGGCGAAGATACAACCAGGAAATGGTTCATACATTAGATATGCAAAATGCAAAGAACTCCCCCATTCTTTTAAGAGCACGTAAAACAGTAGGATGATACGTAAGTAAAGATTAGAATGAAATTCATACCTCCAGAAGTACTGCATAATTTATTATAAGCTGTGGTGTAGCAATTCTCAGAATCAAAATTCGCTCATAGACCACACGAGTTGACTCTAAGCTTCCTAGATTCTCCTCCAAATCCACAAACAGTAACCAAAGCCTTAGAGATTTGTGTAGCTTAATTTGCACTGGTTCATATCCATCAGCAGCAACTGCATGTTAAAACATGAAGAGAGCACCAAGAGTTAGCCCAAATATCCATACAGCATCAATCGACTGAAAATGAAATCAGATATCTAGATTCCTCAGTCAAAATATACTAAATGTTTTCCTAAAACTTTTCAGCTTCAATTTTAAAGACTTAGATTGGTCATGGAGTTCAAAGAAAATAATTAAAAGCATATGATTAGTTTTATAGCAAGGAGTGTACAAAAATAGAGACAAAATTTACTTTGCTAAGTTTCAGTTTCAAGAGAAATTGCCCACTCAAAGAGACATAATTTGCCTGGTTGCTAATTAGGAAGGCATGCCTTATACATGAGGCATCACAGAAAAGAGGTATGCAGATTTGCTCCAGGTGCTTCATGTGTGAGCAGGAAATTGAGGTAAATAACCACCTATTCCTACACTTGCTAGCAGCTACAAATCTGTAGAACATATTCTTATGTACACTTAGGGGTTGTTTGGTTGGGAACAAGTTATCCCAGGATTAGTTATCATTGGATAACTTATCCCATCACTATGGTATAAATGGTGGGATAAGATATCTCAAACATGGCAACCAAACAAGACATCAAAATTTAATACCAAGACTACTTCTTTATCCCATGACTATTTATTCTTATCCCTCACATCAAACGATCCTTAAGGGTTAGCTGGGTGATGGCTAATGCAAAAAGACTACTCTGGAGATCTTGAACAGTTGGTCAGGAATTGGAAGCAGGGGCAGGAAGGAAGAATGGTGGAAGACTATCCCAGCATGTATTTGGCGGACCATTTGGGAAGAAAGGAATGCTAGGTGTCTTGAAGGGAAAAATATCAACTTTCAGAAGATAAAAATGAATTAAATTAGCCTTCTATTTTTTGGTGTAAAGAAGATTTGGAAAGGGCAGTGGTAAATTTAGTTGATTTCCTAGGAGAATTGTAATCTGACTACCCTTATGGGGGTGTGCCCACTATGTGGGATGTAAGTTTCCAATTCATCATTTCTTAGGATGACAGAATTTTTTGTGAATACAAAGTTACCCTTATCTCAAAAAAAAAAATGGAATCACTCGCTGTCTGGATTTTTTCCAAATGCAAGCTTTTTTCTTACTACTTGCTACTTCTGTAGATTTTTTTTTTTTTGGATGAAGAATTACTTCGGTAGATTGTTTTACTTCAAAAGTAACACGACATCCACATTCAAAATTTTAGTTCCTGATGAATGGTAATACCAATATAGTACGTCTTTGTATTCCATGACTCAATTAGATCTAATGCTGAACTATTATTTAAGCTTGATGGGCTAAATACTTACTTAACAAGTGACAAGAATAAAGGAACAGTCATGAAAAAAGAAAGAGCACAGATACAAAGGGAAAGTCAGAATTACCTCTCCGTTTGACCTCAACAGTTGGTTCAGCAGTGGCACGTCTCATCAGTTCTAGAGCACCCTTGAAATTCCTGTGACGTAGTTCCATCTCGGCCCATTCACACCAAACACTAGCCAGATGATCAACGGTTTTATAATTCACCTGCACTGCCTTATCAAAGATGACTCTTGCATTTGCATTATCCTTATGGTTTTCATAAAGTTTTGCAAATGCAACCCACAAAGTATGCGGCTTCCCCACAGCTTTCATTGGGTCAATAGTTCTAACTGCCTCAGTGAACGTTAATAATTGCTTTGTCGGATTCCCTTCGAATAGTTTTACCCTTCTATGCCACTGTTCTACATTATGCGGATTTTGCCTCAAAAGGACACTATTCGCAAGCTCTGGCCTCCTATCCATATGATGTTCTAGCCTCGCTAATCTCAAGTCAATATCCTTATCATCATTCAGCCAAAACTCTTTAAGCTTCTTCTTCAATTTTGCCACATTCAACCTATCATCCTCCTCATCCACATCTTCCTCTGCCCCAACCTCACCGTTACTACCTTCACCCTCCACCTCACTATATCACTCATCTCCTCCATTTTCAAGGCAAGCATACTCTCCTCAAACTGGGAGTACGCATCAAAGATAACACTAAAATCCCTAACAGTCACCACAGTTGTCATACCTTCTTCGAAAATATCTCTCGCCTTCTCAACCAACTTCCCCCTAATGTAATAATCCGCCAACGACGTCCAAAGCCTCCCAACCTCATCGGTAAACTTCTTAATCCCTCCTCTAATTATCGCATCCACATTCAAACCTGATATTTCTGTAGCATGTTGTGTTAACAAGTCACACAGCTCCAACCAAAGCCTATGTTTAGTCTTTCTTTAATGGAATAAAACCGATCATCATTTAATACACCAGCTAACCTCTCTGCCGCCTCCTGGCACAGCTCAGAATTCAACAAAAACTCAAGCAAATCCTCAATATGGGAAGGGTCATACTTCAAGTGCCTCCTATAAACCCTAAGTGATGTTTCAATAGGAATTCCCCTTTGACTAACAAACACTAAATAATGTTCCCAAATCCTATCATGCTGAGTAACAGGAAATGCACACAATGCTCTATCGAAAGTGCGTCTAGTTCGTGTAACGAGCTTCTGTTGAGTTAAACTCACCAAGTACATGATCCAAATCCGTGGCATTTTGTGCATTGTAACAAGCGCTCTCTCGAAAGTGTTGTTTAGAGCTTGGTACAGGGAGTGGTTGATTGGAAGATTCCGAACTAACTCCAGACATTCGCGGAGATACGCATGCCATATTTTGTTGCTTCCGGGGAGAGCTTGTAGACCAACTCGTCTCCTACAGGTGGTGCACCTGTTTGGCCCTTCCTTAGCCTTCTCAACTTGTACACTCTCTACTGGTGCCGCAACTTGTGTGGGTATAACCAGGGACTCTGCAGGACCTTCCTGCACGGTTACAGCAACATCAACAGCTTTCACACAAGCACTTGAACTTCCATTCACAAAGTTTTCAATAGATGAAGCAGCAAAGTTTGCTTGTTCTTGCTTGAATATCATATCCTTGTAGCACTTTGAGTACATTGTCATTGTTGCTGCAGTACCGAAAAACCCACAATTGTTAACACAAAGGACAGGAGCTTGGCAGCCTGTATCATTTTGCTCCATATTGAATTTTCCTGCAACAAAAGGATGACATTAATTTACCATTCCAGCAACAGCCAAATGTGAAAATTCCCAATCATGTTACCCCACTATTGATCAGTATGTGCTCTTATAGAGAACAAGCTGACTGCATTTAGCCAATATTCAGCTAAAGGCCATTAGCACATATTGACCGAGCCATAGAATCAGAATTGTATAGTATACCAAGTTATATTGGAAGATCAAACTCCCAATTTCCTTGAAAGGCAATTGCCACAATTAACTATGGTAATTCATCAGCTGCTACACGATTATAGACTGCATTCACAAAACAACAGTGTAATCCCACAGGTGGAGTCTGGGTAGAGTGTACACAGACCGTACCCCTACCTTGTGGAGGACTGCATTCACGAAACCTATAAACTAAATCGATTAAATCAGTTACTAGCATGGGGGAAAGGCAAGCTGCAAAAAACACCTTGAGAAAATGGGAACTCAAATATACCAAAGCTAAGTGTGTCATTCCATATGGGTGCATCCTAATGGCTTGAGAATCAACAAATACCTACCTGCCAGTTAACATCGTAACCAAAATACCTACTAATTTCATTAACCATGGATTGCCGCTACATTTTGTCTACCAGTTGAATCATGCCTTTAAAAACCACCACCAAGAACAACACAACTATAGACCCACCTTGTGTTGTGCCACCCCACAAATACATCAATAAGATCACCACTGGCCCATAGTCCAGAAGAGTTTGACATGAATGTACCCATTAAAAGAAATAAGAAAGGAACACAAGCAACATGGTTAGCATAGGACACTGTTCCATTCAGTTGAAAGCCTGTAATAGGGGACCTGTTTACCAAGGATAGTGCCCATCCTCCCTTGCCACGTCTTTGTTAGTTCCGACATAACAAATTTACCTCGCGGGGCATTTTTAAATTCAGGGTTGGACCATCTTCAAAGAATTAACTACCTTTGGTATAGAATTCTAGTATTCTACCACAACTAAATCTACCTTTACAGAAGACCAACTTTTGGAAGCCAAGAGCATAGAACAATGAAGAGGTCCAAGATAAAATCTTCAGAGAGGTCAAACAGACAAGTGAGCAAGCTAAGTACTTGTATGGTCATGTAAAAAATGCATGGTCAGATCTCAGAAGGTTGAAGGGGAACTTTGCAGATTAACAGGACACATCAAAAGGAAGCTGGGTCTAAGAAGAACGACAAAGAAAATAATGACCGACAGCTGAAGGCGGTGTCACCCAGGGAAATGCTGAAAACAGATGGATGTGTTTAGGAGGTAGTGAATTGAAAGCAATCAAACTAAGCTCCGCAATTGATTGACAGAACTACCTCCACATGCTCCTCTAACCTCTGTAACAAATAAGCTTAGGCAAAAAAAAATAAGATGCAACATATTTCCATTTAGAACACTCTAGAAAACAAGGATTTCAAAATAAGTAAAGAGCAAGACAGAATATATGCATTACAAGTTTAGTCATAGTTTGATAAATGAGGATCAAGTGGGAATTAGACAACTCAAAGAAATGTGATGTGAATAAGATGACAAAAATGGAGGAACTATATGGGAATGCTATGGAATATGAAGAATATCCTATGTTGCTCGGACTCTTCAAAAATGACAACGGGTACGTGTCGGATTCACCAAAAGTAGTGTATTTTTGAAGAATCCGAGACGGGTGCGGCTTCAAAAGTGAAGAGCCCGCGCAACTAAGAGAGTATCAAATAAACTAAAATGCAAGTGTAAAAAACTGTAAAACCAACAACGATAGATGGAGGGAATGTTTGGCCTCGGAGACCCATGTAAGAATAGATCTTAAGTTATCCTAATTCATGATCGAACACGATAAGAAATGATCGGATCCTGCATGCGGTTAGGATAACATGAAAGAATAACCTCCAAAGATGGTTTGATCATCCTATGCAGGCTTCAATATGTACATACTCCAGTGCAAAAAATATGGATATTGGAGGTGCAATGGAGGACCATACAAACATAAAAACACATAGAAGAAAATTTTCTCAAAAGACCTACAGTTCCACCGGATAAGCACGAACTTACATTAGTTGCTTGTCAAGAGTCTTCTTATACTCTTCTTATTCTGTATAAACTTGATTGTTTGTGCTGAGATAAAGATCAAACTGCGTCTAATTTAGCAAATCTATAATTCTACTTATAGACAAATCATTCAGTAACCAAAAAAAAGTATCTCGCACAGATCAGAATACATACAAGAGAACAACTTGTGGATTGAGGCATAGTAGACTGACACCAATGCACCAAAGTTATTACCCTTTCTCCCCAATCTCTCTTCTAAATGGAAAACTTAAATACTATTGAACTCAGCCAATAAATTAAATCCAATATCCATGCTATGGATTAGTAGTTAATTTTTTTATTTATAAAGTAAGGTATTTCATTCACAAAAGGGCATCAAGAAGATGCATAGTTACAACTTACAATGAAAGAAAAACTGAGATAAAGAAAAAGGAAATTCCTTTACAGTAAATCAATCTAAGACAAGGGAACCAATAAACTCCATAAATTATTTGGTGCTACATACATTAGCCACTCTAAGTAAGATTGGCATCTGGTTTTGATAGTCAGTTTTTTATACAGTTTCTCAACGAATGTTCTTGATAATAGCTATATAAAACGAAGAAAAATAGATGCTTAGCATCATGAATGCCAGAGCTAGAGGTTGATCTTACAAAACCAATTAGGCAAAACTCATAGCAAAGGAACATATATATTTTGCTATTTGGTTGGTTTGGATTCAAGTATAGGTTAAACCTGACTGCTGAGTGAACTGACCAATATCACAAGCTGGACAAAAAAGGGTACACCATGAAAAATCAGAAACGCAGAAACCCCAAACATCTCAAATAAAAAAAAAAACTCAGTATTAACTACCCACAACCAAAATTCACTTTGAAACAAAATAAAAAGAAATGCCAAACTCACCTGTTTGATGAAGACACAACAAAAATCCGATATTTATAAGATTTTCACCTCCTATCCCTTCAAAAGGAACAAACAAACATATTAAATCATACAGAACACTACACCACTTCAAAAAAATTAAAAAAAAAAAAACAAGATCAAACCCATAAAAAACCCAAAAGGGTGTTCAAAATTTGCAAATTTAAACAAACCCAGCAAGAAAAAAAATCGATGAAAAAATACTAACCCTATAAGCGAACAGGAGGAGCCGAAGAAGAAAATACGTGTCGAATTTTGATTGGATATCGTAATAGCTAATAGCCAATAAAAATAGGGAGTAGATGAAAAGACGGTGTGGGTGAGTACAGGAGATTATTGCAGAAAGTTTTACGTGTTCACAATGTTGATCGGCTTTTAACCGACTGAAATAGGTCGCATCGACAAAAATATTCTAATCGACTCGATCTATAATCAATTCATTAGTAATGTTGTGAGTTAAAATTGTCACAATTTTTTAATAGATTTGAATTGCAGAATTTGGACCCCGCAAATTTCTATTTGTTTGAGTATGTAAATAAATTGCAAATACGATCCAAGTAATAAATGCCCAAGTTTCTTTTGGATCCCAATTCCAATAGGACCCCCACGCTTCATTAGCCCATACCGCTCCCGAAAGGATTCCTATGGTTAAAAAAGTAAATCCTAAACTAATAACCCGATAACTCCAATAATCTAATTGTTGAATCAATTGGGACCTGTAATAATTTTTAGCACAAAAAAAGGAAATATTTTCGACAACATTTTCACCCAAGAAAAATGACTCGTTTAAAAAACCATTGCTCTTATAAAAAAGCTTTCTGTTTTTTCGAAATGTAATCACTAGAAGTGCTACTGATAATAACGATCCACATAAAAGGGTTGCATAGCCCAATATCATCATACTTACGTGCATTATTAACCACTCAGATTGAAGAGCAGGTACTAATATTCCAGATTGGTGTATTTCAGTTAAAATACCTGAAGTAGCAAAGCCTTGGGTCAAAATAGCACTTGGTCCAGTTATTTTACTTAAAATTAAAACATTTTTTTTTAAATATGGAATTATATGAATAAGGGAGAAACTCCATGAAAGGAAAATTAATGATTCATATAAATCGCTTAGTGGGAAATGTCCTGAAGAAATCCAACGAGTAACTAATAATCCTGTTATACAGAAAAAAGTAACTATTATGCCCTTTTCTGACGAATCGTATAGTTTTACAATTTCATTGACTAAAAAGGTTATCAAATGAATTGTAATTACAATTGAAACGATCGAAAAGGAAATGTGAGTTAATAAATGCTCTAAGGTTGAAAATATCATAAAAAATCTTTAAAAAGAAGAGTCCCTTAATTACATAATTCTAAAATGGAAATCGGGAATTGAATTCATTATAAGATCTATTTATCCTTTTTAGAAGATGCTATGCCGCCACTCGGACTCGAACCGAGATGCATTAGCACTGCTTCCTAAAAGCAGCATGTCTACCAATTTCACCATAGCGGCTTGTCTTGAACTCATAATAGCCTATGAATAAGCAATCGTTGAGATTGAGTAAGCTATTTTAGTTTAGTAATGATACAAATGGATCAATAACAATAAAAAGTTGTTCAAATAGGAATTTGAGGTTGAAGGTTCATTATTTTTTATTTGAGTTTAGAGTCTTAGTTTTTTTTATTTTTTACCTGGGACTTTCCTATATTTTATACTTTCCTCGAATTCAACTCTTGTAACTAAACCGTTCTATACTCAATTAAGGAATAGAGTTCAAAAAGTTTTTGTTTTCATTGTTTAAGTAGCAATTTCTTATTATTTTTTTCATAAATCTAAAATAAAACAAAAAAAGGATTTTGACGACAAAATAGAAAGAAAAGAACCAATTTTGCATCGCTAAAAATTCACAATTAGTCATACAAAATTTCATTAAGCAACTTTCTCTATTGGGTTAAGGGCAAGATATACATGGGGGTCTATATAATAATTCAGAGAAAATAAAAAGTGAGAAAGTTCGAGAAAACAAAAAGGTTTCAAAATAGAATCAATTACTTTCACTGAGTTCTTAACTTTCACTAAAGAATTTTATATACGTTCTTTTATAGATATGCAAATATAGAATTTTATTTGCATTTTATTCTGCAAATAGGTCGATGGGGAAAATAAAACTCCCCACCTTGGAATAGAAATGATCTTTATTCTTTTGTCAACAAAAAAGTTATTATTCAGTGAATAGTAAATAGAGGATTTCCTAATTCTATTATTTTATATATCAATCAGAAAAGCGAATAGAGTTCCGTTAGATTATAAGTTAAATCAATTTAATGTCGAGTTTTTAGAGAATACAAATTTATTGAATTGATTTTTTGATTTAAATATTTAAATAATTCATGTTTAGAAACAATCTTTAAACTTATTGGTGAATTTTTTTTTCTTAGATTAGTTTCTATTAAATTCAAAGAGGATAATTCTCTGAAATATGATATTAGCAATATTTATAATTTAACTTGAAAAAATATGTGAAAAAGATTCAGAAAGAAAAGTTAAATAATGAACACAGTATTATATTTAAGATTCATGAATACATATAATAAAACATCATAAAAATATGAGTTTCAAAATATCTTCACATTTGTCTAACTGTCATTTTCTACTAAACATGTTTAATTATTTTTTGAATAGAAAAAAAATACACTTTTTCATCCATTACAAATCGCGTGTCTTGAGAGACTATAATGAAAATGATTCCAATAATCATAGTTTTTTCGGTGAATTATATAAATTCAATGAATATGTGCGATATTTACATCATAAAAGCATGAGTTTCAAAACATCTTCACGATTAGTACAAATCTCGTATCTAACTGACATTTTCTATTCATTGAACAAAAACTGCATTTTTTCATTCATTACAAATCGTGTGCTTTGAATATTATGATAAAAATTATTCCAATAATCACAGAATTTTTAACGATATGTTAAACAATTTTGTAACATACTGATTTTTCTGTAGGTGACTTCATATTTTAATTTACATTTAAAAAAGATGCATGCTAAAATTATTGGTATTTCAGTTTATGAAATATATGACTATTTTGATAAACTAATTCAGTAAAATGAACATATGGACTATTCAAATTTGTTGAGTTAATTATTGATCCAAAATTAAATAATTTATTCTCATAAACTATCGTTTTAATTTTTCATAAACTTTTTTTTAAAAAATCATTTTGTATCCAATTAAAAGAGAATGAAATTTTAAAATATGATAGACCAATATTTACAATTCTAACTTTAAAAAAATGTTAGTAAGATTTTTGAAAATATAAGTAATGACTTACTTTATTTGAGATTCTTGAATATGTATAATAGTTATATCACAGAAGTATAAGCCTCAAAATATCTTTACAATTAGTGCTAAATTTATGTTACAATATTATTATTTTAATAAGTATCCAACACATCTTTTTAATTAGAAAAAAATTTAAAAAAAATTATCCATTTTAAATTGTGTGCCTTGACGCAATGTGGTGAATATGTTTTCCAACAATCACATCTTTTTTAACGAATTATATAATTATGAAACATTCTTTCAATTTTATTCATCATTATAGTATAATAATTTTTCTTTGGTGATTTCATATTTTTACTTAAATTGATAACCAAATAAACGCATGACAAAATTATTAGTGCTTCAATTTATGATTTATTTGATATTTCTAACAAACTAATTCAGCAAGATAAATATATGAATTCTTCAAATTCATTGTATTTAAAAATGATGAGTCCTAATAAATAAGCAACGCTTATTTTTTAAAGAAAAGAGTTGAACGTATATTTTCACAATTTGACAAAAAAGAAAATATCTTACAAAAACAATTTACTAATTTTTTGTATGTACAAAAATAATTACTACTATTTACTATGTCGTAAATCGATCTTAAAAAAGAGTCGGAAAATAATCGATTTCATAAATACTTTTTAACAAAATTCATCTTCAAAAATTGATACCAACCACCTTAAGCTAATTTCTCAAAATAATTTTCTATATAAGCTATCAATGATTTATTATATTTAAGATTCATGAATATGTATAATATTTACATCATAAAAGTAAGGTTTGAAATATTTTCACATTTTATACTACTTTCGTGTGTGACTGTCATTTGTTAGTAAGTGTGTAAATGTATTTTTAAAATTAGAAATAATTTAAATTGTTCTCATGCATTATAAATCACGTGCCTTAGGCAATATAATAATCGTAATTTTAATATTTATAATTTTTTCGGCAAATTATATAAGTTTAATATAGGCATGAAATAAACTTTCAATATTATTCAACTTTACAGTATCATATTTTTCTTTGATGATTTTGCATTTTAACTTACATCAATTACAAAATAAATGGATAGTAAATTTACTGATGCTTCAATTTTTGATATATTTAACATTTCTAATAAACATATTCAGTAAAATAAAATACAATAACTCTTCAAATTCATTAAATTTTAAAATGTTTAATAGTAAAGAAGCAATGCTTATATATCCATAATCCAATATAACAAATGAACATAAATTTTCACAATTTGATCAAAGAATAGTATCCTACAAAACGTTTTTACTTAATATTTTTAGATCTCTTATGTTCGAAAATAACTATGAATATTCACTATTAAAAAATATGAAAAAATGAATCTAAAACAAAATTTTAAAAAATATCTATCTTGTTACTATTTCTTAACTAAATAAACCTCCGAATATTTGATTAATTTATCGTAAAAAACGAGAAATGCAAATTGATCACCTAGAGTTATTTATTTTTTTAAAAGATAATATATATATATCATTTTTAATTATATTTTGTATAAAAAAACCTATAGGTTGGATTTTTAAGAAAACATGACATCAAATTAAATTGTTGAATTAATTTTTGATTTGAAAGTAATTGTTTCAATTTCAAAAACTATCATTTTAGCTTAATGGTAAACCCTTTTTTGATTAAAAAAAAGTTAATTTTTATTAAAATATATAAAAACAGGCCACTACAATATGATATAGCAACATTTATAATTCAACCAAAAAAAAAAATTATGAGAAAGATTTGAAATAATAAATTAATCAATGAACTATTAAATTTAAAATTTGTAAATATGTATAATATTTACAACACAAAAGCATGAGTCTTAAAATATCTACACACTAGTCAATTTTGTGTGTAATTGTCGTTTTTCAGTAAATGCGTTCAACACAATTTTTAAACTTTTAAGTAATTAAACCTTTTACGCCTATTAATATCGCATGTCTTGAGGCACATGATGAAGATAATTTTAATAAATCATAGTCTATTTTAATGAATTATATAGGTTCAACATATGCATTAAGCAACCTTTCAATGTTCTTCTACTTTACGAAAAAAACAATTGTTTCACAAAAGTATGAATATGTATAATATTTACATCATAAAAGTACGAGTTTTAAAGTATCATCACGTGTAACGCAAATTTCGTATATAACTGTCACTTTTTGTTGAACATGTCATCGTATTCATTAAACAAAAAAATGCACTTTTTCATCCATTACAAATCATGTGCCTTGAGATACTATGACAAAAATGATTTCAACAATCATAGTATTTTAGATGGATTGTATAAATTCAATACAATTCATGATATGTATAATATTTACATCATAAAAGCATGAGTTTCAAATATATTCATGTTTAGTGCAAATCTCGTGTCTAACCGTCATTTATAACTAAATATGTTCAATCCATTCATTGAACAAAAACAAAAACAAACTTTTTCATCTATTACAGATTGTGTGCCTTGAGAGACTATGATGAAAATGATTCCAATAATCACAATTTTTTAGGTGAATTATATAAATTCGTTACTATTCATAAATATATACTCCCTCTGTTTAAAAAAGAATGACCCAATTTCCTTTTTAGTCTGTTTTAAAAAAAATGACCTCTTTCCTTTTTTGGCAACACTTTAACTTCAACTTTCCACGTGACATGTTTAAGGCCACAAGATTAAAGAGAATTTTGGTACATTTGACATAACTTTATTTTAGAACCACAATGTCACACCCCTAACTAGAAAGGGGCAAACATCAAGGATATACACGAGCACCTGCTAAATATCTTACTAATCTCATGCCAAAGCTGTAGATTCATAAGCAGCGGAACCTATATGAAGACACGTACTAAAACATAGATGGCAAAAGGGCATGTTGGGCTACTTTACAAGGGAAACAAGACTAAGTCTACGAAGCCTCTAAAGAGTATGCCTCTGAGAATCTGATAACTAGTCGAGACAGGGCCCCGACATACCTATTTTGATATATGTACATACGTAACAAAATATAGTGTCACTCCCCGAGCTACCCCTGAGACGCAGACACGGGACCTAGGACCACAAGTGATCCCAAGCTAACCCTGCTGGCATGATCATGAGCATACTAAATATAATCTGAATAATAGAAACTATGCGGAAGCTATAATCATAAATAAAATGAAAAGATGGGGAATACCCATATACTATAACTGATGAGTTTAATACAAGGAAGATATTAACTCAATACTAAGCTGAATCTAACTATATATGTCGGAAATAAGCCTCTAAACTAACTAGAATTCCTGGGACATGCCCCAGCTAAGTCTAGAAAATCTGAAACTAAAAGACTGAAAACTGAAAGATAACATGACTATTGTCCTCGAATAATGAAGACTCACCACTAATGTTGCTGAACTAGAGATCGGGAACCGATCTAAGCGTGATCTGGATGCTGAAAACCTGAACCTACATCACGAGAAGATGTAGCGCATGTATGCGTCAGTACTTGAAAGGTACTGAGCAAGCAGGATAGAGTAAAGCTGAAATAACATATAATTGAACAAAGCAATAAAGCAATGAAATAATCTGAATATGATATAGATACTGAATACTAAGCTAATTGATGCAATGACCAAATTTATAACATGTTGAGACTGAATACTGATTGTACTGAAATATGGTCAATGCAATAGAGTCTGACTGAACCGTGGGAGCTACTAATAACCGACATAAAACCACATGAGCTAAATGTGGAGTCCGATGTATACGCCCCATCGAGAGGACCCAATATACCCTGCCAGAGGTATAGAGGCATGCTGGCGTGATCACTAAACTGATGTTGCCCACAGAGGGGACTTACACCTACGTGGCTCGTAGTTCTTGGACTATATTGGTACGCTGAACCCTAGTCCAACTCGGTATTATGCTACTCCCAATGAATTAAGTAGTTAACTGGTTATGACTGAATTTCTGTAAATACTGGATAGCTGGAACTGAATATGCAAACTGAGAATGCAACAATTAATCTGATAATGATGCATTCATAAACTGAGGCATGCATATCTAAATATTGAAATATCTAACCTAGCATGTGTAATTCAAGAACTAAAGAAATACATAGCTAAGGTTCTGAAATTCATGCAATAAACTGAGCAATAACATGATAATCTGATTTGGAACATTTAAATAGCTAATTCATGATGATCTGTTGAGATTCTAGAAACGCTAGGTCTGTTCATAATCATGGACTCAAGAATCTGACTGAATTTTAGGGACCTAATGGGCGAAAGGAACCCACTAGTGAAATCCCACATACCTGGTGATGAATTTCACGAAGAAATCCTTTGATTTCTGGGCTGGAACTGAAGAAAACTTGATACGTTCTTGAACTAGGGTTCTTGACATTTTTCTCCTCTCTTGCTTCTAATTTTCTAAGTTTTGATTAATGATTTGACTTGGATAAGTTCTAGATATGTTTCTAGGCTTAAACTGACTAAAACCTCATGATTTAGGGTCTAAATGATGTACCTTAGGGGTTAAACGAAATAGAAAAAGACCTCTAACTTAATTGTTGTCGGAGTGACTGACGGACGGGACTGACGGGCCGTCATTCAATATACGGTCCGTCGATTGGGGTCGTCGGTCAAGTCTGCCCGATAGGGCTTCACTAAAATGAGCATAACTTTTCACTCAGAGGTCGGATTTTAGCAAACTCGGTGGCGTTGGAAAGAGAATTCGATTATCTATCATATCATTAGTCACGGGACACATAATTCCTTTTGTACTAAAAGTTATGACCATCTGAAGTTGACTCAACCATAATTTTCATCTAACTGACTGTTGACCCTCACATATGGTCAGACCTACGGACCGTGCATCGAATGACGGTCTGTGCTGGCCAATCGTCAATTGGCACTGAAGCTGGGCTTTAGGGGCATCGATCCACAGACACGAACCACGGTCCGTGACCTGACCTACGGACCGTAGGTCTGGCCGTGGGTCCACACTTAGCCGAATTTCTGGCTGAGTTATGGAGGAGTTTGCTGACACAAACCGCGGACCTGTAGGACAGACTGTGGGTCCTCCTAGGTCCGTGGATGGTTCCCATGAGTGCTACCTGCAACACCAAAAATGTGTAATATAGTCTATTTTCGGATACAGGGTGTTACATATAGATTCTAAATATCTGATAGCTCCAGGTAGAAGTGGAGCTTACTAACTGTTAAACTGGAAGTCTCTAGTCTACTGAAAATGCTTGTTGTCCTGAGTACCTGAGCCTGTAGTGATACAAATGAAACGCCAAAATAATAGGGACATCAGTACATACAAAACATGTACTAGTATGTAAAGCAAATTGAATAACAAGTAGACATTAAATATCATGATAGGCAAATTTGAGCATGTGTATGCAGGAGACATAATCCCAAACTGGAATTGTGATCAACTTCAAGCGTCTTCATTGAACGTTTCATGGCTTAGTCATTTATATATATATATAATCCCTATAATTTGCTTAAGTGATATCTTTACTTCATTATGTCGTTTATTTGCTCTTTGTAAAGCTAACTATCAGGGAATCACATGATGGCCTACTGACGGCGATTAGTGAACCGTGTATGGCATCTGTAGCCCACTTCACGACCACGCGTGAATCTCATAGTCTGAAAACGAGGTCTATCAAGATACCCCCTCTCCCAAGGGCTCCTATATGGTCTGCCCTCAGGCATGTATCAGTCAGGTGAATTCGCGATGGGAAATTCCAGTTGACTATCTGAATTTTGTGCATAGAGTAGCGTCGCACGTAGTAGCCCTAAATATACCACCCTACGCTGCAGAGTAGTCTATAAACTCAACTGCTTGCAATTATTTATAATAATTAATTCATTAATCACATAGCTCGTGATACGATTCGTGCTTACATTTTTTAGCTTGAGAATCATATATCTTGTGACCTATGCACTTACGAACAGTCTGTGGCTGGCTGCTTTCTTTAAATTTATGCAACATGTACACCGCTAACTTCTAAGAGTTCCAATTGTAGACAAATGTAGTTGTGTGAAACATATTGTTTCCTTGAAGAATACTATAACTCTATAGGTTTAGGACTCAACATGAGAGGGTTTATAAAATAGGATAACTTTCTTTCAAGTATCATAGATTCTATAATGACATTTATCGGAAGAATATGCGAGTTTAGGTCGTGCTTTAAGGGAAAAAGAGGTTTTAGATTTACATACCTTAATTCGGGACTTACTATCTTACATCGTCAAACTCCTTTGTTGACAACTTTATCTATAACATAAAATCATAAAAGGTAGTATAAGAAACTAATCAAGAGTCACAACAATGCCAAAAACAAAATAATGGTTTGCAAGCGACAATCTCAACAATTATCATAGATGAGTGGTGTATCACCATACCCTTCTCTTTATATACTTTCCATGTAGGCTTGTGACTTATTTACATATTCAGTATTACTCCTCATCTTTTAACCATAAAGAACCAACCCCCTTAATTATCCACACTTAACATAAAAGTAAAACTCATGGCCTCTGATCACCATCCCACCGATTCCTTGTTAATGATGTCAAATTCCTTTAAAAGCTCATAGTTTAAGTTGGTAGAGAACTAATGCCATAAATTAAAATAATAGGAGCTCATATAACCAACTACAACAGATTCTTAGCAACTTAGGAATTTTATCAAACACTTGATGAGCGACAAACTTTCAACAACTATAATAGTCGCGTTCTCTATACATTGCCTTCCGTTTTAATGTAACCAACTTACTTCCCCAATACAATACCATTGACCCCTCATTCGGTCAAAACAACAACCAACACAACCTTCTACAAACTCCCTCCTCACCAAAACATCAAATACAATGGGTAAAACATGGACTCACGGCTTCTTATCACCATCCCGTGAGTCCTACCCGCAAATTATACTTAAAGCATCCTTGGAATACTATTTATGAAGATAGAAGAGGATTCATACCTATTTATTAAAGAAAAACAGCCTATGCCCTTCTTTATTCTCCAAGAACAATACTTTTTCCTTCAAGAAAACATTTAGCTAAGTATAAATTATAGGTCTATGGAGAGGAAGACACTTGATTCTTGAAGAAACCAACTTACCTTAAGCTTTGGTGGATTAAAGATGAGAAAAACTTGAAGAAATAATTTGAAATCAGTCCTTACACGTTCTTGAGTATATGGGAAAGTATATCCCAAACTTCTAATATAAAAACAACAAGTTTGGCCAATTTTCTTTAAAGTGCCACATGTCCCGCAGTGATTGGGCAGTGCACGCGTCTGTCGTAGAATGAACATAAATTTTTACTCTGATATCGTTTTAATGAGTGGTTTATTTTGCTGAAAACTAGACTCAAATACCTTCAATTGGATAGGTTGTACGCTCTCTAACTCGTTGTATATTAGGAGATATGCCCCTTCAAAATTAGATGAGAAATGAGATCATTTGTAGTGTTCCTCCACAATGAACCTTTAAACTTTAATCTTTTCTTTAATGATATCTTTGACCTAAAACTTTTGTTTAACCCTTCAAATGACTAAATATAGTTACATGGTATGCTTAACCATTTTCAATGATATACCTCCCCCGATATCACATCTATGCATTGGTGTTTATGAGTCGCAAATGTATTTTAAGTTACGAAATATTACACACAAGATTAAAAAGTGTTTTTCCTTTCTTAAACTCCGTTCCAACACTACAAGAAATTTAACTTTTAACGACCACCTCTTAACGAAGGAATATAAATTTTGTCGTTATAGATTACATATAGCTACCTAACTTTTTTTCGGTCGTCAAAACTCAAATTTTAGCTTAACATTTAACCGGGAACATAAATCCATCATTAATAAAGAATATAATATCCAGTCGTTAGAGTTTAATATTGAATAAAAACTTGACCTAGCTTATTTCTCTCTTCATTTTTCAACCCACCCTCCCCGTAAAAAAATCATAATTATATGAGCATGGTGAAGAATCACAAACGGTTCCCTTAGGGTTTCATTGGGTATATTTTCCAGGTTATTACAATTCTCTGTTACTTCACCTTTTGGGTTTTGATAATCTTAAAAGGTTAGTCCGCTCATATTTCTTTCCTTTTGTCTTAAATTTAAAGTTAAATTTGATGTTGGAAGAATTTTTAGTTGGATTACCTTGTTCTGTTTTCTTTTTGTTGTTTCTAAGGATCCAACAATCTGATGGGTATGATTAAAGTTGTATGCTGGAGTAAAATTTTGAATCCTTTTTTTTTTATCTATTTGAATGGCTGCACAAATGACCTATATGTTAACTGATATTGTGTTTGATGGATTTCTTCCGCTTTTGCTGAATTTTCACAATTAGCAAAAGAAAGGCTAAAAAAGTTCAGATTTTGATTTTGTTGTTTGAATTACATCAAGATATTTTATTTGTTCTAGTCATTATTGTACAATACTTGCACATGCTTCTCTGGTCAAAAAATTGATTCTATCTGATATTTGATTGGTTTTGGGAAAGTATTGTCTTGTAGACTAAGATTTCATTGGATTAGTAGAAGAGGTGAATAAGTTGGTTGCTGAGTTGATCAATGAAGAAAATGATGAGTTTCAGTTAGTGTTTGTTGTATGTGGAATGGGAGGTCTAGACAGGAAAACACTTGCCCAAAAGGCATACTATCAAGTTGATGTACTGAGTAATTTTTAAGATTTTAGGCGAGCTAATATTTTCAAACAATTGCAAGAAAGAGATGTTCAAAACACGAATTAAGATGATGATGGGCGATGAGCTTGTTACAAAATTCAGTAGAGAAAAAATAATAATAAAGCACTTCCAGTGGGACTGGCTTCATGATTTCTCATTGAACGGTCATTATGCTGCTCAGCCACTAGAAGGCATGAGATCAATTCAGAGTATTTTTTAAAACCCTTTTCACGGTATTGTTACGGTAATATCATATTGGAGGCATGGAAAGTAGTTAGTGTCTTTTTCAACATGTCCTCATCTTTTATAGTTTCCCCACATAATTTCAATTGGGAAGTGATTCTAAATACAACAGAGTTATACTCAATTACGATTTTATAATCTTAAAATCGTAAGTGCATCCACTCATGACGAGCCCTTGGCAATACCGTTACGTTGAGGTGGTCATACCTCCCTTTCAAACCTATCCACAATTCAAATTGATCTTTTACTGTCAAGTATTCAACCTTCAGGCTTTCATCAAGATGATGACGAAGGAAAATCATAGCCTTCGCTTTATCCTGACTTGATGCTTTATTTCCTTCGATTATACTATCACCAAGACCCTTAGCAGTAAGGTGAATTTCATCATCAAGTACCCATGATAAATAGTTCTTTCCAGAAATGTCAAGTGCCACAAATTCAAGCTTTGACAAATTCGACATGATGGAAACTATCATAAAATAATTGAGTTAATATTATGATGTTGATTTCTTTATAATAAATGGTAAATTAATGTTCAAATAATAAAGTATAATATGATTATAAAATATATTATATGTTATATGCATCCACATTGAATGTCTCTAAAACATGTAAACTCATGAAGTATTGAAACAATAGATTTAATATGTAATTTTAATTGTTCTACAATATTTATTATTAGTTTCAATAGATATTAACGTCATTTTTTTGGTAAGAGTTTCAAGTCATATTTAATACAATAATATTTTTCTGTATGACACACCAATATTTATCATAAATTTATGACAAGAAAATACTTACGAGTATTCTAACTAGCATGTTACCATATGCCCTGGTATATAATTTAGAGTTATAAGTTAGTAGCATATAAACAACATAAAAATATAAACCTAAAACATATTGATTATTATGCTAAGTAAAGTATCATACTAATACCAAAAGCAAGTTATGTATGCAATAATTAAATCGTTGATCAAAGACTTATGTAAGTCCTATTAGATATGTTATAAACATATAAATGTATACCCGACTCAGAAAGAAAATTGATTAACTTTTAGGAAAAAAGATAATTTTGAATTTAGTAGGTCTTAATTGGTTAGAGACTCGTGCGGATAACGTGTTGTAAAATGAGACCAAACACAATAATACTAAACAAGGAGGTAAGACAAATGGCAATGAAAAATATTAAGTAGAAGTATTCTTTGATCTCTTCAAAATGTGTATTTCACAAGGGTAAAGGATACCCTTTTATAGGATTTAAAAAACATCTATTTACATCTTTTAACCAAATACGTTAGTACAACATTAAGACTTACATTAAATAGTTCATTACGTTAGGTTGTTGATGAAAAGAATTGAAACATCCACAATTAAATGATTTTGTAACAATTATTTATGTTTAGTTGAATGTACATGTTATTTGAGAAATAATTTAGAATAAATAATTAGTGTTAAATATAATAACAGAAAAATAAATTATCTTTTTTTTGATGTGGTAAAATAAACAACTAAAAATGAAAATAACTAGGTTAGCGTTTGATCCCAAGTTCTCAAATATTCTTGGCAAATCATATTTGGGTTAAGTTTTTGGTGAAGTTTCACTATGTGTTTGGCCCCAATTTTTTTCAAAAAAATTGATTATTTCAAAAATTATGATTTATACGCCATAAGTTCTAAAAATTATTTAAAATACCTATAAATTTATATTATCATTTTATAATGAATGTGTTCCATTAAAAAATAACCTTATAATATAATTGATAACAATCAACAAAAACAAAATAACAATATAGACAAGACAATACATTAATCACATACTCAAACTTGTTACTAATTTAGTTATAATTATAATCCATTAAACACAAATTGTTTTTTTTTCTCAATTTTATCACTCAAATTAGATATCAAACTATTTCAGAGGAGATAGTAACAAATATTAGTTGGAATTAATATATAATGAGTTATTTTTGTAAAATATAAAAAATTAGGATAATTTTTAATTTTTTTAAAATTCCCAAATATTAGAACTTACTCAAAAATACTAATTTTTTCAGTATTTGGGAACTTGATACTTGGTAAATATACACTTCAAGCGCCAATGCCCGTTTTCTTCAAATTCAAAATTCACTGTCAACTCTTCTCCCTGTCCTCTCTCGCAAAATCAAGAAAAGGCCACTGGTAAAATTCCGAGCTTTTCCATCGCTCCAATGGAGAAGCGGCTTCGTTCTTCTCTAAAAACTTCAGCCGAAGAATTCCTTTCTTCAACAGCAAAATTAGGGTTTAAATCCATTAAACCATCTCTCAAAACCCTAATTCACACTCTCAGTCCTTCTTCAGATCTCACCACTACGCTTCCTCTCGCCCTCCATCACTCCATTTCACAATCCATCAGGAAATACAAAACCCTAACTGATTCCGACTCAACCGATGTCGTTTTATCTCCTCAAACACCGCCGACGAAGAGGGTCCGTAGATCTGCCCGGAACAAGAAGAGTGAAGAAGAAAAGGATGATGCAAAGCAATTAATCGTTGAGGGTATTCGTATATATGTTTATATTTCGTTTCTCTGTGTTTCTCATCCGAGAAAGGCGTTTAGGGATTCTGATTTATTGCCGGCGGTTAGGGCGTTACATGATTGTTTGATTTTATTTGAGTCTGATTCTGTTTTGTTATCTGAAATTGCTAATTTATGTGAGGAGTGGTGGAAGGACGGTTTGTATGGGAAAGAAACTCTAATTTCTCAGGCATTGCCGTTTCTGTTGTCGAGAGCTTTGACATTGAAGAAGAAAGTGGATGTGCATAGGGTTTATATGTTAAGAGAGGCATTTACGTTGTTGGATTTTGAGGATGAGAGTATTGAGGATTTGAAGCATTTGATTATGCGTTGTGTGATTTCGCCTCTGTTTTTGAAGACCGAGGATGGGAGGAAATTTATTGCATTTACATTTGGTTTGAGCGTGCAGCTTCTGAAAGAGGCATTGGCTATGCTTAAATCACAAATTCCATTCGGGCGTAAGTCTATCTTGGAGGCATTTGGGGAGATTGTTTTTCGGGCATGGAAGGTATCCAAAGGGCTGGCTAAGGATGAGATTGAGAATAGCTTCTTGCAGGGGATGATAGATAGCTGTGTACATGCAAGTTCAGCGGTACTTGCTGTGTCCATTAGAAGGGTTTTAGGGGGTTTTATTAATCAGAGAACCACAGAGGGGGTTGAGAAGCTCATTTTTCGTCTTGCTGAGCCTGTTGTTTTCCGCTCCTTGCAGGTATTGGACATAGCTTTACTCCTTATTTTCAAGTTTCAGGAATTGTTGGAACTGTCTAACCTTTGGTCTCACTTGCTATGATACCCTTCCACTTCTTGTATATCTTACTCAACTGCTAACTTATCTCCCCCCCTAGATTTCTACTAGAAAAGTTTTCTCCATTCAGATATAAGGTGTCGTGCATCATTCATTCACTAGTTTCATTGGGGTTGAGTTCAATAAGTAGAAAACTTTGCTGAAAGCACGGAACTTTCTGCATTTCTAATTCTAATAGTGAGATTTATGAGCTCAATCTATAGTTTCCATCTTGTTTTTCCAAAGAACTGTCATTTCAAGGATTTCAAACGGCACTCTTAGTTTTTCTGCATGCTTCCATCTTCAACTATCCCTTTTTATTTCATTCATACTCCTTTCAAATTCTGATTCTCAGTTAAAGTGCTTTAGGAGTCTTGGGACCAAACATAATACCAATTAGAAACAAGGGATTAAGCTTCAGATGTGGCTACCAACAAAATAGGATAAAGGCTCAACGAGGTTAATTAGGAATATCACATCTGGGTAGGTAAGTAGAAGTATAAAAGTATGGCTAATCAAAGAGATGACTGTATCATCTCCTAAACTCAACATTCACCATTCTGCTTTGCAAACATGCTAGGCAAGTTCTAGATATCAATAGCAAACACAAAATATCACAAAATTTCTAATACACACATGGCACACATGTTCGACTTAAGACAGATCCATATCAAACCTCGATTAAGCAATCAACAATAAGAGTTCAATATTAAGCCAATATAATCACACCAGAGTCAAGAAAATGAGCCTAGGTGTTAAAGTTACCAATTTCAAAAAAAAAAATGAGCCTAGGTGTCTCAATAGAAGTCATTCACTTTTTCACAGCATATTTTTTGAATTAAAAACAAAACTTACACCATTCAGTTGATTTAGCTCCTAAACCTTGCACCTCAAATTCAAATGGCCCTAAGGCTAAGGTTCCCTACCTAATTCTTAAGGGGTGATCTTCATCCATCATTGGGCAGAGTCTTTTCTTCTCTAAAAAATAAATACTACTCCTAAAAATGAAAAAAAAAATCCAGTTCAAAGGTGCCCCCCTCAAAAACGAACTGAGGCCATAAGAAAATCCAAGGGATGATTGAGATATTCTGCTTAAGACAACTAAAAATAAAAGAATACAACATGCTAATTCTTTGTTTCTGTGTTTGACCTCTAGGATTGTGGAAGTCACTTCAAATTTAGTTGTATAATCTTAATTAAATGAAGCTATTGGCGATGCATCTCTTTATTAGGTTCTTCTCCATACATGCTAATTCTTTGATGCTTACTATATTACCAAATGGGGTTGGTTAAAGAATGCATAGCATATCTTTAGCATTAGTATTTTTTTCCCCTTTGGCATCCCTATTTTTTTATCCAGTCTTATGCCTACTAATAATTGTGACTTATAACACCTCTGCTTTTCTGGTAGGTTGCAAACTCAAATGTCCGACAAAATTCATTGCACTTATTTCTAGATCTATTCCCTCTTGAAGATCCTGATGCGACAAAAGAGGTGAAAGACACACTCCTTGATAAACAGTTCTTTCTTCTGGATAAATTACTTGTGGATGAGTGTCCTGATGTGCGGGTTGTAGCAGTTGAAGGTTGTTGCCGCATTCTTCGTTTGTTTTGGGAAGTTATCCCTTCACCAACAATCACAAAAACTCTAACCAAAATCTTTGAACATATGATACATGACTCATGCCCTGAGGTCAGGTTGTCAACAGTAAATGCTGTGATATACCTTCTTGGAAACCCCCATTCTCACGAGATCCTCAAAGTACTATTACCAAGAATGGGTCATTTGATTCATGATATTTCTCCTCCAGTTCGTGCTGCAGTTGTAGATCTCCTTCTCACTTTAACAGATTTAAGAAAATTTCAGTTTCACAAGGTATGGTCTGAACTGTATAACCTAAAACATACACAAGCCTGGATAATTGAGTTTCTGCTCAAGTCAATTTAACATTTTCTTATGCAGGTTGTGCATATAGACCTGTTGTTGTCTACACTTGCAAATGATCAACCAATGATTGGTCAGAAAATCACTAAGCTTCTCCTTCCTTCATACTTCCCCTCAAATGTAAACCTGAAAGAAGCATGCAATCGCTGTGTCACACTTATAAAAAGGTCTCCTTTGGCTGGTGCAAGGTTCTGTGAATTTGCCGTATCAGAAGGAACCTCGCTGCAGTCATGGATGGAACTCTTGAAAAACCTCATCAGTTTGATTGTATCATCTGGCAAATTGGAGGCGGAGCAGATTGATGGTTCAATTATTGCAGCTTCCCACCTTTGTATCTATCTTGTACATGATGGGTCTTATCAGACTAAACTTAAAGAGGAATTGTCTGGTGAAAGACTGAAGCACTTGTTTGCTGCTGCAACCTCAGCATGTGCCCAGGCCTCTGTCTGTAACATTATTTCAAGTGTCTGTCCAGATGCAGTGGATTGCCTTTTCAATGACTGCATGACCTTGGTAACTAATTGTGGAGATTTATCCAATTCTTTAGAAAAGCAAGCTGAGGTGAGGTCTGTCCACAAAATGATGCTATCTTGCAATTGGTTGGATGAGATGTTTGAAAATCTAGCTAGGCATCTGCAAAGAACAGCCTCCCAGTGCCACGAGATATTTGGGACGGAACTGGTAAACTTTAGTGTTCCATCAACTAAACGGGTAAAGAGTAAGTCCTCCGTCAAGCTCTCCTCTAAATCAAAGAATCTGAGGGAGAAAAAGATGTCCAATAAGGTTAAATGTAGCTTCAAGGAAGAGTACGAAATTGCTGTAGGAGTGGCTTGGCAGATTAAGGACCTCCTTTTGTCTGAAAATACAAGGACTGCTATTCTGCGGAGTGGAAGCTTAGAAACTATACTCCTTTCTTTGAAGGCCATCTCTGAAGCTAGCATTTTACAATGTACACAACGTGAATATATGAGTGTGTCCCCAATTTTGGCATACACAGCTCTTGCTCTTCACAGATCTTTGCAGGACAACAACTTAGGTGGAGACAAAAATGTCAACAAGAGGAAGCGTAGAATGGAATCTGCAAATGAAACATCAGAGGTGAGTGGTGTTTTTCTATTGCTCGCTGCTTCAACTTCCAATACTACGTTCAAAAGATTAAAACCAGTTTTACTCTTTTTTTGTTAATCTTTTATTTAAAACAGAGTTCCGTCTTCTGTGCATCCTCGGTATCAAAGGGGTTCATATAATTGTACTGGGCTTAAGGGATAAGGAGGCACCAAACTTTTGCAGCGAAAATAATTGAGATATTATTTGTTGGCGGCTGGCGCAACAGATCTCATATTTATGTTTCCGTTAGGATTTCAATGATCTGTTTCTGGATGCAGAAATATTCCGTTTTCTGTTACAGTTAGGTTCTATAGATGAAAAAGTAATTGTCTTAAATTGATTGGTTTCAACCTTTCAAGGCTTCCAATTAAGCTATCTATGCAGCATATATTAATATTTTTAGAGATATTATTGCTTTAAATAATTGAACCAAAATATCATATCAATGTGTAACTTCATTTATGGAATGCAGTTCATGTTTATGGAGATTATTTTGTGGTAGCACTGTTTGGAGTTTTCTTCTTGGTGAAAGTTTTCCTGCTATAGGTTAAATTTTCTTGTTAGTTTATTAGTTCATTACTAATAGCCTGTTTGGATCGGGTTTTGGCTTATGACTTATAAGCCAAAAGTCATAAGTTAGAAATTTCAACATATGACTTTTGGCTTATTTATGTAAAAAAAAAATCTTACAAGGAAACCCGCAGCTGCTACCCTTTGGGTGCACATAGGGTAAAACCCCCGCTCCTATGCAATAGTTCATTAACCTCATAATAGAGGAAACCCTCATTAGGCAAGCCTAGTGCAATGAACTTGACCCAGAGGCAAACCCCTTGCTTTTGTTGGCAAGAGGTTTTGAACTTGAGACCTCCAACATGAAAGTCACAAGCCCAAACCACTGGGCCATCCTGAAGGGTTATTTATGTTATTTTGGCTTAAAAACAAGTGCTTATAAGCACTTTTTTTTACCCAAATACTACAAAACTACTTAAAAGCTATTTGGGCTTAAAAGTACCTAAAATAAACCAATCCACAGAGGCTCTAAGTTGTGCGGATTCTTCACTTCCAGTGCGGCACCTGGGTCGACACGGTGGGTGTGGGTGTGAGATCCGTACCGGATATGGTCAAAAGATTTTGGGTACTTTGACCAAAATCGATAGAGAAATTTGAGATAGATACAATGATTTCTGATTCTAACTTAATAATAAACAATAAAGAGATGCATTTGTACTTAAGAGTTAATATAATATCTCAGACGGTCACTCAATTTTGATGGTGCACTTAGAAAGTCACTCAACTTTGTTTTATAACCCAAAAGTCATTCAACTTAGAGCAGTTCACTTAGAAAGTCGCTCAACTTTATTTTATAACTCAAAAGTAAGTCAACTAATAGTATTTCACTTAGAAAGTCACCCAATCAATTTAATGATTTTTTTCATTACATTTTGTTGAAATGTAATTTTTATATTAAAATTTTTAAAGAAATAATAAGATTCCCATTTAAATTATTTTATTGACTTGTTTCACTTCACCAATCAAATTTGTAACATACTAGGAAAATGTGTTGTATTAAAATTTTAAATTCCTAAAAAGAACAAGAATTTTTCGATGTAAAGAAACAAAAAAAGATACAGACACTAGAAAGTAAAGGAAAAAGAAATTTTGTTGATATAAAAGGAAAGTAAGAGAAGAAAATACTAGAACAGAAAAGGAAATAATTTTTGCCAATTGTTGTTGTGCGTTTTCCAAGGAATTTATGATCAAATAATTGGAGTGGGTTCTCGATAAAATAATTAAAATGGATATTTTATTGTTTCTTAAAAATCTGGTTTGAAATAAAAATTACATTTCAACATAGTTTAAAGAAAAAATTGTTTTTATTGGTTGAGTGACTTTCTAAGTGAAATACCAATAGTTGAGTTACAAAACGAAGTTGAGTGACTTTCTAAGTGAATTGCTCTAAATTGAGTGACTTTTGAGTCATAAAATAGAGTTGAGTGGCATTCTAAGTGAAATATTCAAAGTTGAGTGACCATTTGAGATATTATCTCTTGTACTTAATCATGATTACAGATTCAAATGTGCTCTCAAATATATGTGCATTCCCTTACTTCCAAATAGTGCATCATAATTTAGGCATATTTTTACGACTCTATTTTTTTATATTTGAATTATTTATAGCCAAATCCCCGCACCCATATCCATATCTAGATTCGTGCCCCCGAATCTTAAAAGTTAGATCATGAAGGATCTGATCTCTAGATCTGCACCTGTATCGGACGCCCAATCCGAGCAACTTAGGTTCATTACACAACATTAGAAAGTTTATCATTCTTGTTCCATGTATTCTGTTCATGAGAAACTATATACTTCACACACAGAAATGACTGCTTTTACCTTTACGTATTGGAGATTTGGTTTTCGCACTTATTTATCGGATTTTTTTTGGTTAATATGCTCCATTTTATCTTCCAGGAAACTGCATTGGAAATGACAATTCATCATCTTCTTCGCTGCACAAATAAGCTACTCAGAGTACCATCTAGTGAAATATCTGACCTCACCAGTAATGGTTAGCTTTTCCTTTCCATCTGATTTTCCTTTTGAGATGCACTTTAAAATAGAGTTTTCTTTTCATGTGTGGGGATTATAATGTGATGAATAAATCATTGGTTTTGATTTAATTCTTTTTGATCTATCAATAATGGTGCTTCTTAGTTGTCAATGCTGCCCATTGCCTTGATTATTATGATGTCTGGTGAACTTATTGAAGAATAGACTAGGCTCAGTTTGTGATGTAGTTTGAGTTGTCCTGTTTGCTTTAGGTAACCTCTATGGTATGAAAGTTTCAATAGTGCAAAATGTTCATAGTGTTTCTTCTTTCCACTGTTATGTTCTTAGTGGGCCAACATTTGAACTCTTAGGTTGTTAAAAATCTTAGCTGCTCCATTAGATCAGGATGTGGCCCTGCTTGAACTTTTTAGTTTGTTGAACCACCTTGTCGGCGGAATTGCTGTATAACATCAAGATTTATGTCTCAACTTACAACCCTTTTGGCAGTTTAGTTCTTTCTCCTCTTTTTGGCCAATGCATGAACTGAATTGATCTATGTATACAACATGTATCCAGGATCTGATCTTACTAAACAACAGAGGATATTAAATGTGGTCAAGATGCTAACCGCAGTGCTGAAGTTCATTGCTGATGCTCATACAATGGATCTTGTACATAAAAGCCAGGAGGAATGCCTATCCTTTACTCTGCAAAACATAAAATTTATTATCTCAAATTTGAGGAGAAGTTCTAATGAGGAGCTGCAATTTACAGAAGACATGTTGAAAGAGATATATCTCTGTCTGAAGAGTTCCTTCACATATGTAGCCAAGTTGATGAATGTAGTGCTCAAGAGTTTCTCTGAGGTATCACAACCTTTATGGGGAGCTTTTGACATTGCCAATGAATTGTTAAACCTTTATGTTTCCATTGAAGAGCATTTGGGCTATGGATATGCAGTTCGTCTTTTTCCTGCAGTCAAACCATGGGTTCCTGATTTAATTCTGGCATTAGGATCTGTAGACCTGATGAAGAAGATTCCAGGAGGCAGAACTAGTTCCTTTAATCCAAAAGATGATCTTCCATTGTGGGTATCCACATTAGCCAGGACTGAGCTGGCTGAACAGCAAGATACAAATTCTGATGAGGAGCCTGATAGAATTTCTAAGACGGGGGACTTCAAAACATTCAAGAAACTTGTGAATTTAATGGTTCAGCTGTTGAGAGCTAACTATAATGTGCTGGATGCAGTTGGGCTGACTATATTGAATAATGTGCTAGTTGGGCTGAAAAGAAAGAGTTTTGATCTTGTGTTTGGGCTCCTGCATTTTATGTGTGTTAAGCTAGTCAGACATGATGAAAGAGAGTGGAAGGAACTTACATTAATGTTGACATCCCTCCAGCAGATCTACCCTCAACTGGAGTTGGAAGAAGACTCATGTAATGATGAGGATGCAAGACAGGAGTTGCATAGTGCAAGAGCATTGGTTGAACCTGTTTGGAAATGTTATTTATGTGACGATGCGAGGAATTCTTTTGAAGAAGAGTAGGCTGTTGCTTTCTCATCTTAAACGGATTTGTGGAAATGTCTAGTAACCCTAAACATGAGGGCATGGATATATGGGCATTGCACAATGGACAGTAGTCTGGATTTTGGTGTAGATTAGCCAAATATATGTATATGGATGTATTTATTCAGATTGCGACAATGGTAAAGATATCAGACTCCTTGTCTCTGTCAAGTCGAACACACCTCTTAAAGATTGCAGATGCAGGAATCATGTTGTACAGAAAGGAAAGAAAAGTGTGCAGACCAATTATCATGTTGCAAATGGGGGCAGTCATAAACCAAATGGATTGTTATTCCTTTTAAGATCCAGTGGTGCCAATAAGCCATTTAATATTTGCTGATGATGTAGAATTTGAATTTTGAGTTTTACTCCTGTGTCTTGTCTCGAGATTTAGGCATCCCATTCAGGAGGATAAGCAACCAAATGCCCAGATCAGACTAGTAATGTTGATGATGATGATCTTGGTTGTTTTTTTCTTCACATAATGTGGATTCATTTGTTGAATTGAAAAATAAGAACAAAAGTGAGACGTTTGCATAATGGCAAGAGTTCGTTCTATTTTGAACTTCTAATGTTGGTCATAGTAGAACAATTTCAAGATCAATGTTGAACTCTTTTCTTTTACATTATGTAGATCCTAATCTTTTTGCATTCAGGAAATATCACTTTTTGGTCGGTGACAGATAAAATCATAATTTGCTCAACGTGTTAAGTTTAAGCTAATTATCAACCCACTCATTTATCAGCTCAATTCATTTTAACTCACCTATTATATATAATATGTTAGTCTAAAACATTTTGGCTCATTGATCCCTAACTATCCTGGTGGCAAATTAAAGAGCTCATTGAAACTCTTTAGTTGGTCTCTTTACAAAGCAAAAGGACATTTATCATGCTTAGCAAGTTTTGGAGTTGGGGTCAAGGTCAAGGTTGAAAGTGGGGTCACCGTGTTCGTGTTGGATCTCGGGTTGAAGTCAGGATCTATATTTCATAGTGATAAAATTGAAAAATATTTTTCGGGAAAATAGTACTACTACTTAATAATAAAATAGAAAAATGGGAAAGGAGTGATGGACGGTCAGTAGTTGACGATGGCGAGCATAACGGGTCACGGTTCTTGTGTTATACTATAATTGAACCAAGTCTTGACCACCACGAAAACCCAATAAAATAACCCCTCCATTCTCTTCGCATTTCCACAACGCTAACACCAATTCTCTCTCTCTCTCTCTCTCTCTCTCTCGATCGATCGAATTGGAATTGGAATTGGAATTGGGTTTTCACTTTGCTCTGTAAGAAGACGAGTATGGGACCTGGATTGTTCTCTGATATCGGCAAGAAGGCCAAAGGTAATTTTTCCCGATTTTTAATTGATGTTCATGAACTATGAATGTTTTTGAATAATCAAAAGATAAAATGTTGTGCTGTTTCAATTGATAGATCTGCTGACGAAGGACTATATCTCCGATCAGAAATTGTCCATCTCTACCTACAGTGACACAGGAGTGGTATGAGTTTGTTCAGTTTTACCTCTATTTGTTGCATACTAGTTTTCATATCCTTTAGAGTTTTTATGTGCACTTTGAGTTGCTATTGGAGGTCTATCTCTCCAGATTTCGAGATTCCAAGTGTCTATTTTCGAATGTATATCAGTATATGGCATTTTCTTTGTCTAATTTATGTGTGGAATCTTATGAGATTGACGAGAAAAAATCTCTACATGTTATGGTGCGTTAATTGATGTGAAGAATTTTTGTTTATATCAAGCATATTTGTGTTGGTTTCATTGTGTTAATTTTTCCCCGTTTTGGTAATGATATTTGCCAAATGAAAATTAATTGTGCCATATCGCAATTGGTATAATACATAGAAAATTGTATTCAGCTGATAAACTCAATAAGGAGAACACGATATTAGGAAGTGTCGTTTAGTAATAGTGTAATACTAGATAATCAATCTTCATAATCAGGAAACTGATTATGTCAAAATGAATTGAATTCTAGTTTACTGTTTGGAGGATACGAGTGATTCTTTTAAAGAGGAGTATTCTCAATTTGACTATGGACAGAGTAATTAGATACATTACTTTTGAATCTTAATCATATATAAGTTTCGGTTGTTCTCTTTGACTTACCTTGAGAAATAATCGCACTTTTCCTCAAAAGTCAGGTCCCAATCACTGTATTCCTGTGTTTTTGTTGTATTAAACTTAGATGTCATGCAGAGCATATTTTTCCTTACTTTTGGTGCATCAATTGGTTCCTTTTTTATGAGGAAAAACAGCTAATACTGACTGTATACTTAAAACCTGTTGGAGCCGGGGAGGTAGACCATTAGTTGTGCCTCCATCTGTTTGAATAGTAACTTGGCAATAGTTTTCAACTTTTCATTCACTAAATTTCATTTGGAAGAAGCATTGGTAATAGTTATCACCTTCTAAATTCAAAGCAGAGACAAAGAACTCCTAAATTTTGATGTGTTCCGCGAGATGTTTTAAGAATCCTTGTTTGATGAGACAGAATATTTTCCATCGTCTCTTCAATGTTTATCTGCCAAATCTTTGCTGGGCATATTTGTGTTTAAGGTTGCTTGTCCTATCTTGATAACTCAACTCATTCCATTTTGTTCAATGAAACTGGCATTATTTGAGTTTGTAAAAGTCGTCCAATTTGAATTAGAGACATACATGGAAGAAAATGTGCATTTATATAAGATCTTTTTTTTTTCATAAGTAATGAAGTTTGCATTTATATTAATCTCTTTTGATGCCCATCCATAGTTGGTCCACATGTTTGAAACCCAGGGAATATTGGCCCTCCTCTCTACCTTGCTTTCACTTAAATACCATGCTCCAGTCAGCAGAAAGGTCGTCATGATGTGTGCCCTACTCACATTGGTATTAGATCTTATAATCCCATTCATATAGTTTCTTGAAAAACATGATCTTGATGGGCAAATTCCTGCTTAAAAAATTAACAAGTAACTACTGCTAGAAACCAAGAAGAAGCTTCTCAATTCAAATCTTTTTGCGCAACACATGGAAGAACTCCACTATAATCGCTTTCTTCAAGATATGATTCTGAAATTGCAAAAACCTTTCTAGTGTTTTGTCCTTAGGGTGATGCCTTATGTTTGATTGATTATTTACGTCTTTTCCAAAGCATTTGTGGCATCTCTTGAGTGATGTCAAAAGATTTAAGGTATCTATTAGAAAACTGGCAAGTTCAAAAGGTCCCTAGTAGGCTGAAACAGTTATGGAGGACTATCCCACTCTACAACTTCTGGACAATCTGGTTGGAAAGGAACAACGCTTGTTTTGAAGGGCATAGAGCACATTCCTAGAGTTAAATATAAGTGTGTACAGAACCTGTACTTCTGGTGTAATAGCAATATGTAGTTAATCTAGATTAGTACATGGATTTTCTGGAGTTAAGTAGAGAACAATAGCAGATTGTCTGGCTGGGTCTTGTGTTATGTTATGTATCCTTCTGTACCTTCTTGGTACTGTTTCAACAATACTTTACGTTATCAAAAAAAATAAATACATAGTTTCAGATCTTTCCCTCAATCATTTATTTCTTATGTGCAGTAGTTATCTTCTTATTAAATTCTTTTAGCAATAGATCTATGGAGACCAAATTTCATGTTCTCTAATCACGATTTCTTAGTGCAGGCCCTTACATCAACCGCAGTGAAGAAAGGAGGGCTTTCAACTGGAGATGTAGGAGCGCTGTACAAATACAAGAACACTTTGATTGATGTCAAAGTTGATACAGGATCAAATGTGTGTTGCTCACGCCTTGATGTTCTTAATGATGTTTGTTTTTGCTGGATATCCTTCACATTTCTATCTTCCTGCAGATTTTAACAACTCTTACTTTGACTGACATCGTCCCATCCACAAAAACCATTGCCTCTCTGAAATTCCCCGACTACAGTTCTGGCAGGGTAAGCTCTTGCCATCTCTTTTGGGCTCATTTCTTGGGTCCATTGCTGGAAAGGATAAAAGAGTTCTCCCTTCTCAAAACTTGTCTTGTGCTTTCTTTTTTCAGCTAGAGACTCAGTACTTTCACCATCATGCAACCTTCACCACTGCTGTTGCTCTGAAACAATCCCCTGCAGTAGATCTTTCAATCACACTTGGTACTCCAACTTTTGCTCTTGGTGCAGAGGCAAGTTATGAGACTGCAACAAGTAAACTAACAAAGTATACTGCTGGCATTAGCGTGACAAAACCAGATTCCTGTGCTGCTATAATCTTGTAAGTTTAAGCGTTAATGTCCGTCCATAACTTGTGCCATCAGAAGCACACTTGATAAAAAAGATTGAGTTTGTGATATTTGTTGCTCTTTTTTGGCCTTAAGAGGAGACAAAGGGGACACCATAAAGGCATCGTACATACATCATATGGATTCACTGAAGACGACAGCTGCTACGGGTGAAATAACTAGACGATTCTCCACAAATGAGAACACATTTACAGTTGGTGGGTCCTATGCTGTGGATAGCCTGACAATTGTGAAACTCAAGCTCAACAATCATGGAAATTTGGGGGCTGTGTTGCAGCATGAGGTGATTCCAAAGTCATTGTTGACCATTTCTAGTGAATTCGACACCAAAGCCTTGGATAAGACTCCCAAGTTTGGTGTGGCACTAGCTCTTAAGCCTTGATAGGACTGCAGCCTGCCATTCGTGAACTCACACAAAGGAAATTCTTTGGGGTGACATGTGAAAGGAGGCGCTCAATAAGTAAGTTCATAGACACTTTTTTTTTTTTTTCAGGAATGGATCTGTTCCTATAGGTGGTTCCCAAAATAGACCAGCTTGTGGCATTTCACAATTTTCTATTTGTCTTTACCCTAGAGCAATTTTTTCTTAACGTAAGAAGTCCAGAATTGACAGCTTTTACCTGAGTAAGTGTTTTTGTTTTCGTGGGGATAGTCATCCATCTAATCACAGTGATTGGTAAAGATTATTTAGAGACGGACCTTCAGGCAATAGTTTTCTGTTGTGTGAAATTGAGAATAGGTTATAATAATGCAAATAAACAGCATTAGTCTCACATCAGAAAAACGTAGTACTGTTTGGTATGAAAGAAAATAAGTGAATTAAATTTGTTACTTATCTTAAAAAATAAACAAGTGCGATTAGCTAAAATTTATCAAGGAGAAGTTTTTTTGCTGAAAATATCAAATCATATCCAAATATGGAGGTGGAGGTGTTTTGTAGAGTTTTGAATACGTGTTTGTTTTATTTCTCTTTACTTAAAAATGAAAATCAAACCGGAGGCATCAATTGAACATTCTCTTCGCTCTGCTCCTGCCTCCTGGTAGGAAACCGTTTAGTTTTAAGAATGTGGAGACCAAAAGTGTCATATTTTGTATACGTTAGGGGCTTGCATTACATAAATTATACCGAAAAAAAAAAGATCAAAAAATCTTAAAGAGAGTGGGTGGGTATGTATGTCATCAATACAGAAATTGTCCTCCCTCCAATATGGCACATCCTTTTTAAATCAGGTGATATGATAGTTATGGACTCTATTTTATCATTCAAATATAACTATACAATACAAAAGATATGGTTTTTGAATATGATACAACCGAAAAATATCACAACAAACAAATCAAAAAGAGAAAAACCAACCTTATTTTGGTGGGTTCAAATTAGATGACATTTTATCAAAACCAAACAGACCTACGTATTTAAAGCCAAAACTGCAACTTTTTTCCTCAAAAAAACATAAACGGTATATAAAAAAAAAAAGGCAAAATCAATCCTAAGGGAGCGATGTCTTTCGAACAAAATTAACACATTAAAAAGTTCAATTAAAATCGCTGCTGGAGCAGCAATTTGGTCAATTTTTTATTTATTTTTTGAAAAAACTGAAATCGCTGCATGGACAGCATTTTTCCTCAATTTTTTTTTTTTTTGGACAACTCCTTGTCACTCGAGCATCATGAGGAGGCAGGCACCTTTTGCTCTAATTCTCAGGCAGCAGTGTTACACTTGTGGTTCCAAATCTAGACCTAGAATTCTTCAACTTTAAGACAAGCAGCCTAAACTCACTTTTTCAGTTATTCAAACAATGATCAAGTTGTCATTCGACTTAAAGCTCCATTTTCTATTGAAAAACAAATCTAACATGAACAAGAAAAACTAACTTCCAAACCAATATCCTTTGGAACAAAATGGTTTTCCCTTCTTCTCTTCCCAACTATTGTTTCACTTGCTCTATTCACTTCCTGCCTTTTTTAAGAAGAATCCTATGAGCCCAAGATATAAACCTCCTAATAGATTCAAAACACCAGGGACTCAATCCCAAACTAGTTATTAGGGTCAACACTATGAATCCTATTTATCCCTCTCCTCTATTTGGCTTACCCTTTACTAGAACAAATGCAAAACTTGCTCATTTAACTTCCTGACATTTCTTCAGAGAGAGAATCTTACGAGCCCAAGATATAAACCTACTACTAGATTCAAAAGACACTAGAACTCAATCCAATTTATCCTTCCACTCTATTTGGGTGATCCTATTAATAGAACAAATACAAACCTTAGATCACAATATAGTGACCAAAAAAAATTACAATGCTTGCAATCAACCACATGGGCTAGAGCTAAATCTACATATTCCCTTGAACCGAACACACAGGCTGAACATAACTTCCATCATGTACAAGCCAAGAATACACTACGAACAACTCTAATGCTATTTCTTAATTACCTCAGAACTACATATCTAGAACCTCGGAATAAACAATAAGAATGGCATTCTTAACAATCTTAATCACTAAACATTTCACAGATATATTCAAAGCACAAACTGGTTAAAGCAATCATTCTAGCTGAAAGAAACATAAATAAAGTGAAACAGGCGCAGCAGTTAAAATCTTTTTAACTTTTATATTGATCAACCAAAATTAACAACTTTTAGCATCATTCAATTAGCAGAAAAAAACCCCAAAAATTCAAAGATCTCAAGAACCCTAATAAACCAAAAATGTACTGATATAACCTCTCTTAAGCTGAGATAGAACAAAGATGTCTTTAAATCTAATCAACACTCTGCATGACATCTTAAGCAGTGAACTTTGCACCCTTATCCTTATCAGTTGCCCGGAACTTCAGCAGTGTTACACCAACGACCACTTCTAGTTCCAAATCCAGACCTAGAACCTATCAACTTTTAGACAGCCGATACAATGATCTAGTTGTCAGACTTAAAGCTCCATTTTCTATCGAAAAACCAACTTCCAAAGCAACCCTAAACCATCTTTTCCACTTTATCCATTGGAACAAAATGTTCAGGTGCAGCAGAAAAGATCAGATGGAAAATGGAACAGTGTTATTCCAAATAAATGAAGTATCTCTCTTTACACATCTTTTCCGTTTGTTTTCCCTTCTCTTCCCAACTAGTGTTTCACTTGCTCTAATCACTTCCTGCCATTTCTTAAGAAGAACATTATGAGCCCGAGATATAACCTGCTAATATAATATTCAAGACACTAGGACTCAATCCCAAACTAGTTAGGTCATCACTCTGAATCCTATTTATCACTCCCCTCTATTTGGGTGACCCTATTAATCAAACAAACGCAAAACCTGCTCTATTTACTTCCTGCCATTACTTCAGAGGAAGAATCCCACAAGGCCGAGATATTAAGCTTCTAATAGATTCAAGACACCAGGACTCAATCCTGAACTAGCTAGCATTGCAACACAATGAATCCTATTTATCCCTCCCACTCTTTTTGGGTGATCCTATTAATAGAATAGGATGCAGAACTTCTATCACAATATAGTGAACAACAAAGAATTTACAACGCTTGCAATCAACCACATGAGACAATAGATAAATCTACATATCCCTGAACAAAACTGAACATGCAAGCTTAAGATAATTTTCATAAAGTACAAACCAAAAATACACTACGAACAACTCTTTAAGTTTAGAAGCTATGCAGTTCCTTAATTACCTTGGAAACTACATAGATAGAACCTCAATATAAACAATAAGCATGTCAGTCACTAAACATTGCACAAGTTATATTCAAAGCACAAAGTGGTTGAAGCAATCATTCTAGCAGAAAGAACCATAAATAAAGTGAAACAGGCACACAAGTTAAAATCTTTAACTTGAGTTATATTGATCAACCCAAAATTAACAACTTTCAGCAACATTCAATTAACATTAAATAAACCCAAAAATTCAGAGATCTCAAAAACCCTAATAAACCAAAAACGTACTGATATAACCTCTCTTCAGCAGAGATAGAAGAAAGATGACTTTAAATCTAATCAATAGTCTGCATGACCTCCTCAGCAGTGAACTTTGTACCCTTATCCTTATCAGCAGCAGCACGTCCCTTAGCCTTACGATCCAACAAAGACTTACGATCCTTATCGAGTCTGAGTTTGGTAACAACAACCTTAGATGGATTAATACCAACATTAACAGTAGATCCATTAACCTTCTCTCTCGTTATACGCTCAATGTGAATCACCCATTTCTTACGGTACACTTGCATAACTTTTCCTTCACGGCCCTTGTAGGTTCCTCTTACTACTTGAACTTCATCGTCTTTTCTCACCGGGATAGATCTGACGTTGTACTTGGTACGTAACTCAGATGAAAGGGGTGCGCTCATCAACACCCTGCGAACGCTTGATGGAGCAGTGAAATGGGCCTTTCTGCTCTTACGGCGAGAGGAGGAAACTCTTGGATTGTACTTCATTGTTGCAGAAACGGATTCTCACACACACTTTTTCTCTGTAAATGCGGCTGATGAAGAAGATGAAATTAGGGTTTTTTTGGTTCTTATAGGGAGAAGATTGTGGATAGTGAAACTAGGGTTATGTATTGGGCCTTTGTTTTGATTTACCCATTATTGGACTCGGCCCATTTAAAAAGATTGGGGTTTGAAACTCTGGGAATTTAGTGTGAATTTGAAAGAAGTATCTTGAGTGAAATAATAAAATATAAAAATATGTGAATTATTATTTCACTCGTGATATTTCTTATAAGTTTAAAATAATGTCATGAGGTCTAACCTTTTACGTTTATTAATTTCTGGAGTTCAATAAGTATATAGTAGAAAATTTATTTAAAAATCAAGTCGAAATTCCAATATACGGTGATAGGGTTTCATTTGTAAGGGCATTTTGAGCTACGGTAGAGTTCACTTGTAAAAATTTCGAACTTCGACACAAATATTTTCATGTTTTAGATAAGAATAATTTTGTTCAAAAATTTTTCTGCATTAAAAAAAGGTCTAAATCTTGAATAGTGAGATGGTACTACAATTTGATTAGCTATCCAAAAGTGGCTATTCTTGGGTTTCATTTGTTTATCAATGTTTTAATCCATTGGTTTACTACTTAACAAATAAACAACTTCAATTGGTTTCTAATATTTTTTTTTTATGACAAAGGAAACCCGCAGCCGCTGTGCAATTGGTTTCTAATATTATGGATGTAAGATTTACTCATTCTTTAAAACTTGTGAATAATATAACAGAATAAATAAAATAAAATACTGTAGATAGAATTTGTGGTTGAACACCATATAAAATCTGTCCATTTGAAAAAAAATATATAACAAGATAGTTAAAATCAAGAAACGCAGTATATATATGAACTCTACAAATTTACACCGATCCTCTTCTAAATCAATGGTAATAACTTTAACACATGCTGTGAATGAATACTCAAAAACAACAGAGAAAGGAATATGTTTTACAAAAAAAATCAGAGTTTTAAAACCCCTATTTACATTTTTCACTGTTACCTATAAGGAAGTCTCCATTTTTTATGCCAATATATAGACACTCTAGACCACAAAGGGAGCCCGAAACTGTACTCAGGACGATGATCTAAAGGTCTACCCACTGTCAATGGTAGCCACACATACCTCGAATCCTTCAAGTCAGCCGGATTCCACCTATCTGCCATGAAGATAAAGAGACCAGGTACCCCAGATAAAGGAACCACAAATGTACCCTGAGCAAAGAAAGTAGTTAGTCGAAAAATCTTGTTCCCGCCAATGCATGGGTTTCCAATGGTCTCCCATGGCCCCATAATTGATTCGGATGCATGAACAAGGGCCTCATTTGGAGACCAACTAGTACAGCCAGATGTGATCATGTAATATGTTCCCTGGTGCTTAAATAGAGCAGGTGCTTCCCTGTGTTGTCCGATAAGAATCTTTCTCATGCTCTCTGTCGCATCTATATACTCTTCGTTAAGTGGACCAATATGAAGGTCCTTGTTGTGTTCCGATGAGTAAATCAGATATGCTACACCGTCATCGTCTTTGAACAGTGTCATGTCCCTGCTATCATACCCATGAGGCCGCTTGCTATACAAATAATTGAAGGGGCCAGTGGGCAACTCACTAATGGCAACACCCACAGAAGCTTTGGTGTAGTTGGCATCGTCGATATGCATCCACATCACATATTTACCTGTCTTCTCATTGTGAATTACTTTAGGCCTCTCTAGCACATTCAATTTGTATAAATCATGTGTCTCGTTTTTTTCTTCAGCTGCTAAAACAATGCCTTCATTTTTCCAAGTCCACAAATCTTTAGACGAATAGCAACTGACACCAATGACATCAACCTGCAAGGAAAAAGCATGGAAATGAAAAGCTGAAAACCTTAAAGCACAACTGAATGCCAACCAAGAAAAAATATTTGGCCTTTGTCAAAACAGCTTATAAGAGCACCAATGTTGAGTAATCAATAAGAGATGAGCTGTGAAGGAACTAACGAAATTCCCAGATTCCAACCTGATTTAACAGTATTTGAGGACAATGATATGAAGAATTTGTTTAATGGGCTCTCCGAACATGAGATACATTGTCATCATTTCACCAAAGCACTTAATGCCATATGCAAAACTTTCGTCTACATCAAACAGCAAAATCCAGTCTAATACTCTCTCTGTTCCAAATTTATGCGACACACTTTCCTTTCTAGTCCGTCCCAAAACGAATGTCACCTTTCTATAATTGACAGTAATTTAACTTCAAAATTTTCCTTTTACCTTTAACGAAATGATCTATAGCCACACAAATGGTCAAGGAGTGTTTTAGACGACAAATTTCAAAAGTATCTCTTTCTTGCTTGCACTTTGTGCCAAGTTAAATGGTGCCACATAAATTAGGGACTGAGGAAACAATCAACATTAGCAACATCTAGGTCACTTCAATGTAATGTCACATTTGCCTACAGACTAAATCTCTACAATGTCTGAGATTCCAAGAGTCAACTTCCAGTGCTCATATCCTGCCTTCCAACGATTCCTAACTTACCAACCGGTACAACAAGAAAGACCAACACTTGGATTAGAAAGTAATCTCATTTTAGCATGAAAAATGAGATAATACTTTATACCATTATTAAAAATAACCATGAAAAAAGGAACAGTAGCCAGAAACTAAGCACAAAACTAGTATGCGTTCCTTTCTTCTGACTATAAAGTGCTGTACAGAATGCCTCCCCATGACTATAAACTTCCGTACTGTTTTTTCCTCAATATTGCCACATTATAATTGTAGAAAAGAAGCAATTAGGGGGGAATTTGAGAGAAAATATGCCTCCTACCATAATCAAGTTACAACTCAAGAATTTATTAGATAAATTAATCAATGAGGAAAAGAGGCAATATATTTTATCTTCCAAATCCAAATGTTACATCTCTTAAATTTCAGCAGTTAAACGGGAATGGAACAACATTCAATTTTAAAATTCAGAGATCAAGACAGAAAATAATCTCCATTTCTCTGATGATTTATTAGATCAAGATACTGAAATCATAGACCATGGGATTCTAGACACACACTTCCTACTCATCACTCCATCAGTCATTTTTACCTCGTCTCTTCATGCTTGCACCATCTATCATTCTATCCAATTAGAATACCAAAATCGTAGACCGCGGATCCTAGATGCATCAATGTCTCTTCATACCTTCTCCGTTATCATTCTTTTCTTCCTTTTTTTGAATTATTTTTTCCTTCCTAATTAATTTATTGTCAATTTTTGTGGGGCAAATGGATCTTGTTTTTCACACAGCACTATCATTCTCTATAACAACCCCACATTGAGCATACAAGGCCACATTGGCGCGTCAATTGAACAGCTTTCATGATGTAAGTTCATCACTGATGGAATCAACTAAGCAGTGTTGGGTTAACAATAGAATTGCAGAATTGAGAGGACCAATAGATGATGATTTTATCCACACACAAACGAAAAAGAAACAAAGATAGTATTTGTTGCTGCATAATTGTCCTAATTTCATAAAAGACACAAATGGATGGTTAACTTATAGAATGGAGGAAAGGTAGTCGCAAAGAATCCATATGCATAACCAATGGAATGGAGAAAAGGACCACGAGTGTTTTAGCACAGACAAGGCTTCACAGGTGACTAAGTTCGGTTCTTTACTGTCTAAAGGAGAACACAAGCAAGATGTCACACAGTATTTGTTTTAGAGTGTTCTTGGACGGGCATAAGGTCTCGTTTCATTTTTCCATTTTCAGTATCTTTTATTCAAGTACATTGTATATGACAGACGAGAGGGGAGGAGAATTGCCTAGACTACAAGGTGTAGACAAGACGTTCTAGACAACACAGCGATGGCGTTACATAAAAAAGTTATTAACCTGTAACCCATGCATCAAAGTCCAAAACTTACCCTTGCAGCTCCCTTTTTGTGAGCATGATAAGTGGGGCCATCTTTATACTCTCCATACCAATAATGCATTTTTGTCCTCAAATCGTAAAGAATGCCTCCCCCATGAGCCTGTATCGGGTTTCCCTCTGTATCTAACCATATTCTTCCTGGGTGGTAATAGTAGGTATCATTCCCATTCTCCTTCCTAGAATCCACAGCAGTCCTCTGATCAGGGAAAAACACATTCCTTAGCTGGGAAGACTCGTCGAGGAATTCATCAATGAAGGTGGTTGGCCGTTTAGGCTTCCGTTTGGCAGCACGTGTGGATCGCTTCCTGGGCTGTGGAAGCTGTATATTCTCCTCCTCGACCTTTTCAAGTATGCTAAACTGTGTGCGCTGGTTTGTACTTAAGTGAGTCTCCCCACTTTGCGCGTTTCTTTGATGAGCAAAGGAGAAAAGGTGAAGGAAAAGAAGGCACCCTACAACAAGTGGAAACAATCTGCCCCCTGCATTGCAATGTAAAATGAATGATTCCTTGAATTTGTTCTTGACCCTCATTTTGTATCTTTGCTATCTTGAAAAGCTATGGAAATTCAAGCTAAATTCACAACTACAAGAAGATATATGTGGAGCATAATTGAGACAAGAAGCATATGCTCACGAATGTATGGACACATCTGCATACAAACATATATCTTGTGACTAGTTTATCAATATTTGAAATTGCATAACTTATATGAACAAGAAAGATAACAGGAAAAAAAAATTGTGTGAAGTGATTCGAGAGTCCTAAAGTCTAAGAAGTCATTTGATGAGACATTTATGACACAATGTTCAAGTTTAACCATCCAGCTTTGACCAAAATGGACCCTTTAAATTTAGGAGAATTGGTCTATCCGACACTGAAGCATAAATAGCCTTCCAAGTTTATACATTTCAATCAGCTTTGGTCCAAGCAAACGATAACCAGATGAGAAACATCACCAAAATTAAACCCAAATTCTACGGATTGGACTAAATTCATCTCTCGAACATTACACTTACCAACTTTTCTTTCTTCCTTTTTCATTTCGGTAAACATTACACTAACCAAGAATATCATCTACTCTACAGTAAGCACTTTTGATCAACCTATGTTGCTCGGGTTCTTCAAAAATGTCAACGGACACAAAAATAGTGTATTTTCGGAGGATCCGACCTGGCTGTGGCCACATTTTAGGAGAGTCAAGCAACAAAGGGAATAACTACAACATACCCCGTGTAATCCTACAAGTGGAGTCGGGATAAGGTAGATTGTACACATACCTTATCCCTACCTCTACAAGAGAAGCAATTTTAGCTAGATGCTCAGCATAGGGAATAACTATAACAAACCAATAACAACAACATACCCAATGTAATCACACAAATGAAATCTGGAGAGTATAGATTGTACAAAGACCTTATCCCTACCTCGAAGAGATAAAGAGACCGTTACCAATAGACCCTCAACATAGGGAATAACTATACCAACTATCCTTCATCTGAAAACAAATCTTTCAGAAGAGACCAACCCAAAATCCAAATGGGTCAGCCCAAGATCCGCAATAAACACCATTGGGAAACCAACCTCTAAAAATATGAGCCAAACAAACTCCAACAAAATGAGTAGGGTCTAGCAAATTATTTGGTCTCTCAATAAAAGGGGTGAAGGAAAAATGTAAAATTCTACAAAAAACTCATCAACAACAACAACAACAACAAAAGTTTACCAGAACACAGCCTTGAAGTGGATTGAACAAAATCTCTCGACATATGTTTTGTTCGTGTCAGCCCAAAAAGCAAAGCCAGGCAATAGTTAAACAACTAATCATCAAATTTTCATACAAAATCAGCTACTACAATACAAGTTCTCAAGAACCCGTGTTGGGTATATCATTTCTGTATATGAATTTCAGTAAATCAGCTATAGAAGTTGAAAAGAAACCATTTTTTTCAGAAAAGGGAATAAGATAAAAGGAGATTTGAGTAAAGGTTTGTTGTTGGATCTTGGATTAATAATGATGATGAAGAAGAAACTTCAGACCAAAGTTCCTCTTGTCGGTCCCTTTTCTGCAGTCACAACAAAATTTTCAAAACTTTACGGTCACCGAAAAAAAGTTTCCCAAAATAAACTATGTTTAATGGCTGTGTTCCTAATTACTTATCTATTTTTTCATTTATAGTTGTTTCTAATTACTTGTTCATTTTAACAAAGAAAAGATAATTTTTTTATCTATTATACCTTCAATTAAATGACTAATTACTTTGAAAAATGCAAAACTTCTCATCCACTTCATAATTAATAGGGGTAAAATGATAAACTCACTATGTCATTAATTGATTTCTTAATAGGTGTGTCAATTCAAAAGTGGACAAGTAATTAGGGACAGAGGGAGTACTTTACAATGCATTTTTAAAAATTAATATAAATATTTTACTATAATATTCTTATAGATTGAAATATTTAAAAAATAAATACTAATTAGTATTCCCTCCGTCCAACGATAGTTGACCACTATATTATTTTGGGATGTCCAACAATACTTGTCAATTTTATGAAATTAATGGATAATTTTACACTTAATTTCTAATTTACCCTTAACATTAATTATAGTCATTTCCATGTCACATTTTTCAAAACATTATATGTATTACTCCCTCTGTTCCTATCTCTAGTCACCATTTTAGATTTTACGTGCATTAAGAAATTATATAAGTTTATTATTCTATCCTTATTTAATATTTTTTTTAAGTCAAGTTTTCAATCAATGTATATGAATTAATTCATTTTGATCAATTAATTTGACCAATGAACATGAATTATTTATTTTGTTTTTCTATGTTGGTCAAATGTATATTTTCAAGGCTAATAACTCATAATGGAAAAATAAGAAAAATATTGTAATTTATGCATTGATTTTATGAAAATGACAAGCATTATGGATCAACTATTTATAGTAAGGATGTCATATAAAAAAGAACGGAGGGAGTATATTCAAAGGGTGATATAGTAAAATTACACTTCTATTTATAGTTCCATAAGAAATGTGCAAAGTCAATAGTGAACAATTATTATTGGACAGGGGGAGTATTAAAGACAAAACAGTAAAACGAGATTAGAATTGAGTCCAAATTGAGCTTTTTACTACAACGGCTTGTTCCGTCGCTATTTAAAGAAACTGAATCTCAAGAATTTTTAAAAAACACCACCAATTTAAATTCGGGGTGACACGACGCAAATTTTGAAATTTGAAATTGATTCGGCTGACGTCATCCCGTCATAGAGGAAATACTCAATATGGCGGCCCTGCTGTAGCGATGTATCAGTCGTTCTAGCGGGGTCAACAGGGTAGAAACTTGGTAACACAAATTCTTTTAATTTTCCCTCCGCCTCTTTAGTGGACAGTGGTAAAAGCAAACAAGGGTTACTCCAAAAACCCTCCAAAAGTTGCTTCAGACTTGGGGACAAGGGAGAGCAGTAATTCTAGCGCAAGGAGGGTCAAACCCATTCAGTTTACGTCAGTCAGAATTCAACCCCATGGAACCAGAAGCTTGTGTTCAAAGTTCTTCGGCAGTTATTTGGCGTCCAAGTAGGTTAGGCTTAACTGGATAGTTAAATCTGTCTTTCCCTACATAATACCATGTGAATTGTCGGGAGGTTGCATATATAGGCCTTCAAGTACGGATTTTGGATGATCGAATGTGTGGATCGCGGTTGTTTAGGATGTTGCGGTACTTAATTTGATGATGTGGACCTTACGGATGTTGTTATGTGTTATTCTAAGGGCGGTAACGGGTGGGTTATGGGTTATAAGAGGGAAGAACTGTCCCAAAAGAGCCATCTGAGAGTAGGTGATGGTTATTGTTTTTCAAGTTATGTTAATTATCTCTATAGTGAAACATGTACAATGCATGATGGGAAAACATAAAGGTTGAATGTGAAATGTTGTCAATCTTCTGTAATGAAGATATTTTTGTTTACTTGTACTCCATTGTGATTGTGATTGTGTTTGTGTGATTATTGGTTAGTTTGGGTACCACGATTAGTATAGGATATCTTTTGGTTGACTATGGTACCACACCTAGTACATATTATTGATTGACTCGGGTACCACGCCTAGTACGAGATAACTTTTGGTTCGCTCGGGCACCATGTCTAGTACATATTAACGGTTGACTCAGATACCACATCTAGTACATGATATTATTGGTTGGCATGGGTGAAAACGACATGGATATCATAGATCATATGAAAGCTTTAGATGAGCTTGATGACATCAAATAAAGACATATAATGTGTTGAAGGTCCATCAAAGTGAAGAGAGAGAAGAAAGTGACCATGTGTGCAAATGACCATCTCATAAATTTAAGAATTCACAAAAGAAGGCAACCAAACAAGACCTTTATCTCGTTAAAGGTAAAATTATCTAAGAAGTGTCTATTTTATTTTATTAGTATAAATAGTACTAGTTTTTATCATTTTGGAAGACTAGATTATGAAGATTATGATGAATTGAATATTTGAGAGATTTGAAGCTTGTAGTTTCTAGGTGAAGCCTAGAATTAGTGTAGTTCGTAGTTAGTAATTATAGTTTAGTGATTAGGGTGGATTCCCTATATTGTTTGTGTTAACTTCTTCTAACTTAATCAATTGTCCAATTATCTTCTTTGTGGATTCAATTTGGTTTTCTCATTTTTGTTGAGTTTGGGTTATTGTTATCTTATCAGATTCAATTAAGAGGTGAAACTATAAAGTCATTTTTTTCTCATAAGTTCGATTATATTTCGATAATATCACAAATATTTTCTTATTTCTTTCAATTGCCCATTTAATTCTTATCATTGGGTAACACACCTAGTACATGTTTGACTACTCGATTGTATGTTGGTTTCATGAGTGAATCAGATTTAATTCATTGAAATGTAATTGTTACATGTTGTTCCGTGAATGGACGTAAATTGTGTTTCAATGTTGAGAGGGTTCTTGTGTAGATCAGGAGGGCATATTAAACAATGTAGATAATGTTTGGAGGTCCTTGGTAGTCTGGATTACCTTAAAAGGTGTTAAGAGTTAGGTTTGGGTGAATGTTTATGATTTTGGGTATGTCTCGAGTGGTTGTTAAGTCATGATGTTGACTGGAAGCCTTGCTCATTCACTAGCTTGTGTGGTATTACCAGTCTGAATAGCCTAAGACATATCTGATTACAGGAATAGATCAAGGTAGTTTAGTAAGAGTCTCGCATGTGATTTGATAGATTGGTCAAGGACCAGGGTATTGGCTTGAGATCTTGAGGGAGAGTAATAGTTAGGTTAACAACGTTGTAGTACTGGATAGAAAATCAAGAGTCTTTATATGATAGAGGGGTTAAGTATTGATCGGATGTGAGGGTGAAATGGCTTAGATAATGGAGTTGGCAGTGGGAAAAGGTGAGTGGTTTAAGGTCTATGGGTCATGATTATTAGAATCATAGTAAGATCGTGTGGCTACATATTGGGTTGGGTGATTCTTATATTGTATGTTTTCTTCTGAGTATTTGCATGACATTATGTGATAAATTTGGGTCGACTAATGATACCTATTAGTACGTGTTGTTTGTACTGATATTACTCTTGTTATGCCACTTGGCATAGTTTGGTTGCACGATCAGTGATGTATCTCAGGTGATGACGGAGATAATCCCCTCCAGCTTCTACCTTTCTTTCCTTATGGTGGAAGTCGTGTCTTATCATTTTGAACCTTGTAATCTCTTAAAAGCTCTTGTACCTGTTTAGACTAGTTCCTTGGAGAGGGTTCAATGTATTTTTTGACAAAAGTGTTATATATTTTTTAACTAAGTTGGGTATTTCCTTATTTAAATAAGAGGTTTAGTTTATATTTTTGTTCACTTCCACATTCCATGTTCCAGTTTGGAGGAAAGAGTTCTCCTATCTAGGTGTCAGAGTAGGTGCTCGCACGGTCCGGTAGGTTGGATTATGACATTTACACTACTGAATGAGTCAAAGTTTAAACACAAAATACATATACAAGATATTTACTTGTAAGGAGGAATGAGTAATTTATTCCAATATCAAACATAAAATGATCCAAAAAAATAGATCCAGAGATAAGTTTAAGAGGCAAAATAAGTTATTCCCCCTCTTGAGCATTTTCACAATGGTCTTTCCAAAAAAGAAAAATTCTCCTTATAATTTTTTATAGTTTCTATACCATGATATTTATTATTACTTTTTGTTTCTTTTAAGATTAACATATAAACATATTATTATGAGAAAATTGAGGTGTAAAACATAGGCCTTAGAGTCTGTTTGGATTGATTTATTTAGGTGCTTTTATATTAAAATAATTTTAAAGCAATTTTATAATGTTGGAGTAAAATTAAAAAGTGTTTATAAACACTTATTTTTAAGCTAAAATAACAAAAATTATAAGTCAAAAGTCACAAGTTAAATATCTATCTTATGACTTTTGGCCTATTACTCATAAGTCAAAAGACAATTGACAATTCAAATAGGCTCTTAGTGGACTCCCCCTACAAGCCGACCCTGACCCTAATATAAGGTGTGTTCGATTTGTTAGAAATTATTAGATTATCAGAGCAAAATCAAATCAACAATATATGTATACCTTAAACTGCAGCAGAAGATGGTGAATTTACTATCAACTTGAAATTGTTTCAAATCAGCTTTGTATTTCTAAAAAATGGAGTGTAATGTCACAAACTAAATGTCCTTTCTTTGATTGTTTGATGTCAATTCTGAGAAAGAAAGTTTCTAACTTTTTGTACTTCTGATTTTTATTTTCACACACTTTTTTGCCTGAAGGTGAAGCACTATATAAAAAAATGGATGTTGCGGTTCAACAATTATCATATAATTGTTTCCACCTTTTTTAAAAATTGTGTTTATCTTTTTTTTAGAAACTATATCAGGTCGAATCAGATCAAATTGTGTCGGATCATATGAGTGATCCATGATCCAAAAATATACATCTCTCATTCCACATACGATGGACAAGACCCCAAGCTAATACTTTATCAACTAGACACTCGATTCATATGACAAATAGTGTATGCCACTTGTGAGCGTTAAGAGCTTACCTAGAAGGTTTTACAAGCCTTACATAGAAATCCAATCACATGTGGAAAAAATTCACTACTAATATAAGACACTATTACTCATAGTACCCCAACCATTATTCACTACTTTAATAGTTTTGATCCGTATTCACAGTACCCAAACTGTGTGTGTCTGTAAATTAGACTCCACTTTTATGGTTAGTGTAATAGTTGACTTGTGTATACAAGTTAAATTATTCATTTTAATTCATCTTTCCTTTTAACTTAAATTTATCTGCTTCAAATCAACTGCTCTCCTAGACACACTGCTTTGTCGAATCATTCATGGCTATTAGTTATATGCTAAATTAGTAACACTGATTGAAACTTCAAGAAATAGTTTAAGGTTAAATGGTATTCCAACAAAAAGTTAATGTAACTTTTCAAGGTCTCACACAATGAAGAAGCATGGAATCATTCTTCCATTAACCCATTGATCGCTTAGCACACGTGATATGGAATACGTGCTATGATGTTTTCACCTTATATTGGTGCATGCGTCTTATTCTTTCAATTGTTCAACATCATACAGATCTTGGCCTTAGACACCTCTAGATGTTTAACCTGAGTTTCTCTCTTCAATGATCTTCAAACTCATCTTCTTAGAGAGATTTTTATCTGGCTTATAAAATAAGCCATAACATGGTAGTGAAAATCATCTCTTTATATTTCCAGACGTAAGAGGTGATTGTTCATGTGAGAGAGTCAACCTCATGACTTGTTTGACACATTTTATTTTAAAAATATTATTATATGCATATGAGATATGAATTTATACTTAATAGTCTTATATTTATGAGAATATTATAACAATCAAGTTATTTTACAATACAAAATATTATCATATCCTATGTAAATCTAGAGCTTTTACATGATTCTCAAACAAGTCTCTAGATATTGTCTTTTGTAAAAAAATCAACTATCATTTAACATGTAGGAATGTATTGTAAATTTATTTCTCCACTTGCTACTATGTTTCTCACAAAATTATACTTAATATCAACGTGTTTGGTCTTACTGTGATACTTACTTAGAATCTTTCGTGTATGTGATAGCCGGTTGACTCACAATGTAAAATTATGGGACCCTTGAAATTCTTTGCAATATTCAAATGCTTAGAGAATCTCTTTAACCAAACAACTTCTTGTACTGCAGATGCACAAGCTACGAAATCAAATTTCATGGTTGAAAAAGTTGTGCAAGTTTGTTTCTTACTTTTCATGAAATAGAACCATCATTAAATAAGCAAGCATAATTGGAGGTCGATTTTCTATCACATTGATCAGCTACCCAATCAACATTTGTATAATCTCTTATGAATATATTAGATCCACTATGGCATAATGAATGATATGCAGTTTTCTTCAAGCATCAAAATATTCTCTTTACAACTTTTCAATGATCTAGAATTGGATTAATACCTGCTAACCAGACCTATAACATAACAAATATCTAGGCGAGCACACATCAAACGTATATCAAACTCCCGACAACACCAGAATATGATACTTGAGACATGTCTTTTTTTTCTTTTTCAGGCTTTGAACATATGTCAAGGCTTAAAGTTCCACCTCTTGCTACAAGATTATCTATGAGTTTGCAACTATTCATTCAAAAGTATTTCAAAGTCCTATTTATATATGTTATTTGAGATAAACTATAACGATCCGAATTGTCGTTACTCAAAGGTATCTCGTGTGAAATTTCAAAATTCTAGAAATACGGTGTCAAATTCTTTAAAAATTAAGCTCATGACAAAATTGGCTTAATTTAAATTGATCGAATTGACGTTAGTCTGCCATAGCAAGAAGTGTCCCGCTATGGTAGCGCCGCTATAGTGTTTGTATGACCGCTTTAGCGGGCTGACGGGAATGAGGAATTAGACTCTAGTAAACACAATATCTTTTATTTTGTGAAAATTACAATAATATACTACTAAAGACTTTAATTAACAATATATACACATACTTCTATTTAATTACAAACATAGTTTTAAAATTACAAGCATAGCAAAATAATTAATTTTGTGGATTTAATTTAATTTAATTTTTTATTTTTGATTTTCTTCTCTCCTCTTTTTGGGATTATTTGCCTAATTTTGGGATGATAATTATGGTATTTAATTTTCCTATATTTTATCTCTCCAACTACTATTTTTAAGTCACACGTTACTGTGCCGATCCAATAATATTTTATTTTTCTGCCTTTTTTATACACTCCACAAAAGTAAAAGTTCTCTACACTAAACTAAAACCTTTTATTTTAATGCCTTTTTGATACAATCCACAAAAAGTAAAAGTCTTTACACCAAAGTAAAACCTTTTATCTTCCCAACATTTTTATTCATTCAAAACATTAGATATTCCTATGTAATTTATTTTGCTAAAAGTTTTCATCCTTCTCTCATCCATCATTTTCACCATTATTTCACTTTCATCCATCCCTTTCACCATTGTTAATTTTTTCTATTTCATATTTTGATTTCTATGGATAGAACTCCTCGAAAAAGTCTTATTCCATATTTTTGTAGCAATTGTGGTTTGTTTACTTGTGTATTTGATGAGTATGTGTGTCGAGAAGATATGAACATATCAATGACAGATTTTTATTCTGAAAATTTTCGTTTGAGATATGGAGCATTACTTTGAAATTACGGAAAGAGGAAACCTACTATTGGTACCGTCAGTGAGAGCGAAGCAACTGAAAAAAATCGCCAGTTATTAGAGACAACAATAAAATCTCTAATCAAATCAACGAGTGTGTTGTTATTATCCCCATATTTGGTTGAAGAAAATTATTCTCATGACAACGATTTTGAGGATGAAATCCCCATTTTTAAAAGATTAAGAGTAAATGAAAATTTATAGTGCAAGTTTGGTTTATAATACTAATGTATGTGATTCGTAATATACCATAGTATTATTACGAAAATGTATTTTTATTACGTCAATTGTCTATGTTCATTGTTGTTTCAAACTTAAGTAGTTGCTACAGATTGAATGTATGTTGTTTTGTATATAATACCAACATTTTTGTCACTATATACAACCATTATTATGACAATTTTTTTTGTATTACTCCAATATTATACCAATCTATATTTACGTTTAAAATGTGGGTTAATTCTGGTTTCAAATCAAATTTTTTACGTTAATTTATTGTTACATTGATTTTTATATGCAGAATACCAGAATATCAACCAATATATACCTCCTCATTTTTATCAATATTTGTGCTTACTCCACCACAAGTATTCAAATTGTGTACTTGGTGGTTATGATATACAACCATTATTATTAACATTTTTAGTATTACTCAACTATTATATCAAAAATTTTATGTTAATAGTGTGCATTAATTCTGGTTTCAATTCAAACCAAACTCATGACTTTAACTTGTTGTTATAATACCAAAATATCAGCCCCTATATATCCCTAATTTGAACAATCTTTATGATTATTTCACCAAAAGTATACCAAATATGTACGTGCTAGCCATTATAACAACCATTATTATTGATTAACATTTTTTAGTATTACTCAAACATTATACCAAAAATTTACTTGAACATTGTGTAATAATTTTTGTTTCAATTACTCTAAGTAGTTGTTGTTCGTATTCATATTTAAGGTTGGTATTTAATACCAGCCTTTCAATCAAACACGTGAATACCAACGATATGCCAATTAATCACTAATAATAAGAATACACTAATCAAGAGTAACCAAAGTTGGATAAAATTACATTTATCATTCTTAAAAAATCCCAAAATTTTTGCAAGAAGCAAGAAAACATTAAGAAAAAAATTAAAAATAATATATCATTGTTAATTCTAATAAGCAAACTTGGGGCAAGTCTTTTTGTTATGCCCTAATGTACCATATTTACTACTTGTGACTTTACTTCTCTTGTATTTTCCTTCGTTGATGTCACGATCCAAGCCTACACCCTGGATGTGGCCAGCACTCAAGAACCATTGTTGGTCCCCAGCGAACCCCCATCCTGACTGACTACAGGCGGAAGACTAACTCAAGCATACAAAGCTTAAAACTGAATAAAAATTCATGAAAAACTGAAATACAAAGTTTTAACTCAAATGAAAAACTCTGAATAAAAATAAATTATTCAACTCACCATAAAATAGGCAACTTAAGTCTTTAAAATATTTAATAAAATAAATGAACAGACTTTTGAAACTCTACTGTCTATCTATGAAACCTCAAAATGACAAAGATGGAAGTCGGGACAAGACTCACGACATTCTAACAACTGATATAATTGAAAGTACAAGTGGAACCCTCCGGAAGCAAAGAGGCTCACCATAGCTAACTCGAACTGCATGCATGTGGTATCAATGAAGCACCTGTTAATGACCCTGAATACCTGTATCTGCATCATGAAACGATGCAGGCCAAATGGCTCAGTACGTGGAATGTACGAGCATGTAAGGGAAATTCTAAAGCATAACATAAGCTTGAACTTGATATTACCTCTTCTCAACTCACTCAACTAAACTCAACTAAACTCAACTCAAGAATAAGATACTCAACTCAAAGATAAGATATTCAACTCAGTGAAATAAAACTAAACTCAAGAATAAGATACTCGACTCTGGGTACTCAACTCTGGATACTCAACTCAATATAAAGCAACAATAAGAGATGCAATACATGGAAAGCTTTTAAAACAGTAGAAAACAACTCAATGTAGTTAAGAATACAATATACTCAGTTTGTATGCAAGGATTCAATATAAACTATGTTTATATATGAAAATACAAGTAAACTCTGTGTATATAAAAATACAAATATCTCTGTTGGAGTTTCTCTAACCGACAACCATCATCGAGCTATGTGATGATACAACGTCTTGCCCACGCTGTCAGAACTGTCCTATACTTTGCCAGGGTATAAGACCTACTCCTTAAATTCAAAAATTTCAACAAAAAAAAATTATTTTTCAGTAAAATCCCGAAAATGAGTAATTGATTAATAAAAAATAGAAAAAATATGAAAAAAATATAAAATTTAAAAAATTGTTGAAATTGTTGAATTTAAGGTTACTATATTTATTTGTGAATTTTCGGCGTTAATTTTATATATTTTTCCTATTTTTTATTAATCAATTACTCATTTTCGGGATTTACCAAAAAAAAAATTTTTAAAATGTTGAAACTGTTGAATTTAAGGTTACTATATTTATTTGTGAATTTTTGACGTAAATTTTATATTTTTTTTCATATTTTTCCTCTTTTTATTAATAAATTACTCATTTTCGGAATTTACCGAAAAAATTAAAAAAAATTGTTGAAATTGTTGAATTTAAGGTTACTATATTTATTTTTGTATTTTTGGCATTAATTTTTTATTTTTTTTCATACTTTTCATATTTTTTATTAATCAATTACTCATTTTCGGGATTTATAAAAAAAAACAAAAATTTTAAAAAATTATTGAAATCGTTGAATTTAAGGTTACTATATTTATTTGTAAATTTTTTGCGTTAATTTTATATTTTTTCATATATGTTCTTAATTTTTAGTAATCAATTACTCATTTTTGGGATTTACCGAAAAAAATAAAAATTAAACAAAATTGTTGAAAACGGGTGGATAGTTTATTTAAAAGGGGGGTTGATTTATGGGTCGGATTAGGTGTTTATGGGTCCGAATTTTTTAGGGGCATAAGTGATCCCTTTCCATTTTCATATAAATGGCATATGGCTTGTCAAAATGACATGGCAATTCCATGTGGCATTTAAAGAAATGGAAAATGAGTTGGATATGTCCAGCAGGCCAACTAACGCCCATAAGGGCATATCTAGACGAAAAGTTAGACGGCGAGGGCACGAGTGAGCCAAACTTTAAATGTAGGATATTTCTAGACCTTTTCGAATAGTTTAGGAGCATATTTGACCCTTTTCCCTTTATTTATTAACAATTCCATATTTTTTATGATCTTTTTATATGATATATTTATTTACACGTAAGAGATCATAATTATTTTCTTTTATGCAATTTGTAAGTGATCAAGATATTTGATTTTCTCGTAATTTTTTTTTAAAAAAAGGGGAAAATACATTAAAAAAAAAAAGAAAACCCTTGAACTTGGCAGGAAAACTTACTTTAGTACTTTAACTATACGGATGTTTATTTACCCTCCTAATCTCATTTAAAGTGAATAAATACCACCCTAAGAATACAAAACCAGTCTCACAATGGCAAGTATATTACACACGCGTCAAGTCATTGTCATATCAACGTCACATCATTGCCACGTCAGAACCATGTTGGAAATCAGTTTTAAAATTTTGTTTTTTTCCTCCCCTTCTTTCTCTCTCCCATGTCAGAAATCAATTTTAAAATTTAATTTTTTTCCCTTCTCTCTCCAATGGATGCACTACCTTCCATCTCCATTAGTGCTTTCTCTCAGTTCTTGCTTGATTATCATTAACTTTCACGAATGACTTCTCTATTTTCAACCTCAATATCTTCTAACAATTTCACCAATTTCTTTTGAGAAAATTCTCATACATTTTCTATCAATATCCATTGATGTGAGATTGCAATAAATATGGAATTTTTTACCGATTTATTGCTCTCTTTGGTATTTGAGGACAAATAAATCAACTGAAAATGTAGATGAATTCAACCCTTTAGTAAAAAAAAAAAAAAAAAAAAAAAACAATCCTTTCCAATATTCCATCTTCAAAAACCCTTATTTTTTCATGACATACAACAATCATAATTTTTGAAATCATAAAAAATGTGTTAATGAAATTTTCTTTTGTTTGACAGAAATCTCAAGTTTGATCAGAACAAAGTTTAATGATTTTCTCTCTTTAGTAGATCTGAAAACAAAAAAAAAAGAGATGAAGATTAAGATACAGGTGAGGTAGGGTACAATGGGGGTGTTCGAAGAAGAAGAAAGGGAGCGAGATAAGGGGTTCAAAATAAGTGAAAAGGGCTAGGGGGTTTTGCAGAAGAAGAAAAAGGGGATATGGGGGTGGGTGGGTTTGGAGAAGATGAAAGTAGGGGTGGGTGATTTTTTTTTCTTTTTTAATTATATAATACATATATTAGTGGGACCAATTCTTTAATAAAAAAGAAAGACGCGCTTGACTATTTTCTTTATGTCACATCAGCATTAAGGGGGGTATTTATTCACTTTAAATGAGATTAGGGGGTAAATAAACATCTGTATAGTTAAAGTACTAAAATAAGTTTTCCTGGCAAGTTCAAGGGGGTTTTTATGTTTTTTTTCTTAAAAAAATAAAAATATCAATAGCCAATTAAATTCGTACCCAAGGTATCTTTTTGAATTTCTTTTTACTTTACATTAAATTTTGGAGGTAAAACTTACAAAAAAATTTACAACTTTGCCAAAATCAAAAAGCAAAAATGTTCCACTATTTTTTTTAAAACTCTCGTTTGATTCTGCTCTACCTTCTTTGTGTCTTGCTATTATCGTCGTCGCCAAAAACTCTTGAAATATTAAAGCCTAAAGTGATTTCTTTCTAGGATAAACTTTCTTCCTTTTTTTTTTTTTTTGCATCGTTCATTCGCTTCCTATTAAATTAAATATGAACTCAGTAGAGCTAGCTATTATACATTTTGATTTTAAAAAATTTGGGTGCACTCATTTGGAAAAAAAGAATAACTACTTACTCAATGCTTGGACACCCTTCGTAAAAATTTTGACTACGCCATTGACTTTTAAAGTAATGACTCGCCACGATACATTATTTTGTGATAGTTTAATTATTATTATTAGTTCCAGTTTAATATCAATATTATAGTATCTTTTCCGAATAATTATAATAAATTTTCGTACACGATATATTACTGTCATAACAAATTGTATATATTATTTAAAGCTAATTAATTTCTTTACTTTATCATATGTCAATAATCAAATGTATTTTGCATTCTTTTATCAAAATAAAAAGCTTATACTAAACTAAACAACAATTAGAAGATTTCGACTCAATTTAATGCAAACAATACACACACTTTGATACAATATACCAGTTGAATACATAATATCTACTACTTATATATAAGTGTGCATAACCACACAGGTGAAGGTCAACATACCTGCTTCACTTGTGTGGTTCCACACTTACATATACATTTGCAAAAAAAAAAAAACTTCGTTTTAATTTGGTTGTCTTATTTTTTTAATTTTTTTATATATTTAAAAAAATACACAAAAAATACTATAAATCATGATAATTGACAACTTAAAATATTTTTTTAAAAACATATAAACTACTACTTATATATAAGTGTGGATAACCACACAGGTGAAGGTCAACATGCCTGCTTCACCTGTGTGGTTCCACACTTACATATACATTTGCAAAAGAAATTTCTCCATTTTAATTTGTTTGTCTTATTTTTTAATTCTTTTATATATTTTAAAAAATACGCAAAAAATACTATAAATCATGATAATTGACAATTTAAAATATTTTTTTAAAAACATAAAAAAAATTGATTGCTTATAAAAAAATTCGATTAATCCATAAAATTAATCTATTTGTGTCACATAAAATGGGACAAAAGAAGTAACACATATTATTTAATTTGAAAACTACATAAAAAGTATTGTAAATCTCAAATCTCAATTATTAACAATATAATGACTCTTGAAATTCTATTTGTGATACATTTATTGGGACAAGGTAAATAACATATATTATTTTAAAATTACGTAAAAACTATAAATTACAATAATTAACAACTTAAAATATTTAAAAATTATATTAAAATTTAATTAACTCTCTAAATTTTATCTATATCACATAAAATGAGAACCAAAAAAAATAACAGATATTGAGTCCGTGCTAGCACGGGCACTAAGGAGAATAAGCTACCGCCTCTCTGTCAACATGTCTGTTGTTTGGAATTAATAGTCAATCTGGGGTTACTTTTGTCAATTCATCCTTTTGTAAGACACGTGTAGCTCTTTGAATAAAACAGACAATCACTTCACAACTCCTTCTTTGCTTTTAATGTTAGTGTTAACTTAATGGGATAATTGTACATAATGACAAACTATTAATGTAAAATAAATAAAGTAGCTATCGTTTCATTTATTTCCTTTAAGGAGCAAAGTCTCGGTCAGTTTGCTATTAATCGACCCCACCGATTTGTATAAGTAAGAAAAAAAATTGACGTTATTCCTTTTATACAATCTCTTCTTCTCGTTTATATCTCTTATTTCCTTCAATTTCTCCCCAAAATCAGTTTGAAATTTCAAATCTCCACCAGCACGTTCTCAATCGATTAATTTAAATTTTTATCTATTTTTTTCAGTTTTTTCAAGATATTTTTCACATCAGTTCATAATCCATACAGAGTTTTCATTCAAACAATGGATGTCCAGTCTCCCTCTAAAAGATTCACAAGAGGTATACCCTTGCATGTCGAAAATAGTGTTGAACGCCCATTGTTTTCCTTGGGTTTAACTTAGGATTTTGGGGAGGTTGCAGGTTCAATGTCCAAATCCAACGCAATGCAAGAGATCATATCCAAATTGAAAAATGACCCAATCAGATTGGAGGAAATGAGTGCAAAATCGAAGCAATCCAACATCAAAATTATGAAGGGAGGTAAGAAAGATCAGTTTATTGCTGGGTCAAGTAAAAAAAGAAAAGAAAAAACAACTAATTATACAGATGACAATGCAAAAAGAAAGGAAATAGTTGTTTCTGGCTCATTGGAGCATGATGAGGTATTTGTATAATCATTATTTTTGTATATGTTACGATTTTATATTTTTCTTATATTTTCTGTGTTGATTCATTTCTTCTATCTGTTTGTTTATACAGTTTTATATAGTCACTATGTTAATATGCAAAGTTAAATGTATAAAATAGAACTATTTAACTATACATACAAGGTAAACAATTATACATTTGAAATTGATTGTATAATGTATAATATTAATAGTTATTGTATTAGTAGTGTCACAATAACTTCTATATATATACAGTATAAACATTTATACATTTGATACAGTTTTGTGCATTGTTTTATGTATAAGTTTTTGCATTTGTATAAGGATACTTTTTGTACACAGCTAATGAAGCCATTTTTAGAATTTTTGTATAAAAAAATTAAATTATATATACATATACCTTTATACGATTAAGAATCTCAACAACAAATAAAACATATACTTATACAAATTATAGCGAATTCAGTTTTTCAGTAATATACATATTCCCATTATATACTTATACAAATGTTTATATACACAAATTAAAGCTTTATACAAATATACAATTGACAAATCTAAAACAATTGACATATACATATACCTATTGTATATAAATATACAGAATCAAATATCCAAAATAAGGATTAACCTGCTCTGTATAAATATACAAATTCGAATAAACAATCAACAATGTCATGTACTTATACAACTCACAACAACACTAATCGATATATGTATATAACTTACAAATTCCAATGAACAGTCACAGTTTCATATACTTATAATGTCACAACAACACTAATATGTTTATAACGTACATGGAATTTAGTTTTTCATTTATATACATATTCTGAATATACAATTATATAAACCATTCTATACACAAATTGAAGCTTTATACACAAATTTACAATTTCACACAGTGTAGGGGTATTGTTACTTTCACACAGTATATGTTTTTGCATTTGTATAAGAATAATATATCCAACATTAGGATGAACCTGCACTGTATAAATATACAAATTCAAAACAAAAGGTCAATAGTTTCATATACGAATTATACATATCTTACTGAATCATATCTAAACACCTATACGTATAAACTCTAAGCAAATCATAATACAATTTCATCTTCATTCATAGTTTCAACATCAATTATATTACTGTGAAAAGAGCGAATATCCGATCACAAATTCAAAATAATCAACAATTTCATCCAGAAATTTTGCAATTCACAAATTTTCCTAGATTTCAAATTAACTATACAAATCATAAGTGTTAAACTCTATTACGAACAAAAATACACCTCTGAATCTACATTCAACTGAAATTGATGAAAGTTAAAAAGGAAATCTGATTTTGAATACACGTTGAACACCAATTTCGACCAGAAATAAACAAAATCAGAGAATTTTTTCGTCCTGAAATTACCTCTTGTTGTTATTTCTAAAATCAATATGATCTCGATTGTTTGTATAGTACCATCAACAACTTGATCGATTTTCTGAACTGAGTTACAATGGAGTTCTTATTGTTGAAGAAGACGTAGAAGGAAGAAAAATCGATTGAAACAGAATGTGCGTGACTTCAATGATTGTTTTTCCTTTTTTTTCTAACCGAAATTACCGCCTTTTTATTTAATTTTTTAAACAATCAAAACGTATATAAAATTGAAGGAATACCAAGATATACAGAAAGACAGCTCCATAGCAAACTAAAATTTTGCTATGGAGTGCAATTATATAAACTATTGCCATAACATACAATTATGAATTTTATATTTGCTATACATAAAATTTACTCTAACTTAATTATTACTATGTCAATTAAACTTGTGGGCCCTACTTGTATGTCACTTGGATTACTATTATTATGCAATTTGATTAAATGAAAAATTCTACCAGTGTCACAAAATTGAAATAGATGGAATAACATATCTTATTTTAAAATAACGTAAAAGTATTATAAATCATAATAATTATCTATTAAATATATATAAAAGACATCAAAATTTGATAACTCTCGAAATTTTATCGATGCCACATAAATTGGGATAGAAGGAGTAACATATATTATCTAAATATTATATTAAAAGTGCTATAAATTATAATAATTAATAACTTAAAACATTTACAAATCATAAAAAAAATTAATTGACTTTCAAAATTTTATTTATATCACATAAATTGAGACAAAATAAAAATTTCCTCTGTCTAACAATAGTTGTCCACTATTGACTTGACACACTCTTTAAGAAACAATAAATAATAAGGGTAATATTACTATATTATCCCTTGACTTTATTTAATACTTAGAGAAATGTGTTAGATGATATATAATATTTAATAGTAAGGGTAAAATAGACACAAAAAGATAAATTATCTCTTGATTTTCTAAATTGGACAAATATTATTGGACAACTATTTTTTATTATAGTAGATAACTATTGTTAGACGGAGAAAGTAACATATATTGTACCCGTGCTGGCACGGGTTCCATTAACTAGTACTCCCTATGTCCCTAATTATTTGTCCACTTTTGAATTGACACACCTATTAAGAAAATAATAATTGACATAGTGAGTTTACCATTTTACCCCTACTAATTATGAATTTGATGAATTAAAAACTTAAGATTTCATTTTTCAAAGTAATTAATTGAGGGTATAATAGGTAAAAAAAATTGTCCTTTCTTGATTTATCAAAATAGACAAATAATTAGAGACAACTAAAGAAAAATATGAACAAGTAATTAAAGACATAGGGAGTAAAATAAATAAACCCCAAAGGGTGAGCAATGTTGGGGATCTTTTCTATTTGGGATCAATGAGAATATTGGAACAATGTCCATCCAAAAATAGATAGTGGGACACTCCAATTATTGGAGTAATTCTTTTTATTTTTCACCAATAATTGAGGCTAATTCACCTGGTCTATGATTCATTACTTTGCGGTAGATATTAAATTATTATATTAAAACTGGAAAAATCAATTTCATAATTTAAATATTATGATATTTAATGTAATATTTGATAAATATTTTAAAACTATATGATTATACAACAGGATTGCCCTTCATTTTGGATAATGTTGTTTAGACTTCAAAATGTTGATCGATTAAAATATATTTTTTTGTAATCGATTAAATGAAGAAAATTATTTGAACCTTTTTATTTTATTTTAAATATTTGTATATGTCTAAGGTGTTAAGTCTAACATAATTGAGACTTGTTTTGAAAGGTCAAAAGTTATAATCTTTTAATATAATATAAATATACGTAAATCTAAGTCAAATAAATTATAATTAATTATCAAAATTAAACTTAAAAAAAATACTAAATTAATTTTACATGATAATATTTTAAAAAATTGAAATCATAATTTTCTAATACCTTATCTTACCATGTCCGCCTTAATAAAACGTCTCAGAGTCGAGCATTAGATATAAAAAAAATTATTTTAGGAACGCCATCTTTAAATGGATCCTGCAGTGCACAATTCAAATTTAGTCGAAGCTTCCTTGCAGAGCTCGAATACGTATCAAATCTTACCAATGTGCCGCACCTAAATTCAGCAATGAATTTAAAACTGTGTGCTGCTTTTATAGCGTCCAATTAGCCAATAGTCAGTTGTATAATCCGACACTAATCCTGCACTTAACAATCCGAATGGCTGTTCAGTAAATCCATGTTACTCGAAGGGCAAATCCGTCACTTTCTTTTCATCTTCCATAATAAATAATCATGTGATTGTACGATTCTCATACTTTTTCGCAAATGCGATAAATAGCTGCGACGCAACGAAATTTCTCAAAAAGGTTCAAATTTGAACCGAACACAAACACATTTTTTCATTTGCGAGTGAGAGCGAGAGAGATTTATATATATACATATAAATCTGCTATAAAGTGACATTTTACAGATCTCTCGCTCTCGTCAGCTATGGGTCTTTGGGATGCTTTGCTCAATTGGCTTCGAAGGTATATTTTCCGATCTAATTCACTTTTTTTCCAATTATACTATGTTCATCTCGATTAGATTGGGATGCAACATTATTAATTGATTGATTGATGTAATGTAAAAACTTTGGCACTTAACGATGTGGCCTAGCTAGGGTGGATTGAAAATATGAGTTGTTAGGTTCAAATCATAGCGGGATCAAAAAAAAATAAAATTTAGGTTGTTTCTTTGTTTGGTATCTGTATTGGTAGGAGGTAGTAGGTATTAGGTGGAATTAGTAAGGTGCGTGCAAACTGACTGTGACACCATGGTATTAAAATGAAAAACCTTTGCAGGTATCAGGTGGAGTTAGTGAGGTACTTGTTTATTCCCATTTGTTTTGGGAATGTAAATGAGATGATATATGTTAACTCAACGAGATTACATTAATAGTTTATTGACTCTCTTGAGACGTCAATATTTAAACGTGTGTTCTCTATGCTAGCTTAAGCTATAATTTATTGACCGTACTGAGACGTAAATAGTCAAACATGTGTTCTTTTGATGGCTAGAAGCATCCTTAGGTCATTGATGATGGTCAAAGCAATGGAGTTTTCCTAGGGAGCAGAGAATTCCACTCCTTGATTAAGATTGATCACACTTAAAGAGACTCATTTGGTATCTATGTTTAGAATTATGAGGTATTAGGTACAAATTTTAGCGGAGGCGAACAAATTAGGTCATTTCTTTGTTTGGTATCTGTGCTGGTAGGAGGACGTACCCTGTGGAATTAGTATGGTGTTCGCAAATCAGCTCTTATACCATGGTATCTCTAGGGTTAATTTTTATCATTCTGAAAAAAATCCTTTGAAGGAATTCTTTCGCATTTTGGATTTTTGTGAGTTGAATATTTTTTAATGAATTGCTGGTACTTGTATTTTCCCATTTGTTTCGGAAATGTAAATGAGATGATATATGTAACTCAACGCACATTAATAGTTTATTGATTCTTCTGTGACCTAAATAATTAAACATGTGTTCTCTCCTAAGTTGCTCAGATTCTTCATATTCGGTGCCACACCCATATTGGCATGACATGGGTGTGAGATCTGTACCCGATCTGGTCAATCGGTTTTGGGTACTTTGACCAGATTCGAGGGAGAAATTCTAGACAGATTTAATGATTTCTGTAATCAAAACAAAAACTAAGGTGAAGTTGAAAAAAATGGAATAACTTGTGTATATAAATTTCTATAGTCACTCCCTTTCCTCTTATCTCCTTCTAGGATTGGCCTCTTGATCTATAATTTCTCCTCAATCTTCCACATAATATCTCATAATTTAGGTTTTACAACTCTATTTTTAGATATTTGAATTATTTTTAGCCGAATCCTTGCACCCGTATCCATATATGGATCCGTATCTTAAAATTTAGATCATAGAAGATCCGACCTCTAGATCCGCACCCGTATCAAACACCCGCACCCAAGTCTGAGCAACTTAGGTTCTCTTTATCAGCTTAAGCTTTTACGTGAGATTGATCACACTTAAAGAGACTCATTTGGTATCTATGTTGAGAATTATGAGGTCTTAGGTTCAAATTTTAGCAGAGGCAAAAAAGTTGGCGGATTTCCTTATGTGGTACCTCTGGAATTAGTAAGGTGCTCGCAGATTGGCCCTTATACCATGGTGTATCTCTAGTGTTAATTTTTATCATTATGAAACAAATCCTTTGAAGGAATTCTTTCGCATTTTGGATTTTTATGAGTTGAATATCGATTTATTATTTGCTGGCACTTGTATTTTCCCATTTGTTTCGGGAATGTAAATGAGATGATATATGTAACTCAACGCGATTACATTAATAGTTTATTGACTCTATTGAGACCTAAATAATTAAATGTGTTCTCTTTATCAGCTTAAGCTTTTACATGAGATCGATCACACTTAAAGAGACTTATTTGATATCCGTGCAGAGAATTCTGAGGTGTTAGGTTCAAATTTTAGCGGAGGCAAAAAAATTAGGGGATTTCCTTATTTGGTACCTGTGGGCTGTGAAATTAGTAAGGTGCTCATCCCCCCAAGGCCTAGTTCGAGTGGCAAAAGGTGGAGGAGTTGTGGTTTAGGTCACAGGTTCAAGCCCCACACCATGCAAAGCGAAGCCTGGTATTTAAGTGGAGAAGGGTAGAGGGGCGGGCCCATTATCCACCGAGCTTAGAAGGTTGTGATTGGTCCAAAGGGCGGGTCACAGACGGATTTCTCGGTTATAAAATAAAATAAAATTAGTAAGGTGCTAACAAATTGCCCCTTATACTATGGTGTCTCTAGTGTTAATTTTTATCATTATGAAAAAATTCCTTTGAAGGAATCCTTTCACATTTTGGTATTTTGTGAGTTGAATATTGATTTATGATTTGGTGGTGCTTGTATAGTTGTATTTTCCCATTTTGTTTCAGGAATGTAAATGAGATAATATCTATAATTCAATGCGGTTACCATTAATAGTTTATTGACTCTACTGAGACCAAAATAATTAGACGTTTGTTCTGTCTACCAGTTTGAGATTGATCACACTTAAAGAGACTCATTTGGTACCTATGTTGAGAATTATGAGATCTTAGGTTCAAATTTTAGCGGAGGCAAAAAAAATTAGGGGATTTCCTTATTTGGTACCTTGGGAATTAGTAAGGTACTCACAAATTGACCCTTATACCATGGTATCTCTAGTGATAGATTATAAAAATTTCCTTTGAAGGAATTCTTTCGCGTTTTGGATTTTGTGAGTTGAATAATAATTTTATGATTTGCTGCTACTTGTGTTTTCCCATTTGTTTGGGAATGTAAATGAGATGATAGATGTAACTCAACACAACTACCATTAGTAGTTTGTTGACTCTACTGAGACCTAAATAATTAAATGTGTGTTCACTCTACCAACTTAAGCTTTTAACGTGAGATTGACCAAACTTAAAGAAACTCATTTGGTACCTATGTTGAGTATTATGAGAACTTAGGTTTAGATTTTAGCGAAGGCAAAAAAAAATAAAAATAAGGGATTTCCTTATTTGGTACCTGTGGAATTAGTAAGGTGCTCGCAAATTGGCCCTTATACCATGGTATCTCTAGTTTTAATTTTTATCATTATAATAAAATTCCTTTGAAGGAATGCTTTCGTGTTTTGAATTTTTGTGAGTTGAATAATGATTTATGATTTGCTGCTACTTGTATTTTCCCATTTGTTTTTGGAATGTAAATGAGATGATTGATGTAACTCAACGCGACTACCATTAATAGTTTGTTGATTCTGCCGAGACCTAAATAATTAAATGTGTGTTCTTTCTACCAACTTAAGCTTTTAATGTGAAATTGATCACACTTAAAGAGACTACAAAATGTGAAAGAAGCCTATGCAAGCTGGAATACATGGAGTGTTGATATGTCCATCAAGAAAGTTTGGGTTATGATCCCTGGAGTTATTTTTTGGTGTCTATGGATTGAAAGGAACCACAGATGTTTTGATGGGATCTCAACTCCAAACAACTCTCTTAAAAGCTAGATGTTTACTTATGTTGTTCAGTGGTGTTAATTTAACACTGAACAATTTCTTGACTTTGTTAGCTGTCTAGTACTAGTTTGAAGATTGTAAAGGAGCTAACAACTTTTGCTTATGCTCTCTGTGAACCTTTTGTCTATTCTGTAATTCTGCTTCTGCTTGATGTTTTTAATGACATACCTTCTTAAAAAAAAAAAAGAGACCCAGTTTTAGGTGGCCAGAGTGATTGATTTACTGAGGCAGATTATGACTTTTATCATGAAACTTGGATTACAATGGTGATCATATGGCCTCATTTTTTGAAATTTTATTTTGCTGAGTTTAATGATATTCAATCCATTTATAGATAGTGCCAAGCCTGTGGAAAAGGAGACCATGAGCAATATTCTTGGTTGAATTCCCCAGTGCACTTCCCCGTGACAAAACTAGGGGGGTGCAAGGGGGTTTGCTGAAAATGTAAACTGTATGTACAAGGTCGATATTATTTTGTATGTATACAATAAATGTTGAATCCTATTGGCTTTTTCATGTGTTCACATTTTATATTTTGAATCTCCTTGTTGAAAATCCTTGCTCCGCCATCAACTTCACTCATTATCTAGTCTCTTCCCCTACATGCGAAGAATATAGAAGAAGTGTCATTTAATTCTATTGACAAGAAAATTTTGATTTGTGGTTCAACTTCGTGGGATTTCGTGGGATTTCACTGTGTATGTCGGGACTAAAGCAGACATGTACACTAGTTGCAATATTCATTCCGATTTCTCATAGTGGACTATTGAGAATTTGGTAATTTGTTTCTTCTAATCAATCTTGGAACTTCCACGTCTTCCACACACCAAAGATTTTGCATAAGTTGCCAGTAGCATTTCTTCTGCCAAAGTTCTTGTCTTCTTGTAACTTTAGGCTTTCTTTACTAAATTCATGTGTCTTTTTGGAGGTGTATTGCTAGATAAATTGATTGCCTTGTCTCTAAGGCTTCTCTCTTCACAAGAAGCATAATTTATCTAATATTCCAAAGGACAAGATGATGAAAGGTGAAAATGTGAAATTAAATTTCTCCTTTGTACATTTTTGGCTGTTGAGGGTGTGATACGATATGTGCTTCCATCTTATGCCTGAACTTCCTATGGAGCTCATGAGGGTTGTTTCAGGAGATGAATGACTAATTATTGGCAGATCTATGATTATTTTATTCATCCAGTTTAGTAGTTTCACGCCATGTTGTGCAACTTGGACCTCTTGCTAATTGTTACTCGTGCTTTGTGGCTTAAAATAGAACTGGAAGTTATTTGTATCTTTGTTTTCAAAGGGCTTATAACACACATTGAACTTTGACTGCTTTGGCTCCTCTTATGAAATGATTCCTCATAACAGCTCATTAAAATTTAAAACTTGTTTTTCCTTCAGCCTCTTCTTTCAGCAGGAAATGGAGCTTTCTTTGATAGGGCTGCAGAATGCAGGAAAAACATCACTTGTAAATGTGATTGCTGTAAGTAGATAATTCCTCTATGCTGTTTTTTTCGTATCCTTTTGCTTCTATGTAGTCTGATTGTCTGTGATGACCTAATACTATTTGTTCAATCTGTCATTCTTAGACTGGTGGATACAGTGAAGATATGATACCGACGGTAAGTTTTCATCTTCCTAGCTCTTAGTCGTAATCTAATTCCAGTTTTTACTACATCATTTTGATCTGTGATAATAATACGAATCTATTGGATGTACAGGTGGGATTTAACATGCGGAAAGTGACTAAAGGAAATGTGACTATAAAGTTGTGGGACCTTGGAGGTCAACCCAGATTCCGCAGTATGTGGGAAAGATACTGTCGTGCAGTTTCTGCTATAGTGTATGCTCCTTCTTCAGCTTACTTGATTACATTGTGCAGATGCTACTATTCCTTCCTCATTGTACACTGCTTGTTAGTCAATTTTGAGTGCTTCATCATTATGCATAGTCATAATACTTTTGAAAGTGATGGAAGACAGCACATAGTAGATCAATGGTCTTGTTGTTGTTTGGTTGCATTTAATTTTCACCAACCATGATATGTTTAAGAATAGATGCTAGTTCAAATTACCTGATCAGGCTTTTGACAGATTCATTTCTAAAACACCTTAGGGGTGGTAGAATTCCTTTCTTTTAGCCGTTCTTTTTATTCAAATCATGAAGGAATTCTACTAATGATCCTGGTAGCCATAGTAATATCTTGTTTTTGAGTTCTCTTTCCTTGCAGTTATGTTGTTGATGCTGCTGATCATGACAATGTTAGCATTTCAAGAAGTGAAATCCATGACCTGCTGAGTAAACCATCGTTGAGTGGTATTCCATTGCTGGTATTGGGTAACAAGATTGACAAGCCTGGTGCCCTTTCCAAGCAGGCATTGACTGATCAGATGTAAGCAGATAAAATTGGACTCTCATTGTTGTCTCTCCTCTTCGTAGTTTATGCTATGGTTGATTAGGGGAAGGGGATGGAGTTTACATCTTTCATTTTGGCTAATTGGTCAAAAATTTTGGTGATAGGAAACAAATTCTCTTCCATTTCCTTCTTTCATGATGCCCAACTGCATTACATGTTTTGATTCATTTTTGAATGATTTTGCAGGGACTTGAAATCTATAACAGATAGGGAGGTATGTTGCTATATGATATCGTGCAAAAACTCCACCAATATTGACTCAGTCATTGATTGGCTTGTTAAGCACTCAAAATCAAAGAGTTGAGCCCTTTCTCCAGATCTACAAGTTAAAAGTTGTCAGGCTATACCTTTTGTTGGTTTCTCCAGAGTCCAGAGTTTTCTTGTATGTAAATTGTTTTCTCAATTGAAAGAATTGATACATGTATTATCCCAGCCTGCAAATTGTGTACCAATGTGTTTTTTTGGGGAAGGACAACTTCTTTGATTTATTTGAAGAAACTAATTTATTATAATTTCTCTGTTTTACACCAGTTTGAGTTGTTGACACCAAATTATGACTTATATGAGTGTGTTTGGTACGATCCAAATCTTTTTTGCAATTCTTCGAACTCCAACAATAATGAGTGTTTTCGTGTTTTAGTTGAGTGATATTCTTATCCAAATTTTATGTGACTTTGAATAATTTTGAAATCTTGGCTAAAGCTTAATTGACAATCCATAATGAGGCTACTTGTGAATTTTCCTCTAGTTTGAATTTTTGATCAAGGAGAGTGTCATGCGGTTTCACCTATGTAACTTAAACTTTTAGAACATTATTCTAAGAGTTTCACTTTTATAAGTTTGAATTCTAAAATATTGTGTTGAAGTTTCAACTCGTACACTAATGGTCCATTTGGATATGTGATATGATGTTCCGATTTGAAATCAGATTGATTTGATTTTGAAGTTTTGTTTGGAAATGCAATTTGAATTTTTCAACTATATTTTTCTCGTAAACATGAAAATCTGCTAGTTGTTAGGACGATAAAAATTTCTCCAATTCTTTATACAATCTTACCAAATCAGCAAACCATAATTCATAAACAGGATATCGAAATATCCTAAGGCACCTCAAACAACATATCTCAAAGATATACTAATCAACAATGGTAACAAGTAACAACTAATTATTATCCTTTCACATGGTACAAAAAGCCTCTTCACATCGATCACAAGTCTTATTTGCAAAATTTAAAATGATGGGTTATTTTTCTTTTTACAAAATACAAACTATGAGTCAAGTTTTACATTATAATTTTTTTTTTTAAAAAAGCATGAAAGCCAAGAAACTTTGAATATTCTTCCATGTTTATATATACATGTGATACTGCAAGGTTTGGCATAGATCCCTACCACGTGTATTATGGTTCGATCCTATTCGGAGGGACAGGAAAAAATATCACTATAGACACTAACAAGACCCTAGCTAAAATACAAAGAAGCTCCTCTTCTTATGTCACAAAAAGAGTCTTTGTAATGGAAAACTGAAGATTTATGGAGCACAAGAAGGAACCTTCGCTCCAGCTTTTCTTAACTCAACATAAACTCTAAAAATTTGACCCATAAAGGTTAAAGACAGATGAATGTTAGCAACCAAATCAAGCATAGGCTACATTATAAAGCAGACAATGTAACATTCCTGAAATTTTACAGGCGCATATTTTTTCTATGATTACACTTAATGGACACATATTAACAAGGATTGCCCATTTAATCCAAGCTTATTGCAGAGCCACTACAGAGACCAGCAGAAACCTCTTTTTTGTTCTTATGAAAAGGGGTTGTCAAAGCGTATACCACTTCTATCAGGTAACAGCTTCTTCATGTAATACTTCGACCTACGAGATAGATTGATCTTTTTCCTTTTTTGAGCTGGTATGCAGTCGATGGAACATTCAGAAAAACCGCGCCTCACAAACCTGTGAAGGAGAGAAATGTATACATGAACATCAAATCAACAAACCATCTGTTAATGATATTTTTCTTGTTCAAGGACAAAATCCAGTCTCAACTTTGAACATTATATGAATGAAACTATGACAAAAATGTTTGATTGTGAGGTTTCTTGCATATATCAAGGAGTGGATATATTAAGGATTTGGAATTGTAGAACAGTTTAGAGAATCAGAGGAGTGGTTTTCACTTGTATAAGCTAGATAAAGTCAACAAAATCCAGCCAATGTGCACATATTGAATAAAGATGGACAAACACACGAACTTCATTATTTAGTTAAGTATACGTAAGCACATTGTGCTATTCTATCTGTTCTTTAAAGCAAATGCAGAACTCGTATATCGAAATTATAGTAAAGCATCTGAATACTCTTGCGGGTCAGTTTTTTCTTAAGAGCAAATGTTAGATTTATTAGAGCTCCATTTTGAGTTTAACAAAGTAAAACACATGAACTTCATTATTTAATAAAGTACAAGTAAGCACATTGTGCTACTCTGTCTGTGCTTTAAAGCAAATGCATAACTCATATACCGAAATTATAATAAAGCATCTGAATACTTTTTGCAGGACAGCTTCTTTTATTGAGTTGGTTAAATAGGATCAACATCCATCGTATCAAAGAGCTTATACTTTTAAATTATATTTTATAACTCAAACACATTGTTTAATAATATTTATGCGATTTTTAAAATTTTATACTCATTGATGATATTTACACGCGTAACACGCATACCCAAAAAACAAGTAGTAGTAATACTAATAATAAGAGTCAACCAAGAGGAACTCTTTTCTTTTTTCCCTTCATGATTTTCTGTACCTTGACATAGCATCTTAGCTTTATCTCCCTGTTGAAATGACTTAAAGACTTGTATTCTCAAATTCAGTATAAATATTGCAACAAATTTAATGACACTCAGTTATCTGCCATTGTCCATTGCACTTTAGTTCGGCAATCAATGTTCGTTCGCCAATTGGAAGAACAATGTATATATTGGCCAGGGAGCAGGAAAGTGGAAAGAACGTACCAATCAGCTGTGCGAGTTGTAAGCAGAAACAACATTTGCAATCCAAGGGAGGATGCCTTCTTCTCAATGTAATCTGCAATTTTTTTTGGAATAGAAAGTTATTGGCTATTGCAATAATAAGTGCAGAATTTTAATCAGACCAAAATGTTCAAGGACACCAACAGCGTTTAGGTAGATAGAAGAGAAGTAAACACATAACAGTTTGATACGATCCTGGATAGACAGATACTACACAGCCTATTGTGAACAATTCCGAGATGTTTAGTGGACCGTTGACTCGTGTCAAGACCAAGGCGTTCAAGGAATACCTCCTTTGGAGCTTGGCAATTGTTACAAACAAGCTGAAGAGAACATTGTTGCAAAATACAAGTCAATACGTTGCATTTGTTACCCAAGTAACATCTAATTGTCAAGTTTTGGGTTGAGGGTATTCCAAATCTGTGATCTTTGTTTTGTAAGTATTACTGGACTACTCCTGGAGTATTCCTCTATTGATAATACAAGTTACCTTTCTCAAAAAAAATCAATGATCTAGAATCACAACTTTGGCTTGGACTTATTCCTATAAACCCTCATGTCTTAGTTCCTGTTTATTAATAAAAAAGTAAAAAAGACTGTTGTTTTCATTGTTGTTATTGTTTAGATTCAGGAAGAATTATTAGGAAAAAAAAAACAGGAGGAAAGAATCTTCTTTGATTCTTGACTAGACAAAATCTTCCATTGGTGGGCAAAAATTTGGATTCTGGTTGAGAACAATCTAGTGCTAGTTCGCAGTAAAATGTTCATAATATTGAACTCCAGTATTTACTTTGTGCTTTCTCATTTATTTCGTTGATTTTAATCTGTTAGCTTTTATCATCCCTTACTCTTCCCATCAATTCCATTCTAGAAAATTACCTCAAGGAATCCAGCAAATGTTAATGATTTCAGTGAGTTGATTTCAAACTATGGATTTTCATAGAACGGAAAAGGGCTAGACTGTGTCAGATTATTAGAGCGAGTAGAAGTTGTATTTTTTTTTATGACAAGGGAAACCCGCAGCCGCTACCCTTTGGGTGCGCACAAGGTAAAACCCCCGCTCCTATGCAATAGCTCGCAAACCACATATGAGAGGTAACCCGCACTAGGCAAGCCTGGTGCGACGAGCTCGACCCAGAAGGCAAACCCCTTGCTTTCGCTGGCAAGGGGTTTTGAACTTGAGACCTCCAACATGGAAGTCCCAAGCTCAAACCACTGGGCCACCCCGAAGGGTTTAGAAGTTGTATTGAGAGAAACACAAGAGTTGACGGACATCTTTGAGGGAAAACACATAAGGGTGTAGGTGAGGAGTTCTATATCTAATTGTTTGCTTTCGAGATTTCTTCCACACATACAAGGAAATTTGGAGTAATGGATAATCACAAGGGGGAATACTAAATGATCACATTCCATTGGTATATACGGTATGTATAATTGGCTCATTTTAATGCTTGGGCTTCATAAAAAATCTTAAGGTATTATTGGAGGTACTGAACTAATTCTTACAACTTATGTTGGTGGCATTGTTATCAATTATGATGATGTTCTGATATATAACCCGTCATTGATGGTAGGTCTAGATTCATCATGTCTTTATTTTATGCTTTGCTCTGTTTGCTAATCCAAGTTATTAAAGGCTTCAGGAAATATCGTAAACTTAAGATTGTTCCTTTGTTAACGTGTTTGTAACTTCATAGGACAAACACAAATAATCACAACATCCTGAAACTGCTTACATGCATTATTTATCAAAAGAGTAATTAGTTTACTATGAGAAAGAGTTACCAAGTAATTTGTCTCCTTGTCCTTGGCCACGACAATCAGGAGAAACGGCAATAGCAGCAACCTCTCCACATTTTTCTTCAAAGTAAGGAAAGAGAGCAGCACAAGCTATAATGTGGCCTTCTCTCTCCACAACAATGAATGAATGCAGTGCCTCCACCAGCTAGAACAAGTAAACAACACATAATTATGAAAAAAGAAAAATGATATACAAACATTACCCAAATAGAAGCTGACTTAGTAACTATTTTCGCATAATAAAAAGCATCAAGATTAACCTCTTCCTCGCTCCTTCTGATCAATGTTCCAGACTCTTCTAGAGGTTGTAATAATTGTTTGATCTCGGGAATATCCGACAGCCTAGCCATTCGTGTTCCTTCGTAAAGATCACTGAGAAAGAGAGATTCATGCACATCTTAGACGAAAGATAGTCATAAAAAGGATTGCAAATATCTATTAGCCATGTCCTAACATAATTATACGACTGAGAGTACAACTTCTAATTCTAGAGACAGGGAAACCATGAACTTTTGTGGTGAGAAACATAATGTCATATAGGGAGTGGATAAGACAACCAGAGACATGCAGATTCTCACTGCTCGTGGAGTTCTGTATATCAATATTGTAAAAGGAAGGCTAAGTTTATTTTGGCAATGTAAGTAGCTGGTTAAACATCTCAGGAAATTCTGGATATTACTTCTAATAGTCATATACCAAATTGTGTCCAAGGGGATTGAATCTTTTAAGTTGCACCATGGATTTCTCCGCAAAGAAATAAAATGTCAAATTTGGATAGTAATAATAGTACAGTAATTTCCTGCTGTTCATTTCCACATTTGGTGGTGTTTTAACCATGATGGTGAAAGGTGACTCACATTAGCCCAGTTTGTTACTCTTAACCTACTGAGCTCGTTTATTGTAGATTATATTTTTGTCTTCTCATTCATGACTTGCTTTGAAAGTGAACTATTTGTACCATGGATTTGATGGTTCGAAAACACAAGGATAAGTGAATATCATTGATCAACTTAAAGAGGAAATGATGTAAATGTGGAAAAGTGAATATCAACATGTCTTGACTAAATTACAATCAATATTTCATCAAGATTTGCATACCTAGCTACCATTGTCCCAACTCCATCTCTTTGGAATAATTCCTTTAGTAAAACTCCACCAATAGTACCATCCAGCAGGTGAACTCTTTGAACACCTCCCTGATGGCAAATGGAGTACAGAATTGGCAAAACTTTTAACCAATAAGCCAATAGAGATATCATATTGATAAATGAGGAGTCAATTTAGTAGAGACATGAAAATTTCATCAGATGATAGATCACTGTGAAAGTTGATAGTTGCTACACACAGCAAACCATATATAGCCATAATATGTAGTGAGAACATGAAACTAGTTGACTATTCTGTAAACATACATATCTCTAATGCACAAGCTATTATAAAAGAAGTTTTAACAGCAAAGAGCGATAACTTCCAAAATCTACCCCTTTAGTCATCAAGGGTCAAGTTTAGAGAAAATGCAATTTTCTGTTGTATATTTAGGGTTATTTATTGTCTAGTTTAGACACTTCTGAAAATCTGCAGATATAGTGATTAGACAGCCAGGATCTTACTCTGCACACAAAAGCAGCTGCAGCTAACTCTGAAAGATAACCATTTAGTCGACTTAACCTCTCTTGTCCTCCAATGGCAAAACCCTGCTCACTAGACCAAAGCCCATTCCCATTGTCAAAACCAACACCATTCTGAAAAACACTGTATTTTTGGCTAAACCCATTCATATTGTAGGAAGAGATTGATCCATTAGAACCATTGTGATCTAAACGATTGAAGTCCTCTTGACTGACAGCTTTTACATAATTAGCTGCTGCCTCACTTTGTTCTGCTCGTTTGCGAACCAGCATGTCAGCAGCTTGAAGAGTCAAGAAACGAATAAGACGGCCAGACTCATCCAGAATTGGACCATCTATAATACAAATCAGTTTCTCTGCTCCTAGAGCCAAGGCACAAGCTGTAGCAACTTCATATGTGCTTCAATAAAATAAAAAACATTATCAATCTTAAAACTCAAGGCAAAATAAAGACGAAAAGAAAAAACATATCCACAAAACACTGACTCATGACTGAAGAGTCGGGAATGTTGTGTGCTGAGCATCTAGCTTAATCAATCAGAAAATGGTTATAGAAAAACGAAAAACATGTTACACATTAGGAATTGTAAAATGAATTAACTCAACATGGGATCATGAAACAGATGACCACTGTGTAATACAAGTTGAGTTCCCAAGATAGTAGATTGATTTAAAAGATAAGCATTCACACCAAGGGCTGTGACACACTTAACATATTCACAAAAAGCTGACTCACAATGGTAGTTTCAGAAAAATGTGGTGTACTGAGCATCTAGCCTAATTAATTAGATATAGTTTTGTACAACAACATAACCAGTGTAATCCTACAAGTGGGGTCTGGGGAGGGTGCAGTTACGCAGCCTTGCCCCTACCTTTTGAAAGTAGAAATAGTTTTGTAAAAACATGAAAAACTAGTACACATGAAAAAATGAAGTAATCTCCGCAAACACATGACCACTGTTTAAAACAAGCTAAGTTCCCAAGAAAAGCAGATTGATATAAAAAAAATAGCATTCCCGCAGAGGGCACTGACACACATAAAATCGTGAAATTATTGGCTTCTACCCATGGTGAGGGATAAAGATATGTTCAAAGTTCGATGTTAAGCTAACTTCAACTCCACAAGTCCATCTATATCACCCCTCCAATAGATGGGAGTCATAATGTCGCATATATGTGTGTGTGTGTCTGCACGAGCACAATATTTTTTATTAGTACTATCTTGTAACGAAAGAAGAGCAGAGAAAGTTATTGGTGTACTTCCTTATCACTCTGTTGAGAGTGTTTGAATTGTATCTAAAACTATATGAATCGTGAAGAAACTAATTGATAGGTAATGTTACTATAAGAAACCACCCAAGTTGAGTGTAACCTATTCAATCGAGTAAACATAAACCCAAAATGTGACCAAAATGAGATCAACCTGAAGTAATATTTCTTTTACAATTGTTAATTTTACACTTCTTCTGATAATAGTTGGCATGCACCCTAGGCATAAATGACATTCTTGCTAGTTATTTCCCCCTTTTTCGTGTTAAGATTTCACTAGAAGACTTCCTTTTGATTGACTTCTGGGTTTTGATCCTATCACTGAAATTTAAGTACTGCAATCTTCCAAGTGCACGAGTTTTCACAAAAAAAAAAAAGATGAAGAAGAATAAGCAGGCGAAGAAGAAGAGAGAAGGAGCATTTTATGCCTGTCAAGCAGTTAAAGAAAGAAAGGAGAATGTCCCATAAGTTAAAGGAAACTTGAAAATGGAAGCTTACCAGTTTAATTAAAAGAGAGGGTAGAACCGGAAAATTGATCACTACTAAGCTGAAGTCTTATGTATCACTATGCTCTAGTATATAGCTTCCTGAAATTCTGTTTATTCATTGATTTTAACGATTTGCGTAGAACAAGATGCAGGACTAATGATGCATAACATCAACAAAGATACCTATCAAAAGCCATAAAGCATACTTGCAGTTCAAAACTTCTCCGGAGCTGGAATATCCAAGATTGCTTAATAACACAATGCTATCCTGATCAAGTCTCTCACGAATGCGAGAAACGTCTATCTTCTTTACTTCTCCAGTCGCTGCATAATCAATTCCTTCTACAACTCCTCTTCTCTGACGGAATTTATAATGAAAATCCCAAGTCAACCTCATTGTCATTGAAATGACATTTGATGCAAAAAATTTAAAACCCAAAAAGAATGAAAATACATTTCATAATATTTACATTGTGCAATGACGTTATACTCTCACCTTCATTGCTAGAAAATTACCACTAGCAACACTAACACCATCATGCCAGCGACTATTTTCTCCATGCCGGCGGACACCAGTCAATGATGGCCCAGGAGACAACTTTGCCTCTATCATAAGACGAATTCTCCCAGCTGCATCCATTGCAGCCATCAGTGAATCAGGGTCTGTTACTCTGTAGCGGCCTACATACTTGGGCTCACTTCCTGTAAGAAAGAGTTTTCAAATCACTTGCTTCTGAGAATATTCTTCTTAAGATAGAGAAAAAATTGTAGTTTAGAGAAAAGAAAAATAATATAATGGTGCTAATTAAAAAGGAAAAAGTAGAGGACTTTGAATAGTAAAGACTGTTAAAACTCCTTTGCATGCAAATTTTGGTTACTTTAAAATGCATAACTATCAAGGCCATTAATGCTATTGATTCCTCTTTCTATGAATGAAAATGGATGCCGAAGCTTTGGGTTTCTCCAAGTTAATTTTAGCAATCTTTGGAAATGTATTACAGTCAATATAATAGGAAAAAGGATCTTGCATCTAAACTATTTACTAGGTTATGAGCTCCAACTCATCATTAGCAGGTTGATCAAGCTTTAACCTGAAGTCTTCACTGTTTAAAGCAGACCCAAGCAATTTTCGAGCGAAATTAGAGGCAGAATACCTTTTAGACTTTACTGAATCTTTATTAGCTTAATATCTTCTGAGTTTGTGAGTAAAACATGTCTAGATTGTTTCTGTTCATCTGATAGGTAGGACGATCCATGTACCAACGCAGGGACACTTTCTAGACGATGATAACATCAAGACGAGGAAAATTAACATTTTAATTAAGACAAAGTCATCAAAACTCCGTCTGAGATAACTAATTAATTGATTAACTCTGTATCAATCACAAACTAGCCAACACCAGCTATATGAATCAACTGAATTCACATTCAGCTCCATTTCACTCCAATACTAAGTACTCCAGAGTGTTTTTTATAATTACATTATGAGTTCACTAAATCTCACAGAACATGGACATACAAGTCTTTCACTAAAGTACGAAGACTCCTGGTAAATACCAACCTACTGCAAGTGGTGCCTAAGCTGAAATTTCTTGTCTATCATTAAGAATAATAAAATTAAGAGAAAATAACAATTATTTGCTATCAGCATCAGAATAGTGAAGAAAACACACGTAGCGGCCTGAAACTAGCACTATAAAACTGAACAAGAAAAGAAAACAACAACATTTTGCTGACCTCTTTCAGCCAGAAACCTATCAATTTGGACATGAGTTCCAGGTACAAGAACAAACTTGATTCCCAGGCCATGAAGGAGCGAGATATCCTGCAAAGTTTGTGTGTAAATCAAACCGTCATGCATTACTAAAAGTGGGATAAATCAACAAACTAATGAACTTACAATAACCAAAAATCAATCAATTACTACTCAATCCCAAACTAACCCAATTCAACTATGTGAATCTTCTATATCCATTTCACTTCATTTCAAACCCATTAAGAATCTTAAATTTTTGTTCAGTTAAAGTTCTTTTAAAATTTAAAACTTCTCTAAATCACACATTAAGCAGCAGAGTTGAAAAAATCTCCAACCAAATCTTATTTTAAAAAATCCAAACTCGGAATTCCACTACTAGAAAAGGAAAAAAAAAATAACACATTGAGCTTACGTTTGGCCATAGATCTTGGCAGTAGTTTCTGAAAATTTATCTTCAAATATCTATTTGGCCATGAAATCTGATCTTCAAACATTTTCAAGTTCCCAAAAACTCGCAGTTTGGAAGAAATTTCACTTTCAATCACAAAACTTCATAAAAAATTCAATTAAAATGCATGTTCAAACAAAACTAATCACAACTTCGTAAACTCAAATTTTCAAGTTTTAGCTTCAAAATCTATGGCCAAACGGGAGGTGAATATCCTGAGTAGAAAGACAAAGTTAAAATAGGAACATGCCATGAGAAGATGATCCAAATGAGGACTATCTACAATTTCAGCTGAGATTAAAACAACGAAAGTGCTTCCTCTATGCGCAAGAAAATAAGGCCAAGCTTCTCGAAAAAACCCAACGAATAAGTCATCTTTTATTGCACTGCTCACGTCGGAAATACTAGCTGCACTTTCCGTTTCCCCATAAACACCGCACCTAATTGACAATCTCTTCGAAAAATTAACCCTTAATGATAACAGCTTTCGCCTCCCTTGGAAACTATTTCCAACTGGAGTTGTCCAAACATCAGTGCGAGCGAAAATTGGTAGCTTACATTGTTTAATAACTGGAGCACAAGGCCTTGCCGGCGAAGATGACATTGGAAATTTATGGGGAGTTGGTGGAGTCAGAGTCGGAGTCGGAGAATTTTGAAGAAGAAATGTTCGCCGGAAACGGGAATGGACATGAACCGGTAGTGCTACTGTCGACCCGGTCTGTCCGGCTCGACCGGTCTTCTTATTTAGGTAAGATATTGATTGGTGACTCTCAAAGTCTCAACCATGGTCCATGAATGTTATTATTATGTTATATTATATTATTTTATTTTATTTTATTTTATTTTATTGGATAATGGATACTTAACATATAGTAGTATTTAGAATAAATTATTAAATTATTTTATTTTTTATTGTTATATAATATTACACATAAATTATAGGACATGAGTAAAGCTACTATTAAAAAAAGACAAAGTAAAATTAAATATTAAATAATAAATAAAATAAATATTAAGATAATAATGTGATCATATCAAACTGATTGTTATACGTGACTTTTCATCATCCTAACAATAAATATGAATCATATGATAAAATAAAATTTAATTAACAATTAAAGTAAACATAATATTTAACCTAACAATACAATATAATATACAATAAATAGCATCATCAAAACAAAACAAAATATTTAAATTAATTTAATTATTAATTCATCGTAATTAAACAATTTATAACTATTACCGTACTTATAAAATGTTTTGACCACAAACTTTTACAATTGATTTTTCCTGAAGTCCATTTCCAACAAAAGGCAATCATTAATTAGTCAAGGTAAAAACAATTTGTCGTTTCACTTTTCATGATCTTTTTTATTTTAGTTTTAAAATAATATATTTTTATATCTAAAGAATTCTTATTTTTTTGTTTTTACCTTTTTAATGCTTTAAATACGACCTTTCTACTTTTATAATTCAGCAAACTTCCTCGTAAATGGCCAAGTTTAATTTATTGCAATCGACTATTTATAGCTCCTACAAGTTACAATAATCTTATTTTTGCGTTCACACCGACAATAGTTTTACACGTAAACCACATGCACCCGGCACATATATTTGATATATCTTTTAAAAAATATTAATGACTTTTCAATAATATATTTGATATATTTTTAATTTATGATTATAATATTCAAAAGTCTTATTTATCAAAAAAAAAGACAAACAAATTAAAACTAATTAAATAGAATTATTAAATTCAGGTCAATCAAAGTTCAAACCTATAAGTCCTCCATTTATTACAACACATAAGACTCATTAAAGATCTATAGTACGTCAGTATTTTTTTTTAAATGCTCGAACTTGAGACAAAATAGAAGAATTTTATTCATCTCATTTTGATAATAACATTCACGTTTTTAACATCAAACAACTCTGAATTTATTATTTACAAAAATATAGTGTAAATATACGTCTAAACTAACTATGTTTAATTTCATTCTTTTATCAATTTGATATTCAAAAACATACTGATTCGATTAATTTAAACTATAAACACACATACCTTGATTATGGAAGACAAATAAGGGCTATCAATAATCTCAGCTGACAGAAGAACAACAAATGTTCGATCCCTATGCGCAAGAAAATAAGGCTGAGCTTCCCTCATCATCCTCACAAATTCGTCTCCTTCGTCATTATCAGTTTGAGTCGTTGAATCAGTCACTGATGCTATCGAACTATAAAAGTAATCAGTATCACTCATAGTAATCGTTCTACCATTTTCAACACCGCTGCAGCAATTCAAACAAATCCCCTGTTTCTCATCATCTCTTCGAATTCTCAAAAATCCACTTCCTCCTTCTCCACGAGTACCAAAATCGAACTTTTTCCCCATTCCCAAATTCCAACCACGATTCAATTTCAACATCGCCATGAAACAATTGAGAAAATCAACTAATTTATTACACTAAACAACTTTTTTATTGTAGTGCTATAAACACAAAGGCAGATAGGATATTAAACAGTAGAAGTAAAGAGAAGACAACTTAATTGACAAATCTTCACAACGTGTTTATGTTTCCTAATGGCACTTAGTTCCATAGCTTCAAAACACTTAATAGATCAGTAATTGAAATTAAAATGAGAGATTATTGAGTAGATATAGAGATTAAATGAATGATTTTAGAAGTAGAGAATTAATTGCATTGGCCTAATTTTGTGGTGGTTGAGTCATGGATGGGGAGAGGAATAGTATAAACAGAAAGGGGAAAAAGAAATGTGGGTGGCCTTTGGTGAGAGTTTTTCAAGAATCATTTCAAGACAAAATTAATTTCTTTTATTAGGTTATATATGTATAAAAAAAATGTTTTGTCCACTCATGAGGTTGTTGGAATTAATGGTGTGTTTGGTACTCAAGGAAAATAGAAATAAGTGGAATTTTTATATATTTTTTAGTGTTTGGTAAGTAAGAAAAAAATATTTCTTTTGTCCAACAATAGTTGTCCACCAATGACTTGGCAGTTGGTACACCCCTTAAAAAACTATAAAAGGGTAATTTTACTATATCACCCTTTGAATATAATAAATACAATATCTTGAAAAATATAATAGAGAAATGACTATAATTAATGATAGGGGTAAATTAGAAATTAAGAGTGTGTTTGGTATGAAGGAAAATGTTTTCCAATTTTCTCATGTTTGGTTGGGTTAAGGGTGTGTTTGGTATGAAGGAAATCATTTTTCGGAAAATGTTTTCTAATTTTCTCATGTTTGGTTGGGCTAAATGTTTTGGAAAATACTTTCCAAATCAACTCATTTTCCTCAAATTTAAGGAAAATGACTTCCCTTCAAAACTTAAGAAAAACATTTTCCAAAACTCTCTTCGAACTTCATATTACAATTATTTTTTTGTTGAAAAAATTAATTTATTTTGTCCCTACCCTCAAACCACCTCCCCCCCCCCTCCCCCCCAAAAATAAATAAATTTTAAAGCTTGTTTTTAAATTTAATTTTTTTACCCCACCCTCACCCCTACCCCCACCCCCTCCCAAAAAAATATTAAAAATTGTTTTAAAAAGATATTTCTAATTTCAATTTTTTATTTTTTTACCCCCACTACCCACTACCCTCGCCCCACATCAACCCCCCTATCAGCCCCCCAACCCCCTTCAAAAAGAAAAAAATTTAAGTTTGTTTTTAAAAAATATTTTCAACTTCAAATTTTTATTTTTTCATCCCGATCCTCGATCACCCACCCCCCTCTCCGGTCACCCCCCCCACCCCCCGCCAAAAAAAAAACTGAGTTTATTTTTAAAAAATATTTACATATTCAAAATTTCATTTTTTTCACCCTACCCTCGACCCCCCACCACCTCCTACCCAGCCCCCCACCCACCCCTACCCCCCTCCCCCAAAAAAAAAATTTAAGTTTGTTTTTAAAAAAATATTTTCAACTTCAAAATTTCATTTTATCACCCTACCCTTGACCCCCCACCCACCCACCTCCTACCCAGCCCCCCCACCCCCTACAAAAAATAATTAAGTTTATTTTTAAAAAATGTTTTCAATTTCAAAATTTCATATTTTCACCCCTAGAACTCCACCCACCCACCCCTACCAGCCCCCCACTCCCCTCCCCAAAAAAATAAAAATAAATTTCAAGTTTGTTTTTAAAAAATATTCAATTTCAAAATTTCATTTTTTCACCCCTACCCTCGACCCCCACCCACCCCCCTACCAGCCCCCCACCACCACCCCCAAAAAATAATTTTAAGTTTGTCTTTCAAAAATATTTTCAATTTCAAAATTTCATTTTTTTTCACCCCTACCCAATCCCCCCACACCCCACCCAACCCCTACCAGCACCCCCCCCCCACGCCCAAAAAAAAATTAATTTTGTTTTTCAAATATATTTTAAACTTCAAAATTATTTTTTTTCACCCCAACCCTCGACCCCCCTATCAGCCCCCCACCCACCCCCTACCAGACCCCCAAAAAAATCTTTTCCGAAAAATATATTTTACTCACCAACCAAACATGAGAAAATAAGTTAAAAATCAACTTGTTTTCCAGGAAAACATTTTCCTTCATACCAAACACACCCTAAATGTTTTGGAAAATGTTTTCCAAATCAACTCATTTTCCTCAAATTTAAGGAAAATGACTTCCCTTCAAAACTTAAGGAAAACATTTTCCAAAACTCTCTTCCAACTTCCAATTAATTTTTTTTTTTTGAAAAAATCAATTTATTTGGTCCCTACCCTCAAACCAGCCCCCCCCCCCCCCAACCACCCCCCAAAAAAATAAATTTAAAGTTTGTTTTTAAATTCAATATTTTTACCCCACCCTCACCCCTACCCCCACCCCCAAAAAAAATTAAGTTTGTTTTTAAAAAATATTTTCAATTTCAACAATTATTTTCTACTCTAGTAAAAATAAAAGAAATTTTTCAAAAACATTTTTCATTCATAAATCAAACACTAAAAATATTTTTCGGAAAATATTTTCTACTCACCAACCAAACATGAGAAAATAAGTCAAAAATCAACTTGTTTTCCAAGAAAACATTTTCTAGGAAAACATTTTCCTTCATACCAAACACACCCTAAGTGTAAAATTATCCATGGATTTCATAAAGTGAATAAGTATTGTTGGACATCTATTTTTAGTATAGTGGATAAGTATTGTTGGACGAATGAAATATGATTTTAAGTGTATTTATATGTAAGTCGAATTAATATTTTAACTTTATGGATTCTAGAGAGTACGTAATGGCAGAAGCAAAATTAAGATTTTAACTTTATGGGGATTTTGAAATTTAGGATGTCGTCTTGAGGTGCTAATAACTGAGTCTTAAGATATGGACATATTTATTGAATTTCTTATTATTTGAACAAAAGATACTTGGTTTTGCTTCTACCTCCATCCAGACAGTGGGATGGTCGGGTGGGGATGGGGTGGGTGGAGGGGGAGTGTGGGTACGTGAAGAGAAAACAATTAAGTAAAATATTACTTAAAAGTAACTTTTTTGACCTATTTTCATTAAGAAAATCATTTTCTCATTTGTAAGGAATTTATTTAATTTTCCGAGAAAAATATTTTTAATGATCAATCAAACATGAAAAATTAAAATACATTTTGCAGAAAATCTTTTCTCCGTACTATAGTTGTTTGGTTCACATTTAAAATATCCCATAAATGTAATCTTGATATTAAAATCAGGATTACCAACAACCATAATAATTTATCCTAAAATACTTTTTTTCATAATTTTGTGTACAATTAAATTACATTACAATAAAACATCTATAAATTAATACTCGGTCAATTAATAATCTCTCTAAAGTAATATTTTCCTCCGGTTTCGATTTGGGCCAATGGAAAAAATCACCAATTTTGATAAGATAATATATTTCCAGAAGACCCCTATATAAATATATGGTCCCATTAATATCATAAATTAATAATTCTTTAAAAGTACAAATATATCTAAGACAATTTAGTCAGAGGCGTATCCAAGGAGGGGTCACCGGGTTCACGTGAACCCATGGTCCCCTCCCGAGATCATATATAGTAGTGTTATATATTTGAAAATATTGAAATATAGATATGTGAACCCACACTCGGGTATCTATAATGCGATGATGACTGGGTGCACCTCTTTACGTGAGGTTAGAAATTTGAATTTTATATTCATCTTGTTTTATTTTTCTTTCTAAAATTAGATAACACCTCTCTAAATGGTTATTGGTAACACTTTTGACATTTTAATTAATTTTGGACCTATAATATTAATTTTAACGGTTTTCAGTAATAAGAACCTAAATGTCCAATCGATCAAATTTATATCTTAGATCAACCTTTTTGTAATTATGCACCCATCATCTCGAAATCTTGGATACGCCTCTGATTATTTAGTGAAATATGATTCTATTGTATTATGTTTTTTCTTAAAATTAAAATCTAGTTGAAGCTCATCTCTAACTTTTCTTATTGCATCCAAGAGCTCTGGTGTTGTCCTTTCGAATTACACCATAAAATTGTGAAGAGTTCTAGATGTGATAAGATTTTCTTACACGTAACTGGTTCCAAAGGTATAATATCATCTTCAACTTCATCATCAACATTGCTTCCACAATTTCTTCTAAGCTCTGGACCTCTAAACATGTATCACTCTCACCCGGATAATCCAACATGCTATTGACATCAATTTTATTGTGGTAACCGAGATTATTAATCATGACCTCAAGTTTATGAATGACATTTTCATAAGTGGGTTCATTCAAATTCTCTAAAATTGCATTCCCCAACGAATTTTATAGTGTCAAAAATAATTTGCTATTGTCTCTTGCTGAACATTTGTTGTCCAAGCAAGGATTGCAAAATTGATAGCATTCAAAACATTAATCTTTGCTGGATCATTTGTCCCATTTCATAACCTTCTAATATCCTACGATAAAATTTGTTGTGATAATACATCTTAAAAGTTCTTATTATCCAAGCATCACAAGGTTGAATTTTGGATGTCATGTTGGGTGGCAAGAAAAACAATTCAACATTTTGTAGTCCTTCAATATTTCTATTATGGGTTGGACAATTATCTACCATAAGCAAAACTCGTCTACCATGCATTTTGTCATCAAACCAACGAATATATTCATCAAAAAACACACTTGTCATCCATGCTCTTTTGTTTGCACGATAGTGACAATTCAATAAATATGATACATAAATTAGTAAGATACAATGATTTTGATGTATTCGTTGTACCTTATATATAATGTTTTTTTATGTGAAATCAATAAATATGATACATAAATTAGTAAGATACAATAATTTTGATATAATTAAAATTAACCTTCATTAAATCTCAAATCATTCTTTAAATTAATAAATATTAATTTATCGATTAAATAATATCTCTATAAAATAATAAAATTCCATGATCCCACTTATATTAATTTATAGAGGTTTTACGGTATATAAACTAAAATGGAAGGAGTAGGACCTATTTACGTTATCATATTATTTATTGTTGAATCTATGGCCAGATGCATTACTCTCTTAGATTTGAATAGTCAACCCAAAATCTATATGAAGATGAACTTCATTTATGTTTAGATTTTTCCTTAAATTATTTGACTAAATACAGAATCTAAAATATTGATTTTACTTATATAAGATGATTAATAATTTTAAAAAATAAATTCTTAAAGGGAAAATGTGGCATTGAACTCAAAATTTGATATGTTGAACACTTTAAATTATAATCCTGAATCACATATTCAAGCATTGTTTTAAAATCATGATTTTATATCGCAACATTTACCTCTAGATTTCCTCGTAAATTCTTCAGATCCTACCTCCACGAGATCACCACATTTCACTCTAGCTTCTTTATATTCGATCAAACTTTCTCCTTCCCTTCCTTTAGATTTATCTAACATCCATCACTATTATTATCTTTTCTCCTTCATTTTAGGCCGTTACTTTGTAATAATCCAATTTTATTTTGTTTTGAATATTTGTACAATAATTGTTTATTTGATGCTTTAGTTAGCTTCATTTCATATTCTGGACTTAGTGGGATAGTTTGGGTTGAAACATGGGAAGGTTCTTTAACACAATCTTATATTACAAGGCTTACAAGTCAAATTTAAACATCTTTTTCTTTTGAATTTTAGTGTTGTTAAGTTATTTGAGATTTCATATAAATCTGTTTGATACATGCTCGAATTTGGACCCAATAGCAGGGTTCGTGGGTTCCAACGAATTCAGTAGTTTTTTCATAGATCTTGTATTTGTGTTAGAAAGTTAAATAAATATAGATGTATATTAACTTGTGAAGTAGTCCCTAACGACTAACATAATTGATTGACAGCTCAGTGGTAAGAAAGGACAGTGAAAATATTTAGTATTATGGGTTTGAACCCACTATCAACATAAAAACCTCTTTTTTCTTTTGAAATGAAGCATACTTTGCATTATTTTTCTTTTGAAATGCACTAATAATGTGTGCTATTTAATCACGTGAAGACCAGCCATGATCACCAAGAAAAACCTTTGTGATTGCGGTCAAATTATATACAGTTTTTGTTCTAATTTATGTATCATTTTTCATTTTTTAAGAGCAATATAAGTTTGATTGAAAATTTGTGTGTGGAATCTTCAATTTTCTTGAAATGAAATTTATATATTTGTAAACTACGTAAAAAGTACTATACTTTATAATAATTGGCAATTCAAAAATAATTAAAAGATATATGAAAAATTTACGGTCAAAGATAAACTTGTTTGAATTTCAAAATTCGAAAAGTGTCATATAAAATTGGGACGGAGGGAGTAATATTATTAAAACTTGACCATGAATTTTTGATATATATTTTATAAGTAATTAATTTTTTTTAACTTTTATGCCAATTCACACTAAGACAAAATAATTTTTCTTTTAATATTTCTAAATAATAAGTAATTTAAAATAACTGTTTTTAATAAACGTGACAACAAATAAGGAAAGAAAGGAATAGATTAATTACAGGTTGACTTATTTGTGTAAGTAATAAGTATATTTATACTATCTATATCATTATCATACATAGAATTTAATGAATAGTTTGATAGAGTGTATTAGAAAAAATTAGATATATTTTAATTTTGTGTATTAATAATATTTTATTTGGTATATATTTTTTTTCTGCTTATGCATAATTATTATGTTTTGAGGAGTATATTACTAATACATGAAAATTCATGCTTTATTGATAATATAAGGAAATTCAATGCATGCATTATAATGGTTAAAGACTCAATTCCCTTCAAAACATTTTTTTTTCCATCTTTTTCGTCATATTTATAATGGGTATATATATATATATATATTTGTAAATAAATATTTTTAAAAAAATATATACAATTAATACATGCTAATTTCAATAAATCAAATCAAACAATAAATGAAAAGTAATTTCTACATAACTAATATAATAAATATAATTAATATAAATATTACTAATTATATAAACATCATTTTCCTAATACATTCTATTAACATTATTTTTATGCACTCGATCAAACTAACCTACACATAGGGTCACACAATAGAAACTCAATTATTTGGTTGTCACGAAATTCGAGGAATTACGCACAATAATATAATATTTCCTATAGGCTAGCTATCACCCTCATATATAATATCTGCTGATGTTGCTAGCTTCCTTTTATTTTAAATATAATAATAATAATAATTCTGTTGTTTTAATGGTAAATTCACCCATCTATGTGCTATTTATTAAAAGTATAATATAACTTTATTATTATAATAAATACAAATTTGGTATGGCTCCCACCGGTCTTATTTGGGGGCTCAAGACATGAATAGAAAAGTAAAGCTCTTTATTATTAATATTATTAATTAATAATATAATTATACAACATCATACATCATACAGTATTATACAGGAGAAAAAAATCACTATATATATCGTATCAATATCAACTCTTTATAAAAAGTACTTCTGCATTATTACGAATTAACACGTGTGCTTATTCATAAAATATATAAGCTATGTGGCATAAATATTTTTCAAAAATAGATAATAGGGTATAACTTTTTTTCTCAGGTTAGATATCAGGTATTTAATGTAAAGTTCAATTAAATTTAAATTTTAATCGAAAATCACATATTAAGAATAAAATGCTCAAGAATATTTTATCCTCAATTCAAACTCAGACATTTTGATAAAAAATGAGTGATTTCTATTATAATTAAAATAAAAATTATCTTTCTTAGTTAAAAATAATTTTTTTGGTGAAGATAATTTTTTTAAAAAAATATATATATTTGAGTAATTCATTCTAGAAAACAGATTTTGAACTTTTATAAATTGAAGATCATACAACACAATAGTTTTCCCAATATTATATTGTTTAAAGGCAAATTATTCCCTCAATAATATTATTTATATTAATTTTTCATACGTAGGTTTAATCAAATCATAGTAAGTATACTTATATTTATTTATTATTTATCATTATTAAAACGTTAGCTTTCTTATGACTTCATGTTATTTAGATTCTGGAAATTTTTAGAAAGTCAATTACGAACATTTGCCATTGTATGATAAATTTTAAAAAATAGTATTTCAATTTTGTGCAATATGTTAGGGGTCATTTGTTTTGCAAATAAGTTAATATTCTCAAAATCAAAACCATCACATTTACATTTTAAATATGTGTGTATCTCACGTATTTCGTCCAACTCTACATAATTAAACTCACATAAATATAGTTGACAATAACGTTTACGAAAAATAAATAAATTAATCAAGTTGAATTGTTTATTAAATAAACTCATAAAACAAGGGAATCAAAATATTAAAACAAATACAAATACAATTATTTATTAGACAATATTCAACCTTAAATTAATAGCTCAACGGCTTGTTAGGTTGCGAATTTGTCAGCACATGAAACACGGAATTAAAGAATATAAAAACTTTGGTATATAATATATACAACCAAAGAATTCAATCACGTGGCACTGCACGACGTTCAATGAATGATATAAAATATTTAAGGGAGAAGTATTGATAACATCCCAAAATTCGGAGAGAATAAACTATTGATAATAGGGATAACGTTTTGATACCTGATTTTAATGTGATTTAACTTATGTTTGATTTTTAACCTTTTTGCATGTGTATTCATTTGAGATGAGATCACACGTATGGTGTTTGAAGTTATTTTCTCCTAAGTTCATATATATATATATAGCATGAACTCCTAACTTGAATGTTAAATTACTATAACATTCCTAACTTAGGTTGTGACTTTTTCGATGAGTTTTTACTTTTCCGATAAGTTGTGACTTTTCTCAAAGGGTTGTGATTTTTCTATGAGTTGTGACTTTTCCAAAGAGTTGTGACTTTTTCAATAAGTTGGGACTTTTCCAAAGGGTTTTAATTTCTTAGAAAGGTCATGACTTTTCAGATAAGACACAAAAACATTTGTTCATATGAGTTGTGACTTTTCTCAAAGGGTTGTGATTTTTTGATGAGATGTGACTTTTTCAAAGAATTGTGACTTTTTCAATAAGTTGTGATTTCTCGGAAAAGTCATGACTTTTCAGATAAGTCACAAAAATATTTGTTCATACTATCCTTTGTTGACTATAAATAGAGGGGATTCCTCTCATTTTTCAACCACAATTGTTTTTAATCTTCTACTCTTCTTCTTCTTGTATTTTAAATTTTTTGTGTGATTTATTGTCGTTGAGTGAGTTAAAAGTTTAGCGGAATATGAGGTACTACTATTTTGATGAAGTAAACCGTTCTATCCTAAGAGGGTATATTCTATAACCTCAAGTACTTGAGAAAAATAATTTTGATGATATAATAATTATTTTTTTCTTAATATATACATTAGTATGTAATGTTCCAATATATGAAGTTAACATGATGTAGTCTAAATTCATTAGTTTTTATTAACAATTTCTCTTGTGATGTAGATATATGCTTCTGAATATCTTTTTCCAAAATTGAGAGAATTGTCACGATTTGTTTTTTTGATGCTCAAGACAAAAGAATGACTTTTTTTTATTAATGATACTTATGTGATTTAGATTGTCAGAAAGTTTGCTTCAAAATAGTTAATACTATATAAACATTGCCCTTTTGTTTTACTTATTAACTATTTCTTAATATTTCAGTATTTTAGACGAAGAAAAGTTCATGACTTGTAATAACGTCAGTTGAAGTTTGTATTAGTTTAATTTTTATATACACAAGAAATATCGTCAATAAGATAATAGTAGTGAGATACAACTAATTACATGATTGCACCTAATCAAATTAAAATAAATATAAACATTATTATTTAACTAATAAAAATTTTCATTGACCATCTTCATAAGTTCGTATGAATAAGAGATATATATGATGATCCACATTGAACATTCATAAAAGAATCTGCAATATTATTTTGTACTAAGCTTATTATTCAAATCTTTGCTTAAATAAACAATAATATTTACTATAACATATATTTTAAAAATCGTCAAAAAACTAGTATATATATATGTTGATAAGAAAAATCTATGTTACTATATTACATAATGGTAATTATTTTTCCATTGTTATTTTGCAAAGCATGAGATTCTTCATACGGTAAATTATGTTGTATTAGTTTAAGACGTTAATTGAGTTGTTCATTGTGTTAGTTTTATGGCCCACGTGTGTTAGTTTTTATGGCTCACATTAATATTGTTTTGGTTTAATATTTAATTACTAACTAAATTCTAATTGGATAAATATGGAAAGTTTATTATGGATATAACTCCCCACTACTTATAACTCCCACTACCTACTTTGATGGAAAGTGGAAATTAACCGCTTGGTCCTCTCTCTGCCTATTAAAAGGGAATAGCCTATCTCAATCACGGTATCTCGATACGCATAAGGTCAAGAGAGAGAAAAGAAACAAGTTCCTTGTCAAGACTCGAGAAAAGACTTTCGCTCAATTCAAGTCAAGAATTATTTATGGCCGATTCAGGTATGTATTCTTGACTGAATTATTATAGTAATAAATTTATGTGAAAATCATATAGTTCTACGATCCTAAATAACTGATAGGATTTATGAATGTTTAGATTGTTTATGTTTTAACAATCCATTAAATTCTAACATGTGGTATCAGAGTCAGGTTTAGGAACTAATGATTTTTCATTAAGATTTATGTTTCTTTCAATTCTATGGATCTTATTTATGAAGTTTAGGGAGTCATAATTACTGTTAGTTACAAATATGAGTTTGAATATGTTAGGAGACTGATTTATTTTATAGCTCCATTATATCTCAATTTTGAAATCTAAATTTTAGTGTTTGTTGCCTACTGGGTTATGTCAACATGATTTAAAAATAAAAAATAAAATAAATATATATGTTGATGATGGAGGAATTTAAGGTGATGAAATAAAGAAAAGAAAATTGCCTTAAAGATTTTTTATATGGGTCAACTTAGTAATTATTAACTTTGATTTGTGTGTCATGTAACACTTATTCAATAGCAATTCTATTATGAATTTTAGTCAGTATGAGAAAATTAAGTTCTTGTCACGGAAAGCATGAAAAAGTTTTAATGCTTCTATTATGTGAAAAAATAACGCCGCTTGAACAATTTGGAATTATATATGAGATTAATTAATCATCAAAGTGGTCTAATCTTTGAAGAATTAATTCAAAATAATAATGATTAAATGTATATTCAGTTATCCATTATTTTGATGCTTGTAACCGATATAACACTTATGGATATATTGAAGTTTTTGGTTATAAGATATTTACGGATCACCCAAAGATTGATTATTTTAATTTTATAACCATTGAACATTAAGGAGATAATTTAGATGTGTTGTTAGTTTTATTTATTTATCCAAAGATAATAAATATTATTGATTGACACTTTAAAAAATTATTGAATTATGTTAAATTCACATTTAAGCAACATTATGTCTAAAGTTGTATTTTGATGTTTTGCCCAAAGGAGGACATCAATATACATTTATGAATTTATTAACCATTTTTTTGAATTTGATAGTATGCTTAAATTCATAACTCAAAGTATTAACAAATGAGCATATTATATTTGCAGCATTTGCTCTTCATTCACACTCTGCCTCTGTTACGGCCTTTAACGGTCTTAACTTCTCGGACTGGTGCGAACAGATCAAATTCCATGTCGGAGTTTTAGATCTTGATGTTGCACTTTACACTGAGAAGCCAACTGCTATTACTGAAACCAACAATACTGAAGAAAGGTCCATTATAAGAACTGGGATCGATCTAACAGATTAGGCATAATGTTTATGCGAATGAATATTGCGAGCAACATTAAGACTACTCTTCCCAAAACTGAAAATGCAAAAGATTTTCTGAAACTTGTGGAAAAATCCTCTCAAACTGCTGATAAGTCTCTTGCTAGGACATTAATGGGTACTTTGACCACCATGAAGTTTGATGGTTCACATACCATGCACGAGCATGTCATTGAAATGACAAACGTAGCAGCAAGACTTAAGTCTTTGGGAATGGAAGTGGAACAAAATTTTCTTATACAATTCATCATCAACTCATTACCGTCTGAGTATGGCCCTTTCCAAATGAACTACAATACCATGAAAGACAAATGGAACGTGCATGAATTGCATGGAATGTTGGTTCAGGAGGAAGTAAGGCTCAAGAATCAAGGAACCCACTCCATCAACTTTGTAAGTCATCAAGGAGTTGGAAAGAAAGGAAAGAAACATGCTAAGGGAAAACAGAGGCACCATAATGTTAATGAGTCCTCTTCTCAAGTACGTAAGAAGGAACACAAGAATGATAAGTGTCGTTTCTGTGGAAAATCTGAACACTTTTAGAAAGATTGCCTGAAATTTAAGGCATGGCTCGAGAAGAAAGGTAAGCTTAGTGCTTTTACATGTCTCGAATCAAATCTAACTGAAGTTCCTTATAATACTTGGTGGATTGACTCTGGTTGTACTGTTCATGTTTCTAATACGATGCAGGGATTCCTTACAACACAAACCATAAATCAGAATGAAAGATATGTGTATATGGGGAATAGAGTGAAGGCTCCAGTCAAAGCTATAGGGACTTACCGTTAGATCCTTAATACTGGGCGTCACTTAGATTTACTTGAAACTTGTTATGTACCTTCTCTTTTGAGAAATTTAGTTTCTTTGTCTAAGTTAGATAAGATTGGATATCATTTTAATTTCGGTAATGGATGCTTTAGTTTGTTTAAACATAATTATCTTATTAGTACTGGTACTCTTTTTGATAACTTATACAAACTGAATCTTGTTAATCTATTTGCCGAAACACTCTTAACTCTGCATCATAATATTGGAACCAAACGAAGTTTGGTGAACAATCTGCTTTCTTGTGGCATAAACGTTTAGGTCACATATCCAAAGAAAGATTGGAAAGATTAGTTAAGAATGAAATTCTTTCAAATTTGGATTTTACAGACCTTAACATTTGTGTGAATTGTATTAAAGGAAAACAAACAAGACTTCTTAAAATTATGCACACTGATATATGTGGTCCTTTTGATATTGCAACTTTCAGTAAAGAAAAATATTTTATCACTTTTATTGATGATTTTTCACGTTATGGGTATGTCTATTTGTTGTATGAAAAATCTCAAGCGATAAATGCCTTAGAGGTATTTATTACTGAGGTTGAAAGACAACTAGATAGAAAGGTGAAAATAATTAGGCCAGATAGAGGTGGTGAATATTATGGAAGATATGATGAAAATGGACAACACCTAGGTCCATTTGCTAAATTCCTTGAAAAACATGGCATATGTGGTCAATACACAATGCCTGGAACACCACAACAAAATGGTGTAGCAGAAAGGTGTAATCGTACATTAATGGACATGGTTATGAGTATGTTAAGTAATTCATCTTTACCTCTTTCATTGTGGATGTATGCTTTAAGGACTGCCGTTTACTTACTTAATAGGGTTCCTAGTAAAGCAGTTCCAAAGACTCCTTTTGAACTGTGGACTGGTAGGAAACCTAGTTTGAGGCACCTGCATGTTTGGGGTTTCCCCGCAGAAGTTAGAGTTTATAACCCACAAGAAAAGAAACTGGATTCAAGAACAATCAGTGGTTTCTTCATTGGTTATCCAGAAAAATCAAAAGGGTATAGATTTTACTGTTCTAATCATAGTACTAGAATAGTTGAAACTGAAAATGCTAGGTTCATTGAGAATGGTGAAGTTAGTGGGAGTGAAGAACCACGTAAATTGAAAATTAAAGAAGTTAGGGTGAGAGTTTCTCTAACTTTAACTTCTTTTAAAGATGTTGTTCCTAAAGTTATTGTACAACCTAACAATCAACAAGAACAACAAATCGATGCTCCTGTTAATCTCAATGAAGCGAAAATTAATGAACCTGCAGTAGATGTACCATAAGAAGTAGCATTAAGAAAATCTCAAAGAAAAAAGAGATCTGCTATTTCTGATGACTATTTGGTATATTTACGCGAGTCAGAAATTGACTTGAAAATTGATAATGATCCAGTTTCATTTTCACAAGCTATTGAAAGTAATAATTCTGATAGATGGATAAATGCTATGAAAGATGAGTTGAAATCTATGGAACAAAATGAAGTATGAGACCTTGTTGAATTACCAGAAGGTCAAAAGAGTTGGGAGTAAATGGATCTTTAAGACCAAATGTGACTCAACTGGCAACATCGAACGTCACAAGGCCAAACTTGTTGCAAAAGGTTTCACTCAAAAAGATGGCATCGACTATAAAGAAACATTTTCATCCGTTTCTAGAAAAGATTCACTCAGAATTATAATGGCTTTAATAGCTCATTATGACTTAGAGCTACATCAAATGGATGTGAAAACAACCTTTCTAAATGGAAATTTGGAGGAAGAAGTTTATATGAATCAACTTGAGGGGTTTTCTAGTAAAGGAAAAGAACACATGGTGTGTAAACTTAAGAAGTTAATATACAGACTTAAGCAAGCTTCCTGGCAATGGTATCTTAAGTTTAATGAAACTATTGTAACTTTTGGATTTAAGGAAAACACTGTTGATCGGTATATATATCTGAAGGTTAGTGGGAGTAAGTTTATTATGTTAGTCCTGTACGTTGATGACATCTTGTTTGCTACTAATGATCTTGGTTTGTTGCATGATACCAAGAGATATCTCTCTAACAATTTTGAAATGAAAGATATGGGAGAGGCATCCTATGTAATTGGGATAGAAATATTTCAAAATAGATCACAAGGATTATTAGGTTTGTCTCAGAAAGCCTATATTAATAAAGTGTTTGAGAGATTTAGAATGAAAAAATGCTCATCAAGTCCTGTTCCAATTCAGAAAGGAGATAAATTTAATCTCAATCAATGTCCAAAGAATGAATCGAAACGTAAGCAAATGAATGATATTCCTTATGCATCAATAGTTGGGAGTCTAATGTATGCCCAAACATGTACTAGACCAGACAACAGTTTCGTTGTTGGAATGTTGGGCCGTTATCAAAGTAATCTAGGAATGGATCACTGGAAAACTGCGAAGAAAGTGTTGCGATATTTGCAAGGAACTAAAGATCATATGCTCACTTATAGAAGATCTGATCATCTTGATGTGATTGGATATTCAGATTCAGATTATGTTGGTTGTATGGATACAAGAAAATTCACATTTGGATATTTGTTCCTGTTAGCTGGAGGAGCAATATCATGGAAGAGTGCGAAGCAGTCTGTTATAGCTGCATCCACTATGGAGGCTGAGTTTGTGGCATGCTTTGAGGCCACAGTTCAGGCTAATTGGCTGCGAAACTTTATTTTAGGACTTGAACTAGTTGACAGTATTTTCAAGCCGCTGAAAATTTATTGTGATAATACTGCAACAGTCTTCTTCTCCAAAAAATGATAAGTATTCGAAGGGTGCTAAGCATATGGAATTGAAATACTTTTCAGTTAAGGAAGAAGTCTAGAAACATAAAGTGACAATTGAACATATTAGCACTAAACTTATGATTGTTGATCCTTTGACGAAAGGATTACTGTCCAAAACATTTGTTGAACATGTTGAAAGAATGGGTCTTATTGATAGCAATGAATGACTTTCTGTAAAGATTTTATTATGTTTATGCAATTGACACTTTGAGCTCAACTATATATATGTTTCTGTTATTACCTGTTTTCTCTTGTATACGTTATGTTGAGAATGATGATGACAAGTTTTGTTTTAGATAAAGATATTCTAAGCATTATTGTTGGACCATTATGTATTTAAAGGTTGTGTTGGGCAATACACTAAAATTGTAGTACATGGAAGGAATTATATCAAGAAGTGATGTATGACCGCCATGACTCCTATTAGTTGGTTTGCTCAAACAACAAATAATGTTGGATTTAGTATATGTGCACATTGTAATTGAAATGTTTATTAAGCCATTAAGTAAATGATGTTACGTGTGCCAAGTGGGAAAATGTTAGTTTTATGGCCCACGTGTGTTAGTTTTTATGGCTCACATTAATATTGGTTTGGTTTAATATTTAATTACTAACTAAATTCTAATTGGATAAATATGGGAAGTTTATTATGGATATAACTCCCCACTACTTATAACTCCCACTACCTACTTTGATGGAAAGTAGGAATTAACCGCTTGGTCCTCTCTCTGCCTATTAAAAGGGAATAGCCTATCCCATCTACGGTATCCCAATACGCATAAGGTCAAGAGAGAGAAAAGAAAACTAGTTCCTTGTCAAGACTCAAGAAAAGACTTCCGCTCAATTCAAGTCAAGAATTATTTATGGCTGATTCAGGTATGTATTATTGACTGAATTATTATAGTAATAGATTTATGTGAAAATCATATAGTTCTACGATCCTCAAGGCCGGCTCTATGTATACAAAAATAAGGCATTGGCCTTAGGCCCCCAATTTTAGGGGGCCTCAATTTTTTATCAAGAATAAATTATGTGTTAATTTTTTAAAGAAAAACATTAATTATTTATGATAAAAAATATATATTTAAAATTATTATTTTATCTCTTCAACCCAATTCAAATAGAAAAAATCAAGAAAATATTGTTTTATTTTCTTACACTCTCTCGACTAATAATACTCACATTATTTTCTTTTTAACTCCTTTTACACTCTCTTCTTTAAATTGTTGATAAGTTAGAGTAATATTCTGTCAAAAATATCAATTAATAGTCAAAAAGTATTGAACAAATTGAATTGTAAATTCTTTTTCCATTTCTTAGATTTTCAAGCATTACAACAACCATAGTAAAATGTGGGGTAACCAAATTATCAACTTCATCAAAGCTATGGTTCTAACTATGTTAACAATTCATATAATGATTGCTCGAGTAAAATAATATTTTTCAACGTTGAATTAATAAAATCTTATTTAAAACTAATAATTGAAAAAGAAATCGAATAAATCATTTATATATATAAAAAATATTAGGTAATACTTTGCATTTAAAAGTGTAAGAAAAATAAATTTTAAATAAATGCATGTGAAGTTTATTTAGATTTTAGGCCTCTAATTAAGATTTCGCTTTAGGCCTCCGATTTACGTTGAGCCGCCCCTGACGATCCTGAATAACTGATAGGATTTATGAATATTTAGATTGTTTATGTTTTAACAATCCATTAAATTCTAACACATTGATGACTCAAGCGATTCAAAAGAATCAGAATAAGTCATCCGCTAGGAAAATGCCAAGTAAAACAAACGATTAAGCAAATAAATCAAAATTACAAGAAGGTGCGTGAATTTTCTTATACATTCAGCTTCAATCATATATTTGAGTTCAATCTTTATGTCCTTATAAATTTTGAATTATATCTATTAATTAATAATTAAAGTATGTTACTATTTTAAGTCCCCACTGCTTGAAGGTATATATTTAAGGTAAAAAATTCAAGGATTCAACTTTTCTTTGTTTTATTAATTAAAGTGGAACATTTAAATTTGTTTTTTAATGCTCTCCGCTTTTATATTAGTTGTCATATTCCCTTTTACTTGTCCTATAAAAAATTATAGGTAAGAACTTTTTTAATTCAATATAATCAATATTATTCATTTTTAAAAATAATTATTTTTTTAAAAAAATTAATTAATTCTATTTTAGTTTTATAAATTGACTATTTTTTAGACCAAATATCTTTTATACTGTTGACAAGTCCAATGTTGGGTAGAATAGTATTCTTTCTCCAAATTATTGGAGGGTCAATATGTACATCTCTATCACTGATTTTTACCAATTTATTTACATGATAAAATGTTTAAACTTTGGGGTGCTTGGATTTTCTAGGGTCATGTCAATTATTAGACAATTGAAAGACATCAACCACTTGCCAATAAGATAGGAAGAGTAATAGTATGTCCTCGTTTCAATTTATTTGTTTTAATTATTATTTAAATAGTTTAAAGATATCTTATTATTATAATATTTTTAATATTTTCTAAATATTTTAAATTGTAACTATTGCGACTTATAATGTTTTTATTTATTTATAAATATTCTATAAACGAATTCACATCAAACATTAGTTAGTTTGACTCTCCTACTCCAAATCTCAAGCCAAACAAATTAAAACATAGGAAATAATATATTGAAATTTTTTAAAAATATAGTATTCTGATGAAAAATTAGAATACCGAAAATTAATAAGATGGTACGTCACTTGTTATATGGCTAGCGAATAATATAAAATTAAAATTTAAAATACTTATTAGAAAAATAACTTCAATTTTTTTCTTTTTAAAAAAATAGAGGTAGGGGAAGGGGAAATGGGAGAAGGTAGTATAAGATAAGAAATTGAACTCTCACCAACTAGATAAAAGTTCAGATAACCAATCAACTAAGCTATTAAAATTTCCTAAATAACTTCAATTCATAAGTGAGATAAATCATAATTTTTTTTGATACAAACATAAAACTAAAAACAACCTAGAAATAGTTTTTAGAAAATGACTTTATTGATTATGTCAAACACATCCACCAAACTAGCATCTATCCAAATTCTCAAGAGCCATTGGCCAACTTTATTTGTTCCAAGGCCTTTGAGAGAATTGTCCCCTCGTGATAGTTAAAGGGGGAGGCATAATGCCATTAATTTGACACCACTCATTGTTAAGGACTCACATCACTATATTGGGTATCACTCACTATTATGGATTAATGTGTATGTTTTACCAAATAGTTTCATAATTAAACGTCTCCAACTTGAGTATCGAGAATAAAAAATATCATGTTAAGAAATGCTTTTCTTTTTAATAGATTTTACACAGTATAAAATTAAATTTAATCAAAACGTTAATGTAAATGCTAAATATCAAATGAGAAATCAAAAGAAGAAGAAAAGAAGGTGTGTATATTTCACATTATGTGCTTAAAACAAAATATTGGGAATTTTTTATTAATGTACTTTGATAGAGTTATATAGACAACAATAATCTACTCTAACTTAGAATTTGCGTATTTGAGTTTATAATCTTAGGTAACTAATTAATTAAATGTATCATATATGCAATATGTATCCCAAAAATTAAGAGTAAACAATATAAATTTCACTAGTTTATGATCTAATTATGTGTCTTCTCTTGTGTTTTCAAAATTACAGTTCGCACCATATTTAGTTACCCAGATAGATGTATCTGGCTCATCCAGATACATGTATCTCATATACATTCAAAGCAGATACATGTAATTATGTGTACTTAAAATAAAATTAACTTAAATGCTAAATTTTATGAGTAAATCATGCGTCTAATGACCTACTATATATTTTTGGGTTACACATTTTATTGAAATATAATGATTTTTTTTGAATAATTTATCTGATCAAAATTTCAGTTTTATTATATCTAGACTAG